>NC_056751.1:193694287-193896787 GCF_019279795.1 Protopterus annectens | reverse complement strand
CCAGTAGTAATGCTTGTAGTATTCTATGTGTGTACTGCTGTAGGTCACAAGGCAAACTCCTCATACTCCACGAGGGATGATATGGGCTTGGAACTCACCAATTCACTTCAAACCACTGTCAGTGTCAGGATTGGTCCAACAAGTATGTGCTACAACAGGGGATGGTATATGTCAATATATTGTAACACTCGACATATGTATATATGTATAAGTAGGATGAACATGTCAAAGGTGGGCTTACTGTGCAAATATGGTTTGCATTGTGGGATATTGTGCCAATAACTGTGTAATGTACAGTAATTTAGGCAGATCTGTATTCCATTATACATAGCATTTCAGTTATGTTATGCAAACAGTAGTTATGTCTATTGGCAAATACAATACTCGATAACAGGATACATATCACTTCTATTCATCTGATAGTTTAGCAGCATGATAGCAAAGATAACCGGAAGAGCTAAGTATCTATCCATGCATATAACACATGTAATATCCACCTCTCTGTTATCATTTGCAAGCAATAACAGCTTTGCATGTGTGCATGTTATGCAAATGTGTAGTGACCCTTGTTACAGGGCTGGACCTCTCTAGTATCATTTGCAAGCAATAACAGCTGTGCATGTGTACATGTTATGCAAACGTGTAGTGACCTTGTTACAGGGCTTAGCCAAATGGCTATGTGCACATCTACATAGAGTGGATATTGAGAGTAGAGACACACTGGTTGAACTACCAGGGTTAATGTAGCCTAACCTCTCATTGTCAACCTAACAGCCACTTGCACATACTGTATGTAAGGTAGTGCACAGTACTGGTAATGAAACAGGCTGCATATCATCTTTAACTCCAGTGTAACATCTGCAGTAGGAGTGTAAGATGTAGGAGACTGCTGCCCATGTGTAATAGCCATTTCATAGGTGATGGCTTACACTATCTGATTATACCCTGATCATATTGATAGTGGCATCAGTCTATTGATATATGACTCTTGATTCTGTTTGGAGAGTGGGTGTCTGTGCCCAACAGAGTTCATGGTCTTGGTGGATATGTGAGTATATACCCAGAGAAGGAAACATACCTGTAGACACTTGCATCATCTGTAATCATCTATCAGGTTGTGACGTGCTCCTCAGAGGAGGATTGCTGCTAAGGGTAGCTACAATGTTTCTGTAATAGCCTATGTTGTCACGTCCATAACACAAATATTTACATGTGAGCATTACTGTCTAAGACATCTTCATAAGCAATAAGTAAACTAAATACAGTACTTGGTACTTGTAGTACTGAATGCTCATACAGGCATGTCCACTAGTCAGCTACTGGTGTTTACTAATGTCAGCTTTGTGTATGTGGCCATTCTGGGGAAATGAAATCTCTATGCCATGTACACTGCCAAACCCACCTAACACCACACCCCACACATTGTTTAGGATGCAGCGACAGGGGTAAGCAGGAAGGCAGCCCAGTCTACAGCCATGACTGTACTGGACAGTCATGAGGTGTAGGTTAACAATTGCATCTCATCATCACAACCTACACATACCCTTACCAGAACACAGTAAGGACATCCACATACACTACCAGAAATCACACACGTTCACAGACACTTCTAAGTATCTGGCCAAACAAGTGACCTCCCAAGCTGGAAGAGACAGACAACAGAATACACAAACTGTATGACATAGTTTGCATAATTGTGCCATACCTCAGAAAACATGGCCCAAAACATTCCCAACAGTACTCATTTGTGAATACAAACTCTAGAACTATGTTACACACCAACCTATACGAGGGCATACATACTGTCAGCTGCCTGTCTGCCTTGATTAGCCACATACCCATACACTCAGACGACCTTTTGAACTAATCACATGGCTCTGGCATATTCCATGTTGTTGTGTAGGACCTGTGATGCAGTAGCCTGGACTGCATGGAAACACATGTAGGAACTGTCAGGTCTTGTAGCCCATGCAGGTATGTCCCAAGGCCTGGGTAGCATTCTGCCATTGGCCAGAATGATACTGCAGTACAGGGACAAAAGGATTGTATTACACAATTGTCTAATGTAGTGGTGCAAGTCAAAGGGTATCCAGTATCTGTCTGCCTGGGATAACATGGTTGACAGACCATGATGCTTTGCCAGACAGGGCCTGCACCTATCACCCATGGGAATCTTGATACTGCCTAGGGGTAATGCTTCCCCTATAGCACCTTCATTATGCACAGTTCAAGTGAACTGCTGTTACAGGGACAGCCAAGCAATAAACTGTGAGTCTCGCTACACAATGATACGTCAGAAACACTATATGGACACACATATGTCAATCCCTAACATGGAGAACATATCTGTGCAGTGGCTGAGACATGTTTCAATGCTCCGGAGAGCACACCTGCATGACTATGTTATAACACATACCTCACCTCTTGCCCATTATCCTTTATTGGAACACATGGGCCGCAGGTGTGTCCATATTCCTGAAGGATATGTACACCCCCACGCTAGTTGCACTTGCATAACTTCAGATGCATTATGCTGAGCAACTACCTTTGTGCCAAAGTGGAATTCAAATTGCACCTTGTGACAGGTCACCCACCATGCCACGGATTTCCTAACTGTCATAATGTGCTGTAATGGGGAAGATTAGGTCTGAGACAGAAAACCATAATAATGGCTACTCTCAACTATTGCATTATGAACTGGGAAGACTCCTCATGTACCAATACCTGCACTCAATGCATGTTGGAGTCCATCAACCCCAGTGGCCTGGATCACAGTATTCACACAAACAGGGCTAACAGTACGCTACACATAGTCCGTCTCCAATGCCAATGTTATGCTTCCTAAAAGCAAAGTGGTGACTGTTATGGCACTCGTGCAGATGGACAATTCATGTACAAATGCTGAATCCTACAGAAATGAACCTTAAGCAGTCACATACATGCAGTGATTGTGCCATTGAAATAGAACCAAGATTCAACCAAACACAAACAAGAAGGCAAACTGGTGGTACTATGCTTTAAACTGTACCACAGAAGGTAGTAACTGTTGCAAGAGTGAACACACACATGAGTGGAGGTGATCCCTGGTCAGCCTCAGTAAGATGCAAATACACCATATAAAACCACACAAAGCTACTGTGAAACTAATCAGCCACATATTATGAGGCCAATCACAGAGCATTCTATAGCTGTGTTATTAATCGTAATGGCAACGACAAGACCTGCCACGCTGCACAGCACTATGACATGGGAAGTACTGCACCAACAGAAATAGCACCTGTTCATCCAGATAGGGTCTTGGAGAACCTAAACCCACTCCCCCCCAACAGGTACACATAGTTATATATCAATGTACACTACAGGGACCCTGTAATAACAACTATGCAGGTACAAGCTGCACACTCTAAAGCCATACAGACCTGTTAACATCCTAGTGCATATCCTACACAAATGTAAGAACAATCAGCTATCCACATACACATCATGTTCAGTCATAGCTCCATGTCAGGCTGTGTACACACCGAATGATGCACAGCAACAGTTATCACACCCCACAAAGGGGGAGACACCATTGATGATGGGAAATAGTGCACTACTACCCTGCTAAGTCTGGTCTGTAAGGCCATGAGCCGTGATCAACATATTTGATGTACTCAGTACAAAAGTAGATGGCAGTAGGGTTGATTCACACTGCATATCATGACCTTGCCAGGTCGTAGGACACCATCACCCATACTGTGTTCCAGCTACACTCAGTAAACTAGGTGTATATTCCTATGTCACAGGAGTGGTTGGCAACTGGACTGTTGGCAGAACCAACACTACAGAAGGTGTCTGACTAATACACACACATCAAACCAGTGCCAGCCACAGTAATACAGGGTTCATTCCTGGTACTCCCCCTCTTTGTTATCTATACCACACAGACTAACACAGAAGGCATCTGCCTATTGATGTTTGCTACTGACTATGAACTAGGAGCAATAGTTGACTCAATGTGTGCTGCGTTCAACATATAGAAGGGCCTTTGTAAGTCAGATGTGTGGTGTGTGACGTATGGCCACAGTCTGACAGCTAAGTATTGCATTGTCATCCCCTATGTTAAAAACCCTGTACCCATGAACTACCACCTAGGCAGCAGTCAATGTAACGGCAACTGTGTGTGTATGGGATGCAGCTGGACAGTAGTCTTTCCTTTGATAGTTACTTCACCACACCAGTCAGGTAGTCATATGTGGCACCCCTAATCATGACAGGGTGCCATCCATGAATATAGAGATAATTGTTCAGCCATACTCAACACTCATGTGACCCATAATAGATCACATATTTCCTTTAAGGGTTATTGCCCATGTGTAGATGGCCTACACTGCCCTTCCCAATCCCTAGCTCCATTATGTAGCATGCAGCCTACCCTGTATAAAGCCATGTCCAACCCAGAGATGTTAGACATGCTACACTTAACACATCCTGATCCCTAATAAACACATACTTCATGGACATCCACCTTTCTAGTACAAGGATCACAACATGCCTGACAGATCTCTGTCCCATACACTTAACATGCTCTTGTCATACTATACATCCCTGTCCAGCGAAACTGCAAATCGCCCCTCTCTGTGATATGGTGAGATGACCGCATGCCAAATATATCAATAACCCTGTGGATCAGTTCTGTGGCACTGCTTGAATTGGCCACTGAAACTTACCTGTATGTTGCCTACAGCTAGGTAACCTGTCTGCCTAGGCTCATAAATGGCCCAGGGCATATAGCCTACAAGTTCACTATGACCATACATGCTATAGTTGATATCCAACCCTGCAAATACCATCAGGCTAGCTATTGTCCCATGTCTTACACATGTGCAACACAGGCGATACTTGGTAGGATGCTACACAGCTGTGCAGTGCCATGTAGATGTATATGGCAAAACACATACATGTAAAACATTCTGTGAGCAAGTCTGCAGGGTCACAGGTCACAACTCTAAAGGCTATGTATGACTATATATGTGACATATACACAGCATTAAGGTCGATTGCATTAATGTGAATACATCCAGGCATGTGCTGATAGGTAAAGACACCAGTACAGCAAACAGACATGCCCACGTCAAGACAACATCCACATGGAGTATGAGCAATGTCATCACATGACACACATATATGGTGATAACATGACCTCACCAGTAAGTGTCAAATGTGTGCAACTTAAACATGTCAGTGGTATTAGTGTCATGTAGATTTGCAAAGACTTATTTGTAATCTTAATAAGTGTGATACACATGTATGTTCAGCTGTACGTCTGTACTTCTCTGTGAGTCACTGTTACCTGTCTCCATCATTATGTCTTCTAGATATGCTGCATAGTAGGCTGCCAGCATACACCCACTTGGAGGATGAGGTCCTCATCCCATACCTCCTCAACAATCATTCAACACTCTTCAGTCATGTGCCACAGGATGCAGAGCAGTGGGATGCCCTGTGGGAGGAACTCCACAAGAGGGTAAATGATGTTAGTGGTCACAGTCGCACCTATCAGCAGGTGCGCCGACACTGCACTGACCTCATAAGATGGGCAAAACAATGTGCTAATGCAATCACCAGGGAACAAGGTGCAACAGCTGGGGGGGCTACTCACCCAGCCCCCACTCACACATACGGATAAGCTACTGGCCAACCTGGGGACACCTGCAGTCCTCCATCCACAAGCTTTAGCTGGTATTGTGGAGGTGGGTGTCTCTCAACCACTGAGCCTGGAGTTGCCTGGTAAGTCAGTACTGCACATATAACACAACTATATTTCACATAGTTACATGTGTTACTGTACAATATGTAATGTAACATCTTATGCAAAGCATGTATGCACACATGCCACGTACTATAGTCTGCTACTCTATGTATGTACAGATGTGCATACTCCATATTATAGTGTATTGTACTGGCTTATGTGCTAACATGGGCATTGCACCCTGTAGCTATCACACAGGTGTGGATAATGATCTTACTGCTGTGACACTCCTGTTTAGGTACCTCTGGCATTTTGCAGTGACAGCAACCTGTATCAGGTGAGATTGTTATTATTTACCAGGCTTGATAATGCACAGATCATATTAATTGCATGCTATCTGCTATAACACACGTACACATAATGTATGGTGGTCCTGTTAATAGACACTGGCCACACCTGCAATGCATCACAGTGGTTACCCATGTGAAACAATTGAAGACTATATGAAACACCTACACTAAACCTTCCAAACTGCCATTGTCAGATGTGTGGACAACTGTGAATACAATGGTGGAGGTGTGTTTCACTGTAGGGAAAGGTACTATATATCAGCATTACACATGTTGGGAATACAAACGGTACTGTACAGAGAACATATGTGTTCACACACTCTAAATGTGTTGGAGCTGTAGTATGACTGGCCCACAGTATACACCCTTGTGGATTATATCCTTGCTATGAATGTCACACAATGTCATGTGCTATCTGACATGTCCATGACATGTAGTGGACTGACTGCAACACTGCTAAACTATCCTGCAAAACATGATGTCTCACATCCCATACATACCACCCTTTGTCTGCATAACCCTGTCCTCAGTGGAGCATATGACATCTATGGGTGTATGTCATATGGGATAACACTGACATGTGAAATAGATGGTCATCACAACCATCGGACAGAACATGTATACACAAGGCCATGGAGGATGGCCAGAGACATGAAGCAACACACACAGTAGAAGTGATGTGCATGTGTGTACACCCTATTGTACATTGGCTCGACACAATACAACTATGGCCTTTGTGTAATGGTGATATTGCAGATGTGAAACACTAAACCTCATACATGCCTGTGTACAGCTTGTGTAGGCATAACATGAAACCACCACATAACATGTCTTAAACATCTTGAGTGTGTCACGACATGAAAGCATCCACGTATACAGTATCCAAATACATGCATGTGTTGCACAACATACACATACAACCACATCAGGCACAGATACAGTACATTTACCTTGCTGGTGTCAGACATCACTGTCATGCCTGCTCCTCATGTGTGTGAGGTACACAGATGGCATGTGGGACATAGAGTACTGCTAAGTTAGCCATGTGTGGGCATAGTTGCCAGGCATCAGTCATATGGTTGTAGATGTGCAGGGCTGTCATCCGTATACCCTTCTGTGACCTGTGTCACACATTCCACAATAGGGTTTAGTGTGTATACACCTCAGTGACGTGGGTCACATTCCACATTAGATATGTATTGCATGTGAACACAGTCATGGCTATGAACTGTGTCAGTAACTCACACTGTATAGCAATAGTGAAGCCACATGATGCCCTGCAATGGCTATGCACATCAGCTCAATGTGCAGTATGTCACTGCATATTTGTAGAGCGGTCAGACAACATTGCGTCAGCTGAAGGCCCATGTTAGTATAACACGTCCCTGCATTGGGACACCATTACCATACTTTAGGTTGGAAAGGACACCATTGTGTTACACATGTATGCATGCTATTCAACATGTCAGCAAAAGATATGTCATACTACATGTTATTGGCATGGTCATATGCCACACATCATGCCGGTGTACTGTAAACCTGTGTTAGTCTGTTGCATCATTGCAAAGTAGGGGCAGCCATGTCAAATATGTGTGTACGGCCACATGCATAATGGCTGTAGACTTAGCTCAGGGGTAGGCGGAATAATGTTGAACAGACATGCAGAGCTTTGGGGGAGATATGCAATCTAGGGCTCAGGCAAACATAGTATTCAGTCGACATACCCTTCTGCTCATGTCCTCACACATAGGTGTGGTGGCCAACACAAAGCATCAGTGGCAGATGTACAAAGGTCAGCGATGGTCTGTTAATATGTGGTGTATGTTGCACACACCATGGCAGTGCGGGTGCAATGGTGCAAAGTGCATGCATTGTGTTGCAGGTATGGGGCATAAGCTACTAACACAAATGATGCAATACAGGTATGGATGCTAACCACAACTATAATTGTGTAAGGTGCATGCCATCTGCTATAACACATGCATGCTGTTGTGTGCAACTCAGGGATGTATGATAACTACCACTATAATTGCCTAAGCTGAATGCCATCTGCCATATCACCTGCATGCTGCATGCCATTGTGTGTCTGTGTGTGTCTGTGTGGTACAACTTGTAATGTACAGTTCTTGTCGTCCCCTCACAGGTGTTGATGTTAGGTGCATTACCCTCCTGCGGTCCACCTGATGTTAGTGTCCCCACAGACTCTAACAGTGATGATGATAGTATGATTGAGGCACAGGTAGGGTTGTCAGGGACTGAATCTGTGCCATTGGTTCCCATTCCACCTGTACCCCCCTCATCCTTGCACACAGTTCCCCTGCCTACACATACTCCATCACCACTGGTCATAGAGGAAGGACAGTTGGCGGGTGGTAGCATGGAACAGGGAAGTGTGGAGACTATGGAAAGTGTGCCTGCACACCATGAGCCCAGCCAACTGACTGATGATGTCCCACACAGGCATGTGCCCAGTGCTGCTTGTAGGAGGACCACTAGTCAACCTGCCGCTGTGAGACAAAGCACATCAGCTGGAGTCACCAGACACATCATTTTGGGCTGTAATGCAGACATGAGCACATGCTGAATGGCACGACAGAGAAGGTCTGAGGCTTCAGAGGGCTGCTGTCTGTTCATTAACTTGACAAAATCCAGGCAATTGCAAATGCTCACCATCATCTTGCAGATGTTTTGGATAGACAATTGGGTGACATGGTGGGTGTCCTTGACCATGGCTTGTGTATCCTCGAGTGTGGAATTGCCCCATACATAGCTGTCTATTTCACACACATGTCCACTGGACACGTAGCCTTTTTTAAATTGCATCACAACATACTCCAGTTGTCCTCCCCCCTGTCTGTCAGGCACACGATTCTGGTATGCACATGACTCCCAAAGGTTCCAGGTGCACGTGATGCAGACAATCCCATTGCACACGTGATACTACAGGTCCCTCTATGGTTACCCCATTTACCTTTTTCATGATGATGATGTCGCACACAGCACCTTGCAAGAGTACTGTTCTCATGTAATGAATGGACAGGAACTGTTGTGCTAATGTAAATAAAATGCACAGAGTGATGTATTTGGCCAATGTACAAATGTTTGCATGTATTAATGACACATGTCTGTCTGAGGGAGTCTTAATATTACATAGGACAACACCACTATATAATACAGGCGTTGCTGGTGTTTCTCTTTTCATTCCACACCAGGACACAGCAGGCCATTTGCATGTGGTCCTGGACGGTCCCAACAGGGACATGATTCCAGTAGACATGTGTCATCAGACCGTACCCAATCTGGACCTCTGCCTGGTAGTGCCCGTGCAACCCCTGGCAGGCCAGGTCACATGGCCATGGCCGGACACCGTGAACTGTGAAACCTGCTTTGTACAGTTTGCAGCTGTCCATAATACCCCTGTGTAGGCCAGCCACATGCCAGACCTGTGTGCATGCATGCACACACACACCAGAAACAAATGTAGGGCACCTCAACACACACACGCATAACATCCACACATTCCCAATGATATCACAGGCCCTAACACACACACATGATGTCATTCAATAGTGCAGCCTAGGCCTCTAGCAAACATTATCAACCTGTGCATATGATGATGCCTGTGCCGCATCCCTGTCATCCACACCATGGGTGCAGGTACATGCTCATATGGTCTGATGCACAGGGTGAACATACTAGGTAGACAATTGTAGATTAATATTGTTGAGTAGTGTTGACAGGCAGCAGACATACCATGTATTACAGTTTTAGAATGCATTTTGTATGTTTAACAGTATGTATCCTGTATAACAGCACTAACAGCATGTTGATCTTGATGTTCTGCCTTCCTCTTTAAGGTGTAGTTGCATGTGCCGGGGGATGTCAGGGTTTGCGGTTAGTGTCCCATATGTACATGTTGACTACTCACAGGTCTGTATGACAATACCGGCATGCACTTTGTAGCTTCCACACACAGTTATAATCTGCAATGTTTCAATTATGTTTACTGTTCTAATGATCCAAGAGCATGATAGCTGTGTAGTAAGCTACTGTGTTCAGAGCCATCACATCCATAGTGGGTGACATCACAGGTATAGTTACCTGGAGCGGGGAGGAAGTAAAAGCGTGGTATAGCAGATGACAAGGGTAAAGGCCAGTGGAAATAGTGGCTTCTCATTGGGAAGCAGTAATACCTGCTGCCATGTCAGCATGCAAACACAGATACACCCACACACTCTGGGATTCACAGACACAGTAACATACATTCTGACACACACACAGTTGCCAGTGTTCGGATGAGAACCCCTGACTATGTGCAAATCATCATTATAGTAATACACAATTACAAGATGTGCCACAGAGATTACACATGTACAGATGGTCGGAAGGGCCTAAGATTGAGGACATTGACAGGGATACTACAGTGCAGTGAGTGTATGTGGGGAGGGGGGTTCGTCAGTAGGCTATGTGACAACAAGTCGAACCCCAGGGTGAACATGTTAACAGGCAGTTAGAATGCCCATCTAAGATTGATGATATCAACAGGGATACTAGATTGCATTGAGTGAATGGGGGGAGGGGGCATTAACATTTCACTATGGTAAAATACAGCCTCACTCCAGGGACCAGACAGCCATACACGCACACACACACACACACACACACACACACACACACACACACACACACACACACACACACACACATACACACACAAACACACCCACACACACCCACCCCTCCACCCCTCACACACACACACACACTGTGGCATTCACAAAGATATACACCTATGTCACACACATACAGACACATGATGTGTGAGGTTCAACCACCTACCTATGCCTTTCTTTCTACATTTCACTCTGCACTGATGTCAACAACAGTGTTCAGGAGAGTGAAAACATGCAGGATGTATTCCCAGCCATACGTGACATATATGGACACACACACACCCACACGTACCAATACTGTGAATCAAACACCTGCCTATCTCATGATAGGTATTACAGAAGTACAGCACTATTGCATTTGCTACAAAGCTTACTGACTCTTTCCTTTGCCAACTGTGCTGATATATGCACAATATATGCACAGGGGATGTATTACTGTTACATGTGTCAAGAGGTTTGCCTTCAGTGTCACCCTTACTGCATTCTACATTGTCTGTCTTCCACTTCAGTTAACAAAACCAGGCCTTAGCAGTTACACAGGATATTGTAGGAATGGTTGTAACACACCAGTGAGCTGTCCTTAGTAATCATTCATCTGAAAAGTAGCTCCACCACTTAGTAGTCATGTCCAAACACCTTTCCACACCTCATGTACAGCTTACTGTACTTTGAGCATATCACCATATACAGTTGGCAATGTTGAGGCTGTATTGCAACAGCATGATGTACCAAGACAACAGTCACCTTCAAACATCAGGCACTGCACACACATGGAATCTAAACAAACATCAATACAAGTACACATATGCGGTCTACATCAGTAAGTGCACTAGGCAGGTCAATAGTATACATTCCACACCTTCCCCACGCCATGTGTGAAACATAGCTGAGCTTTACACCATAATGGATGTTGTATTCATGTACTGGTATGACACAACCACCTTTACCGAGTAACCAAGTGTACATATATGACAACAGCACATATCAGCAAGACACACACAGCATTATTCCATGTCATGCTCCTACAAACTGTTACTTGGCAGTGCCTTGGTGAAGCCAGGGCACTGTAATGGTCAACAGTGAGCACATCATATTTGCCACACACACCTCATGTTTACTGGAAGAGTGCCAGCAATATGCTCTATTAGAGCTAGGCAGTACACTCATTCAAGCATGTGCGAGATCTGTGGCTTGTAAACATCTCACTCCAGCACGTACTGGCTATTGTGGTACTAAGGCTAATGTCCACACAGCACACAGCATGCATGTCTGGCAATTGTTGACATGGGGTATATGTATGAGCTGTGGGCCCACATAGCTGTACATGTCATGAACATATCACCTGTAACCACTCAGGAACATACAGAGCAGAGCTGGATTTCCCTGAGTCTGTCAATACAGGCCTTGTGTATGTCCTATGATCCTGTTATTTGGGTATGTTTGTAGGCATTGCATTACATGGACATGTCTAATGACATACATGCCACATGGGTTGTTGTATGATATGATAGGTGTCATGGGTGACCAGTAGAGAGGGAATATTACCTCTGTTAACATAGAAATCAAACCTTATGTACTGTTAGCAAGCTATCTACTATGTGCATGTGTGTGATGAGTGTAGCCACCTGTATGTAGAAAGGATAACAAAAGCTATGGTAATGTCATTTATGTTTTATGAGTGTGGGATGTACATATCCAGTGCAGGTACAGTTAGGTCATATCCAACCATGAGGGTGTTGTTTACTGGTGTACAGCAACAATCGACTGTGTTAATGCTGACAACATCTGAGGGACCCTGGTATGTGTACAACTGAGCTGGTTACAAACAGTGGCATTATTGCATTGCATAACACATTATGCAGCTGTGTCTGTACATGGGTACTTTGCACAGTTGATGTAGGCCTAGGTGCAGTCCACCAATCAAAGGTTATCTGGTGTTCTACCATACTATGTCATACCACATATGGGTGTGTGTTGGTAGTCTGGGGACAAGGTGGTGGATGTGTGTTGGTAATCTGGAGACAAAGAAGGTTAGAATCAAATTGCATCCCAAACAGCCCTGGGCTACTAAGTGTATGAGTGTACCCACTGCCACCTTGTGTAATTTGAGTCAGTGCATCCAACAAGCCCTTTGTTACTAAGTGTATGAGCATGCCCAGCATAACCTTGTGTAGTTGTAGTCATAATGCATCCCAAACGGCCCTGTGCTACTAAGTGTATGAGCATGCCCACTGTCACTTTGTGTAATTGGAGTCAATGCATCCAATCAAGTTCTGTGATTCTATGTGTATGAGCATGACCACTGTAACCCTTTATAGTGATAGTAGTTGTCCATTCCACAGATGGGCATACTCCAGTTCAGGTTCCTGTTGTGCTACAACTATACCCTTCAGGCCTACGTAGGTACTACCTGCATATGATGTGTCCTGTTTGTGCATACAGGTTGTAATGGACACCTACTTTAAACACACAGGTTTGCAGCTATGTACTTCATGACTGTCAGTATCCCTGTTGTTGTCCTCAATCTTAGAAGGACATTTTGACTACCTTGAAACATGTCATTTCTGTGGCGTGTTTTGTAACTGCATAGTACTGTAATAGTGATCTGAAGATAAGCAAGAGTTCTGATTCCACCACTGGCATCTGTATATGTGTGTGGCAGCAAATGGCTGAGTGTTGTTGTGTGGGTGTGTATTTTTGTCTGCAGTGGGTTTGCTGCATTCCAAAGAGATACCACCTTTTGCACTGGCCTTTATCCTTGTCAACTGCTAAACCTCTCTGTTCCCCCCTCCCCACTGCAAGTAATCATTTCTGCAATGTCACCCAGCTCAGAATTGGAATCAGAGTAAGTGTAATTGTATGTGTTCTGTGGCACATACCTCAACTGCATACCACTATGCTAGTTACCCTTACATAGGCAAGACGTGTATGCACAATACTGGCAAGTGTGTGCGTCTTTGTGTGTGTGACTACCCTGTAGCCAGGCATACACATGTGTAATGTCTTTTAACATGCTGCAAACCATGGTAGCCATCTGTGGTGACTGGTGTCTACAAAGTATTACATAGTTAGGAATGGTAAAGAATACACAGTCAAAAACGACTACACTTGGGTATGTTATTTTCCTGTGCCACTGTCGAGCAGTGACACAGAAGTGGTCGCCGGGATGTAAGTCCACACCCATCATTCCACCACCCGTACTCCATAATCCTCAGGGTAGATTACATTAGCCATCATTCCCCACCCCAAACTCCACATAAACAACATCCATCCCTTCTCTGGTGAACTGATTAAGATTTAAATGTTATAAAACAAGAGATGCCTCTGTTTTGTGCACATCATTTCCTTTGGAACTCTTCTGTGTCACAAAGGGTTTTCAGACATGTGTGTGTATATATATATATATATATATATATATATATATATATATATATATATATATATATATATATATATATATATATATATATATATATATATATATATATATATATATATATATATATATATATGTGTGTGTGTGTGTGTGTGTGTATGTGTGTGTGTGTGTACACATCCTGTAGGTGCATACATATATATATACATATATATATATATATATATATATATATATATATATATATATATATATATGTATACATATATATATATATATATATATATATATATATATATATATGTAGTTATGACAGTTGTAAAGATGTAGACGTGTCCTTGTTGTTTCACAGAGTACAGTACATTCAAGGGTACTGTACATATGTACACAAACTGACTGTCCCATTTATTTTCAGCACTGTGGGATACCTGTTGTAAGATGTGTATTATAAAATCCATGCAACATGTATACAGCCCAGATGGCTTATTGGTAAGTCCAGTGACCTCAGTGTGCATGGTCTAGGGTTCAAAACCTGCAAGCCTTGTTAATATTGTCAATTAGGACTAAATAAGACAGTTTTAAGTGGGTGTAAATGTGTTTTCATGACAGTAAGCAGCAGGTACACGCAGGTAACAGACTTGTACAACTCTCAGTACACTTAAAATGCCCTGCTTTGGCAATCCTGCTGATGTCACCCACCTACAAATACACATCTGGGACTACTGTAATCCAATATTCTCAGTGGCATATGCTGTAAGTGCATAATGCTGTAGTTTGATAAATTGGTTTGGTAGGTGTTCTAATTCCAGATAGGCCAACTGTGTGTGTGTCTGTCTGTCTGCCTGAGGAAGAAATAATGCTTTTTAGACTATGCACAATCTTTACAATTCACATACTCACTTTGGCAATCCTGCTGATGTCTCCCACCTAGAAATAAACCTCTTGGACTACTATAACTGAATAATCTTTGTAGCACAAGCTGTAACAGCATAATGCTGTAGTGTGATAAACTAGTTTGGCAGGGGTTCTATTCCAAGACAGACACACTATGTGTGTCTATCTGCCTGAGGAAGAAACAATGCTTTTTAGAGTACACACACTCTTTACAATTCACATAACCACCTTTGGCAATCCTGCTGATGTCACCCACCTAGAAATACACCTCTGATACTACTATAACCCAGTAATCTCTGTAGTGCATGTTGTAACTGCGTAATGGTGTAGTGTAATTAATTAGTTTGATAGGGGTTCTAACTGTGTCTGTCTGACTGCGTGAAAAAAAAACAATGTTTTTCAGAGTATACACACTCTTTACAATTCACATAAACACCTTTGGCAATCCTGCTGATGTCATCCACCTAGTAATACACCTCTGGGACTGCTGTCACCCAGTAATCTCCATAGTGAGTGCTGTAACTGCATAATGCTGTAGTGTGAGAAACTAGTTAGGGGTTCTATTCCAAGCCATGGCAGGTGTGTGTGTGTGTGTGTTTGACAGTCAGAGCCTGTGTGGAGGTGGCTGTGAGTGTCTAACCACTGGACATGCTGGGGAGTGGATTTTGTAGTTTTCCTATATGGTGTCCGTATTATATGTCACAATGTCCACCTCACGAGAAGTACAGATGTCAGTCAGCCAAGGGACTGTGTTGGCAAGCCATACACCTACATCTGGCAAAAGGCCTGGTGAACAAAGTATGCAACCCTACTATTACTCGGAATACATTCTGAACCCATGTGCCATACACAAACATACTTGCCTAGACTATCCCGCTATGTTGCTAGTACCCTGCACATTGATGACAGATAGTAGGCATGGTGTAATTGCAGTGGGCTGCAGAGGGCATGGCAACCTGTCCAGCAGTACAATAGGCACATAATTGCAGACAATGTGCCTTCACTATGTTCCCCACTGGATGCCTGCAACATATGTGGCGCCATCAAATGTGATCCACAAAGGCCATACAATGCCTTACACACATGCCCTGTATGGACAGAGGCCACTGACACCAGGGAATACCCATATCATGCTATCAATGCAGGTGCAGGGTCAACCTGCTGTCTATAAGCAGGTCCTGCCACAACAGGCCAGTACTGGCATATCTGATCTCAACAGTCTGTGTACACAACATGTGCCAGCCAAACCAGGTACATTTGCACATGTCACTGTACATTATTGTGGGATGTGCACATTCCAGGCAATGTCCATGTCAAGGACTGTCAAACACAGACATGGCATGCATTGCAAAGCAATGGTCATACACAATGGTAACCAGGATGACAGGGCAGTTCATACAATATCCATATGTGTGGGACATTGCAGACACTACACCCCTGAACCACACTGCACACCATTGTCGGGTGACGTGAAGCCAAGGATTACCCCTCACCCAGCCTTGTACAGCCATCTTGCACAGCCAACCACTACACACCCATGAAGCAATGCACACATGCATGTTAGTACTGGCACCTTGTGTTGCATGTGGGGTATGATGCTCCCAACCACAGTCACACCCAGTATAACGCCCATTGGCATATTGACTGATGTCAGACACATTCACATGCCCTAGCCCATAGAACCTCTGGATATCCCCTGTGGTGCATGTAGTACCTGTGCATTACTGCTGTGTGGCAAACTAAGTAGATAGGAAGTGTATTTGTGAGTCTGGCAAAGTGTGGCAATGTGTCTGAGTCCCTTAGAGAGTGTGTTTGTGTTGACAATAACATCCATTCATGTGGGCAGCCATGTGTGCTACACCTAATGTATGTCTACTATATCTATGTTGCAGATGTCACTCACCAGCACACATACATGTTCTTACAGCACACCAACATGTCAAGTTTGTGGCACATGAAGTAACTGCATGTACTTGTAATAGTAATGGCTAGTCAGTCAGGGATTTGAACCCCTGTACTGGTAGGTGTGTGACAGATGATGCTTAGGTTTTACTCTCCAAGCCCTTCTCTGATGTACTTTGCCTCTGTCTGTCCCTCCCACACACTCTCAGCAGCTTGTGTTTTGTAAGTGATGGTCATGATCAGGTGATGGCCTCTGCACCTATTGTAGTCCTCCTCTAGCTGATTGCATGTGGTACAGCTGTGGTGATGTTCCCCGTAGCTAATTACATGGAAACACAGTGCAATATCTAGGAGCATCATGTTGGCATTTGCCCAAGACAGTCGCTGTGAGTGGAACCTGGATCTGGTGTTTGGTAACCGGCATCACAGATGATATCTGGATATTCCTCAAACAACATACACAGTGGAAAATAGCCTAAAGACAGGAGGGTGATGTGCCAGACATGACTACAGCATGTAAGTGTAGCTATGCTTCATTGAGACTACTGCCAGTTTAACAAGTTGTGTGTGATAATGGCTATTCTGCATGTTTTAAAACTGACAAGACAGAACCTTCATCTGTAGGGCCATCTGTGGACTGGTCAGTGTGTGGAACCATTTGTTTTCTGTTACTCACTGAACACACATCTGTGAACTGCAGAGGCATAGTGTGAGGATTGCAGTCTGTACATGGTGATAGTGATGAGAGTTACTGCCATCGCATCCCTGACTGGATATATGTCACATGAGACTGGTATGACAGTCACTGTCTGAGGTTCTCTCAGTGACATGCCAATAATGGGCCACTGTTCATAGCTGCAGTCACAAGTCTTCTACACTTTGTACATATGTCATGCAGTATATATGCATGTGTTGTGCTCCCTCTGCAAATGTATACCATCTGTTGTGTTGGGTTGATGGTCATATATATGCATGCTGTTATAAGTAATCCTGAATACTGTTGGCTATTACTAAGCCATATCTGTGTTAAAACTGCAACACCATAGGCTGTATGGGATTGTAGGTCCTAGTAGGACCTCCTGTCCTACTTCAGCTGGCCATGGCACTGGGCACCAGCACATCTGGGGCCCAGACTTGGACCTCTACCTCTGTTGGCTCTGCACCACCTTCTGGTGGAACCACCACTAAGGATGGGGCTTGTCCCCCCTGGGACCAGGTCCAGACAGGAACTTGTCCGCTGTCGTACAGTCCTGGATGTGGTGCATATGAGGCTCAATAAGGGGTTCTGAGGCCAGATACGCCAGCTCGAGGTCAGAGTGTCACATTTAGAGGGTGAGCCTGCCCCTCCTAGACAGCCCACAGCACAGCCACCTTTGCGGCTGTTTTGGTACAGTGGTGGCTGCCCATAGCTGAAGACCTCTGTCCCACTGTTTCCATCTGGGGACTCATGGGCTTGTGACTGCCGAAGACCCCTCCCCATCTGAGGTGTATCTCACCACATGTCATATACCGACCCTGTCTTGTCTGTCATCCTACCCAACCTATCCTCCATGAGCATACCTACTCTCCTTCCCCCACATCCCACTCTCATTCTACGGAAACAAAAAGACAGTCTGTTCCTAGAACAACATTTGCCCCACACATAGCTGTCCATTTCACACACATGTCGACTGGACACATGTAACCTTTTTAATTTGCCTCACAACATACTCCAGTTGTCCTCACCCCTGTCTCTCAGGCACATGATCCTGGTATGCACATGACTCCTAAAGATTCCAGGTACACATGATGCAGACAACCCCATTGTACATGCGACACTACCGGTCCCTCTATGGTTACCTCATTTACCTTTTTCATGATGATGATGTCACACACAGCACCTTGCAAGAGTACTGTTCTTACATAATGATTGAACAGGAACTGTTGTGTTAATGTAAATAAAATACACAGAGTGATCTATTTGGCCAATGTACAAATGTTTGCATGTATTAATGACACATGTCTGTCTGAGGGAGTCTTGATATTACATAGGACAACACCACTACATAATACAGGCGTTGTTGGTGTTTCCCTTTTCATTCCTTTATAATGCTTTGTTGTCACATGGGATGTTCTTGATATATCTATATATATGTATGTATCTATACCAGGACATAAACAGTCACACATACATCTACATGATGGAATACAGTTCCTATACTGTTGAATGACTGTGCTGGATGATATGTTTGTGATAACATCCAATGTCTGTATATCTGCAATGGCTTAGTGATAAATCACATTGGCTGTGGTGTACAGGGTCCTGGTTTTGAGCCTTGCAAAGGCCATTTATTTTGTTGCTGGGCAGAACAAGGCCATTGGATACGGAGTTATTAAGGCACATTAAAGCAGTTGTGAGTGGGGGTGCGTGGGTTTGCATGGAGCTAAGCAATGCTAACCTCCGGTTACAGTTTCTTATAGTCAGTTAGCGTCTACATTGCTTCACCAGTATAATACTCACATACCGGTGGCCAAACAGGCTTACACCAGCTTGCTCCCGCACTTGCAAATGCACTGTATTTGGTGTTTGCATCTGACACTCACACCCACGGGTGGAAGTGAGGACTACGATATTACCTTGTGATGCCTACTACATCAGATTACATGCCTACAGTATCGGGAATGGCTGCCCATTAGGCATATGCCATTTGATTGTACGGAATCCGAGGCCTGTCTAGAGTTTGAGTCATACTATTGGTGTGTTCCTCTTACAATCTGCACCTGTCTGGCTAATACATGGGAACTGATGCCATTCAATACAAACAAGTAATTGGGTTTTGGAATCCACATCCTTCAGCCGAGTCATGCTACTGCATACCTATTATTCTATCATCTTTCTAAGGTTGTAAGTGGAATATGTGCTTTCTGTCCCTATCAGACCTCTCAAATGATTGGGGACAAATATCAACTGAATCAGGGACAAGTCATGACAACATCAGGGACACATTTTAAATATTAGCGCTATTAACTTGACACATTGACAGACTCAGAGCATATGAATTAATACACATTTTCTGAGGTAAATGATGTTTATAACTCTTAATTGTTGTCATTATTCATTATCTGTAATTCATTACCTTTCCTCCAAAAGTCACTAGTTTTAGGAAGGATTAAGTGGGACAGAATTAGAATTTGAGTTAGAATCAGGGACGTCCCTGGAAATCAGGGAGAGTTGAGAGGTATGGTCCCTATTTGTTCCCCCAATGGTTTATGTCCTGTCCAGTGGACTTGGTCTTAGGGGTTGAGAGGTATGGGAGTAAGCTATGCCCATTTCGGAATATTGCTTACATCTCCGGTGCAGTCCTAATGCCTAGGCACATAATTGCATACCCATAGTTCCCCCACCTGCCCCTCCACTACAGCACTCATCCTTACTGTAGGTGCAGGTGGGGTATAAACACACCACTACACACTGCCCACTCTCCACATGTCGGGACACATGTCGTATGTTGTGTCGACCCATGGGTTATCAGGCTTGCACAACCTACTGGTCTGTGTACGTATACAGCTTGGTTGGATAAATCATTACAGGGACTGACTCCAATGATCAGTAATTTTTGGGGTGTCCCACAAGGGACATTGATGTCTTTGTTTCAAGATTAGACCTGGCAGGTCTCTCCCACTGGTATCCTGCCAGTGGTCTGGGAAGCAGTGGTGTGTTTACTTTTATTGTGTGTCTGTATGTCTCACCAGCCTAGCTGGGGGGGGGGTTGATGCTACGTCTTACACGTTTGTTGACTGGACCCCTCACCCCCATATACACGGCCTGTGAACATATGTAATTTGTAACTGCCGAATCATATCCTAGCTATATACATGTGTATATTTACAGTCACACACACACACACACACACACACACACACACACACACACATATATATATATATATATATATATATATATATATATATATATATATATATACATTACTATATACAGATATATCTGTATATGTATGCATACATGTATATATTTATATATTGCTGTCTATATATATATCTAACAACATATGGGTCTATGGGTGTCTGCATATGTATATATCTACATGTGGATATGTATATGTATTCTGTCTCTGTATGTATACATTTGTACTACGGAGAGGGAGAGGTATATGTCTATGTTACTATGGGTAAATATACACTCACATACCTCTACATATATACATCTACATTTGGTTATTCTGTTCCTTGCCATATAGATTACACCTTGCTGCAGTGGGACTCGTAGTGGGTGTGGCTGCTCGTTGGGCGACGCCTCTGCCCAATGAACACATTTGTTACATCCCTGGGGCTGTTCATATAGGCCCACATCAGCCAATACCTGCACACCTAGACTCATAACTAACTACCCATAGTTCCCCCACCCGCACTTCCTCTACAGCACCCATCCTTACTCTGGGTCCTTGTCAGGTCTGAACACACCACTACACACTGCCCACTCTCCACTTCACGGGACCATGTCATACATTGTCTCGACACATGGGTCATCAGGCTTTCCCACCCTTGCATTCCAGGTATGTACACACAACAGCCAGAATGTTCGGTGTATCACCTTCTTTTGGTCTTATGTCAATTTTTGGGGTGTCCCACAAGGGACGCTCCTGTCTGTGTTCCAAGATTAGATTTCACAGGTGCACTGTGTACCCCCCCATTGTATCCTGCCTCTGATCTGGGAAGCAGTGGAATATTTACATTGTTTGCGGGTTTGGGTGTATGTTTCCCATGTCCGGCTGAGGGGGGGTGGAAGGTCATGCTACGTGTTTCATGTTTCTTGCTTGGGCCCCTCACTTCCATTGGCATAGCCTGTGAACATATGTCATTCCCGTGTGCTGTTTCCTATCATAGCTGTATAACTGTGTATATCTACGTGCACACACACACACACACACGCACATCTATATATATATATATATATATATATATATATATATATATATATATATATATATATATATATATATATATATATATATATATATATATATATATATATATATATATATATATATATATATATATATGGTTCCCATTCAGAAGCCTGAAACATCATAAGCCTGAAAATCAAAATCCTGAAACCAAAAGCCTGAAAATTCAGAATCCTGAAAACTCAAAATCCTGAAAGCCCAAAATCCTGAAAGACCAAAATCCTGAAACTCAAAATCCTGAAAACACAAATAATGCTAATATGTCACTATAAAGACACTAATATCTACCAACTGACCCTGACCCTAACCCTAAGGTCCGTCACTATCGCACACTCACCTGACCCGCCCTAAACCTAACTCACTTAAACCGCTAACCCCAATATTTGTCACTATTGCATACATGCCTAACCTGCGCCTAACCCTAACTCACTTAAACCGCCTAACCCTAAAATAAAACCAACCACACTTACCTGACCCCAACGCATGACCTAACACCACAGGGCTAACAATAGCAAAGCCACAATGACATCAGTATGTCTATTTTGTGTTTTCAGGATTTTGAGTTTCAGGATTTTGGTCTTTCAGGATTTTGGGCTTTCAGGATTTTGAGTTTTCAGGATTCTGAATTTTCAGGCTTTTGGTTTCAGGATTTTGATTTTCAGGCTTATGATGTTTCAGGCTTCTGAATGGGAACCATATATATATATATATATATATATATATACACATAGATATGTCTGCAACTATATATATATATATATATATATATATATAGCTGACAGCATATATATATACACACACACACACACACACACACTTATATATATATATATATATATATATATATATATATATCTACATATAGGTTCATAGGTTCATAGGTTCATACTAGGCTATCTGCCCTATAAGCCTAGCCAGAATGTGTTTGGCTTTCACCACCCATTTTAAATTTATTTTGCTATGCCCTTTTTTGAGGTTAGTATACTGTGCCTCTGTCTAACAGTGACACAGAAGTGATACCCGGAGTAAACCTATGATCTCCCATCCATTCATCAAGATTCCTCTTGAAGAGAGTCAATGAGGGACTCTGCCTAACCTGGACTGGGATTTTATTCCAGAGTGAAGGGAGCCTCTGGGTTATGAATCTGTCCCTCCAGCATGTCCTATTTATTTCAGTGCTGAGGTTCAAGTCTCTCGAGCGTGCTCGATGGGATTTGGATTTTCTGAGGTGCAGCATGTCCATTAATTCCGGGTTGGACATGGCTTTATACGTCAGGCACAGATTGCCTCTGAACAGGTGGTATGCCACTGAGTAGAGCCAGAGTTTCTTTAACCGGGCAGCATATGGCATCTGTTTGAGCCCTTTGATCATTTTGGTGAGGTACTTTTGGGGTCTTTCCAGTTGCTGCAGGTGTCTGGTAAGGTACATCCCAAAAGGGGCATTGTGCTCAATTATGGGCCTGATGAGGGATGAGTAAAGAGGCACGATGACCTCCCCTGATCTAGATGTGAATCCCTTCATGATTAGGTGGGCTATATAAAATGTTTTTCTAACCACTTTGGCCACGTGGTTGTCGAATGAGAGATTGCTATCAATGTGGGTCCCCAGGTCCCTAATTACTTCTTCTGTACTTAATGGATTACCACTTTTGTGGCAATTTGTGGGCACTTTGTTTTTGCCAAAGGGGATGACTATACACTTTTTGGCATTTAGCTTGAGGCCATGGCTCTGGCACCAGTTGTCTGTTTCTATGAGGCCCTTTTGGAGGATGCTTGTGTCGGCTGGAGAGTTGATTATGGCGCCCAGTTTGCAGTCATCTGCGAACTTGGTCAGCCACAGTCCTTCCGTGTTGGCCTGTACCTCCGAGAAATATATACCGAACAAGAGAGGTCCCAGGACTGAGCATTGTGGGACACCACTTGTAACTGGTTTGGAGTCAGATATGGCTCATATATATATATATATATATATATATATATATATATAAATATATAATATATCTGTACATACTTATATACATTTCCTATGCTGGGCACTGCTTACACTCACGCAAGTGCACTCAGACTTGCTTACTGGTACATATATATGTTTTCTGCTGCTTATTTGTGCTTACACCTGCTTACTAGAGCCTTATTCATTATGATAGTACCACTTTGATTAAATGACATTTAGTTAAACATCTCATGCGATACTCTTATGTCAATTTTACAGCAAAATGACATTCATTCCACATGGAAAATGATATGTGCTATTGTTTGGCTTGATGCCTGTTCATTATGTGGATGCTCTAAACACTACACTATTGACGTTTATGCTGACTCTGCATGTTTTTCTCTATTTGAATGATTTTGATGTGTAAGCTACACTCGGCGGAGGGCAGTGGCATGCAAACATGCTGCGCTTTACTTACACCTTCGATATTGCAGCAATACAAATGTATAATAGGGACACGGGGAATCTAATTGTGAAAGTTCTAGGGATGGGGCTCAACATTCCACTAAGTGCTTGTGTGTTTTCTACTTTGATTTTATTTCACTGTTTGTGGACACTCTTGTATGCTTAACATACATTTTTGCTATCCACGGACACTGAATTACTGACTTACTATTAGAAGCAGGCTCTAGTAGTAAGCACAGTAGGTTGTGCAACTGTCAGGGCATGTTCACGCCTCCGTAGAGCACTTGTACACACCCCCTGCACTCACACACATTTTCTGTGCACGTCAAGGGTGCGGTGGCATGCCCTCATACATACTCATATGGCGCTGCTGCACCATCTGTAATGAGGACGCCCGGCGCAAGGCTAAAACTATCCTTGCTCCAAGCTTCTTGAATCCCGGGGATCGTTTACATGGTGAGCCACAAGAAGAGGTGCTGTTGATATGGAATAGGGAGACAAACTGGAATTGTGAAGACTGGTACTGGAGAGTATGTTTTAAGAACTCAACGCAGATGACAAAATGCTATGGCTGGAAGCAGAAGAGAGTAAGATGATGAGAGACGGTGCCAGCATGAGTTAGTGATAATGGATTTTCATCTGCAGCATGTGAGTTATGGGGTGGCGGAATGCCAATTCCTAGATGCCTTGGGCAGTAGAAAACATATTCCGTACTATAAAGTCAGTCATAATTTTGATAGCTCTATATGGGCATTTGAGATGTTGTGTAGTCTAAACCAACTGACCAAAGCCACTTGATAAGGATTTTAACTTCTTTTCTGTGGGTAAAGGAATACATGCACTTTAGAGACTTAGTTACCTTGATTGTTTAAATTATGCTAAAGTTAAAGAATGATGATTTGCATGTTCAAAACTGATTCTTGAAACATAATGGAAGAAGCTCAAAGAGCAGAGAAGAGTCAGAGGACAGGCTGAATAAATATATTGCATTAGTAAGTAACTTACATTCCTAGATTGATATGTGCGCATGTAGTATCAAAAAAGATATGAAATGCTTGTAGTTGTTTTGCTGAGGAAATTGGGATCTGATTGGTAGACTGGGAGTTGCACTGGTGTAGAGATGGGGGAGGGGGACATCTTTCTAGCTACTAAGTTGCAAAAACATAGGAAGCTAGTAGTCAGCACTACATATGGGAATAAGGAAACCCGTGGGACAGCCTAAACCATAAGAGCAGATTTAAAAGGATAAGGGTGACTCTACAGGTTTGATTACATGCCATGTCTTAGAGTTATGTCATCATCATCATCATCATCAACCCCCTTTTTCCCATTTTCTATATAGGGTCAGGGTATTGTGTCAAATGTCACCATCTCTCTTTATTCAATGCCACTCTCCTGCCTTCTACAACACTCTTGCCTGACTTTCACAGGTCTTCACTTATACAATTCATCCACCTCTTAGCTGGATGTCCTCATTTTATCTTGCCTTCTTCCTGTCTGTCCCAAACTGTCTTCAGTAGATTGTCTTCTGCTTTTATGCACATGCACAAGAAACACTGAAGTTTGTTCTCTTTGATCTTTTCTGTTACTGCTCTTGTGTCATCATTTCTTCATCTGGCCCACAGTGTGCATCCTACACCCTGTCTCAGGCTCTTCATATCCGTCACTTCTAGCTTCTAAAACCACTCTGCCTTTACTGCCCAGGATTCTGTACCATACAATAATACTGGTCACACTACTGTTTTGTTCAACTTAGATTTCTGCTTTTTTGGAATTCTTCTATCATATATTATGCCCGATATCTTTGCCAGTTTGCTGCAGCCCCTCTAATTCTAGCTGCCACCTACTCATTCAGGCTTCATTTCTCCTCAACCACCCTTTCCAGATACTTTACCTGGAGTGAGAATAGAACTCACAGTCTTCTGCACAAAAGCGAAGTGTGCTAGTAGTTGCACTACTGACACTGCATTCTGGGCTGACCAAAGATGGTGTTTCTGCTACTAAGGAAATTTGGCCTGGGCATCAGAGAACTTGCCCTACTTTTTCAATAGATGCCATGGGAGCTTTTACATCCACATCCACCTGAGTTATCATCGACTCAAGCTGGTTTAACATCTCATCCATAGGACAAAGCACCCAGGAGTACAACAACCCTCCAATACTGCACTGCAGTGTCAGCAGTCCATTTACTTGTTGTGGGAATAGAACCAACAGCCTTCTGTGTCAAAGGTAAGTGTGCTACCTCTTATACAAACACTGCTTAGGATAGGTTCATAGGCAAGTACTAGGCTAACTATCCTTTTGGTCCATTTTAAACCTAGTCAATTTTCCTTTCAAAGGTGAGAGTCAAACTCTATGCCTTGTGTCTGAGAGGCAAACAACTTAGCTATTATTCCATCCCCCAATCCCTTGTAAGGGATGCAACAGGGTAGTGGAAGACCTTTGAGGGGTGCCAGAAGATTTCCAAGGCATGACACAAAGCCAAAGGTGCTTTGATACCATTCCTTTTACTTTACAAACTATTTCCAAGGGTAACTTTGGACACTGTGTGACCTCTTAGCATCCCAAGCACAAAAGGTAAGAAATATATCCTTGTGGTGGTGGATTATGGCTCTTGATACCCAAAGGTTGTGGCTCTGTTTTCCAGTGAAGCAGAGAAGGTGGCAAATGTTCTTCTACAAATGTTCAGTAGTGTAGGGTTTCTTCTGGAAATACTGAAAATAAAGGTACTAACTTCATGTCAGACCATCACCCATGTTTGTGGAAGTATTGTAGGATGAACCACTTAAATGCTGCCCTATACTATCAGCAGACTAATGTTCTTGTACAGACTAAATGTTGCATTAGAGACCATGATGAGAGCATTCCCAGACATGTTCAAGAGGGAATTGAACAAATACCCACCATCTTATCTTTGCATACATGTAAATGCTTCAGGAATCCACAGAGGTTTGCCCCTTGAGCTGATGCATGGTCACAGCCTGAGGATGATCCTGAATTTAATTCATGAGGAGTAGAAAGTAAATGTGACTCCTGCAAAAATCTTTTCTAGAGTATGTCTTAACCTTCAGGACTTGTCTTAGAGACTTTCTGGAAATAGCTCAGGAGCACCTGGAACAAACACAACAGCTGCAAGTAGCCTAATATGACTGTACACCAAGAGAAGATGGTATTCTGATGGGCAAGAGGTAAATGTGCAAACAGCCTGTGAGGGACCTTTCACTACAGCAAAAAAGGAGATTAATGTTAACTACATGGTACAGTCGCTAGCCAGGAGACTCAGGCACAGTCTATAATGTTAACAGGCCGAACAAAGCCTTACTAAGACAGGGAAGCCATTGTCATCAGTATCTTCAGTGGGTTGTAGCAGGAAACTGGTAGTGGATCAGTTGTCAGCTCTCCGTATTTCGAATCGCTGTGCTAACTCAGTGTATTGGGTAGTCCTGATCCAGCAGCTAGCTTGTTTGTTTGTGTTAAGATTTGAAGTTGTTGTACATTCAGATTGTATGATGGCAGGACATAAATACCTTATCCAATTTCCAGATGGCATATATCAGTATATGGTCAATGACTTTATTTCAATAAGGTTTCCACTATTTCGTAATAAACAAGTTTAGGTTAAAATAGTTTCAGATACACTGAATATATGTTGTAGAACAAATCTGAATTCCTTCTATGCAACAGAAATGTTAACAAAAGTTAAAATTCAAGAAGTAATGTGCAATACACAATCAGTTTCTTTGGCACTGTAATTGGGACACTAGTTTAGGAAGTGGCTTTACCTGTGGAGTACTTACAGGAAATAAGAAAATTAAACAGATAACTTTTAGTGATGTTTACATGTTTAAGTTCTGAATGGTGCTGATCATTTTTCTTATGTGGTGAGAAGATCGTATTTTTGTAGCCAAACAGTACATTGTTTAACCTGTAGTAGTAAATTATTCTATAGGCTAGGAATATGTTGTTAGGAACCTATTTCTTCAGACAGTCTTAACTATTTGTTGGTGTAGATTTAAGTTATTGTTCAAAGCAAGACACATTCCACCTCACAGTAACCTATGGACTTCTAAGTTTAGAATATTCATGCTAATCTATGAGGGTAGTTGAAATATTTGCACCTTTTAATGAAAGAGGTGTGGGAATATGTGCTTAGAGCTGTGAGGGTGTTGACTGGAAATGCAGTTTTCTGTTTCGTCATAGCAGGTACTGAAGGTGTGGTATCTGAGTGAGTTAATACAGCACTAGAACAAATGTGACTATGATATTGTTTAATAATAATATTCTATGCAGTGGCACATGTGGCATCCATTAACATTACATTTTTGACTGTGCTAGACTGAGTAATATCAGCTGCAAATAACAATTGTTGCTAGCCAGATATGCAATTCATGGTTATGTATAAAATAATGCATGCCAGAAGTATATATAATATGCACATTGAAAAATATGAAAAAGAAGTGTTAGAACTGGATTAAAATGCAGACAGATAAAATAAGCAAAACAGTTGTCTCTGGGGCATATGAGGAGAAAGCACCGGCAATAACTTTGATGACCAAGGAATGGCTGGGGTCCCACGAACTGGAAGAGTCTATGAGGAAGGTGGCGGTGGGTATCTGAAACGAGATCACCAGTTTTAAGGTGAGAAAGGTGACTGGTTGTCTATTGTCAAACTGAATGTGAAAGCTGAAAAAAGGCTAGCATTTATGCAGTTATTCGCTAATCAATGCACAGTGCTGTACTAAATTAAGATACATGAGCCAGACAGTGCAAGTATTCAGAGGCCACTACTGCAATCCCTCATTCTTGAAGTGCGTGGCTTGCTCATACCTCTGTTTTTCCCAGTCTGCTAGTTTTAGGAATGTTCAGGCAGTATAGCCACTGCTTCACATTTACTGACAACTCTTTACTTATGAAAGATTATGATTCCATAGGTGACAGATTTAAATACTTAGTTTGGAGGCTTGTTTCTTGGTAACATCTGTTCTCAGTAAACAGCAGCATAATACCCTACCAACAAATACTGATTGGTTAAAAGACTATTCCTAACCCTCCTAGGCCTCCTTAGGAAACATGAGCCATTCAGGTACAGATGTATAGGTCTAGCCACACCAACTCCCACACATACATCTATGAGGAATCTCCAAATTGGAAAGCTTTTTCCCTTAAGGTCCCATAGGTCTGCAGAGAGTACCAAGGCCCTATTGATAATGTTTCCAAAACACTGACTCTGCACTCAATAGCCTGGACAAGGAGGTTAGAGAGAGTTGTCACTGCTGTGCTAGGACTACTGACATTGCAAAGGTCATCAAGACCGTTTACCAGATTAAATATGAGTATGACTTTGAAATTGCCCATATAGAAGTGAATACTAACAATTGGTACTCCACCTTGTAGGAGATGAAAGCAGACAATGATGAACTCTCTTTCTATACTCCCATTTAAGGAATGCACTGTGCTGAGCTGTATTCTAACATCACTACTCATATTCTCAAACTTTCATTGTTTGTTTTTCTTATCCATTGTACCCATAATATTGTTTTCCTCTGTAATATTGTTAATTTGTCTCTATTTTTATGTATTTGTATGTCTGTTTGGGGCTTTTCCCCCGGGTCTCCACTGAAAAAGGGTAATTCTTACCCAGCTGGACCAACCCGGTTAACAAATGCAAATAAATAAATAAATAAATCACCAAGACGGATGCCTAATTCAAAGACAAAGTAATGGTATTTAACAATTGGCTAAGTAATTCATGACATTTTGGAGGCATCCAGCATATGTCTGCCTGGGATGATTTTGCTAAACCCACCCCCTGCTTTTTACTGTGAAGGGATGTAACTCTTGTGTAATGGATTTCACTTACTGACTAAAGCCTTTGCTGCCACAATAGTTCCTTTTATTATCAGTGCTTATGGACCTACTCACTTGTTGATTAATTTACTCAATGCTGAGCTAAAGGCTTTCCACTTTCTTGAAGCCGTACATATTCATACAATAACATAAGCACAGTTCCAGTAAGAGGATGGTATTTACTCCCTGCTGGTGTTCAGAATCTATAGTGTATGGATACATCCCATCAGGTTAGGAAGCTTATTTTTATGATAAATCTTGATACCATAATGGACTTTGTGAAGATTCAGGCAACTACTTACCTACAAATGACCAGCTATATATACTACTCTCTGTCCTACCTCTGAGCATACTGGTTATCTTAGTCACATGTAAAAGCTAAAGAAGAATCCCAAAGGCAGTCAATGAATGTAGAAACAGCTTGAAGAATGACTGTAGACTATACAAGTACTCAAAAGGTGCAAGCACCCCTTTAACACATAAAACAATAAAAACTGGTTAGCACTTTCGTTTCACAATGTGTAAAACTTCAAACAAACAAAGTTCACAAATGTCACTTCCTTTATGCTTTACCATCCATTCTTATTGGTTGCCACACATTAATGCTGAATTTAAAATGACTCGCACATTAACTGATCGAGTGCTGTAAGGGAACCACTACACAATGAATCTATGGTTGGGAGGGTGGCCTAATGGTTAAGGTGTTTGTCTTACAAACACAAAATACAGGGTTTGAATCTCACAGGGAATAATTGACTAGGCTTAAAATGGCTCGTAACGGTAGTTATCCTAGTACTAACCTATGAACTTAACATTAATAAACACACAATGGGTTGCTAAACTGTTAAATGCATACTTAAATTACTCTTTAAAAACAAGCTATATAAGCAGAAACATATTTTTAACTTTCTCCCAATTGTTTCTTGCACTTTTGTATAATCCATTTATGACCTATGTATTTTTCATATGTATATATATATATATATATATATATATATATATATATATCCCTGTTAATATGTGTTCACTTGGACTTTTTTCCTTTCCAGATTTTACCTTCAAAATGGGGGAGATGGAGCTTCTCTCACTTATACTTGGCCAGCTATCAGCCTGTAGGCGAATCTGCCATTTAAGTTCACTGATTTCTAACATCAGTGCCCCTGGTTTATTATCATCAGTAATGACATGATCTATGGCCATGTAATGGAAAACATGCCCTTCACTGTTGGTGATATGCTTTGCTATGGCATCATTTGTATTATGTTTTTTAATGGCATACTCATGCGTATATATTCTCTAAGAGAGCCTTCTCTCCATCTTTCTAATATAGAAACATGGGCAGGATTTACATATGGCCAGGTATATGACTGCTTTAGAGGTGCAAATATATCTGTTCCTAAGATAATATGTGTTATTCCTAACCATGTGCAGGCTCCACACTTAACCATTCCTTATTTACATTTTGTTTCTCCTCTCCATTTCGTCCTCAGTAAATCCTTAACATTTGGCCCCTTTCTATATACAATTCTTAGGTTTTCCCCTATTCTCTGTCTTATATTTGAATCCTCTAATAGGATAGGCCAGTTCTTTTCAAAAATGTTCCTTAACTTGGCAGTGTCCTGATTAAAGGTCAAAACCAAGGCTTTTGAAAATTCAGATGTTACCCCTTCTTTTTCATTTTCAAATCGACTTGAGTTCTGTCCTCACTGTGTATTATGTTGTGTGGCTGATCTACAAACTGCTCAGAGGTGCCACAGTGGCTTAAAATAGGACGGGAGTGACCATTTAGTCTTTTTCTAGTAACCTCTGAGATTAATTTGTCCACAAGATTAGAGAGATGGGCCCTACTAAGAAACATGGACTGCAAGGTGTTAACCTCTTCAATAAAGTCATCGTGCATGGTGATCATTCAGACTGTCCTGACAAGTTGCCCCTTCACAACCAACCTCTTCTGATAGTAAGTGTGCGAACTGCTAAAGTGCAAAAAGGAATTGGAATATGTCACTTTCCTGTGAATCTTAACAATATATCTGATGTTAGTGGTATCTTTAAGAAGACAAATATCAAGGTAGTGGATGGAATGGGTGCTAAGATTGAAGGTAAACTGCAAGAAAGCTGTAGTCTTGTTGATATAATTCAAAATGCTTTCCAACTCTATGAATGGCCCTTTCCATATGAAGCAAATGTCGTCCTGGAATCACTGATAAAGCTTAATATGGGGGTAAAAGGCAGATGAAAACACAAATTTCCTCTCCCAGTAAGCCATAACAACATTTGCAAAAGCTCCGCCACATGATGAGCCCATGGCGACACCCTTACACTGTAAATAAATGTTGTTGTCAAAGGAGATGTAGTTGTTAATGAGAACTAACTCTGGAAGTTCCATGATAAGACTACTAGTCTCATGAGCCACTTTTTGTTTAAACAGCATCTCACTAATCCAATCCAGACCTACGTCTTGTGGGATGACAGTATAAAGGTCTTTAACATCTATGGTAACTAAGATGTCATTGACATCATAAGAAATTTTGTTTACCCGGCCTAAAAAGCTCCATGAATCTTTACAGATCTGTGATTCATTTGCTATGATTTTTTTCAGTTCATAATTCACATACTGGGCACAAGGTAACGTTATGGAATTCCTGCCATCCACAAGGGGTCTCAATGAGAGGTTATCCAAACTCTTGTGGATTTTGGGAATACCAAAAAACACCGGTGTTCTGGGCATAATTATGTTTAAATAATTGAACAGGTGAATGTCCATACTCCTTTCAAGGAACATGTCTGTTATTTGTACATGAATCCTTTTATATCCACTCATTTAACTCATTCCGTGAGACTTCTCTGTATGTGTCATTACTTAAAACATCATACAATTTGTTTTGATACATTTCCACACTCATAACTACCACCCCACCCCCCTTGTCAGGTTTCATCACTCTTATTCTCTCATTTTGCAGGAGTTCCAAAGTGGCTTGTTCACTTTCATTTAAATTACCCTTTAAATGTCTTCTCCTACTATTGTGTAAGATCTTAATATCTAATTCACATAACCTTTCATATGTGACAAGTTTGGGGTGTAGTGGTGGTTTATAAGTAGAACTAATATTCCATGTATTATCAAACACTCTTTGCAAATTATGTTCATACAATAGAGCAAAACTGACTTTCCTTAGAAACAACTTCAAGTCAATAATTGTGGTTGTGAAATCAAAACATTTTGTTGGTACAAAAGTCATATCTTTAGATAACAGATCAGCTGCCTCAGTGTTAATTATGACCAGAATAATTATACACTTTAAAGTCCTTTCGTGTGTTACAAATTATGGAATAGGAATCATTTTCACTTGATAATGTAAATATGTAGCTGTTCCACTAAAGAAGTATGGTACTTTTGATTACCTAGAATTCTTTGCACATACATGTACATTTTTGCCAATATCTTGTGAGCTGACAGTTGCCCAGATTTTCTCTTCCACCTGTGTCCAATACATTTACTGAATAGTATGTTCTTCCAACAATAGCTATCATGATTTGAAGCACTATTTTTGTGACTTTCCAAGTGTTTTAGTATTGGACACGTTTTACTTTTCAAAAAGGTATGCACTGCTGAAATTTGGACAGTAGGACAATGGATTTTAATTTAATGTTCTCTTCAATCCTTATATAAAGAGGTGGAAAAGGGGGTGAGGATATTTATACAATACAAGAATGGATTTTAATGGATTCATATTAAGAGGTCTTGCTTTTAACAATGTGATATGCCCATAGCTGAAGTGCTTATCTATTTATCTCTATATTAATTAACTGCTACCACTGCTTTGTATGTCTTTGTGTTGTATCTTTGCAATATCCCCCATTTATGAGTGTATTTTTTTTTGAGAAAATCTAGTGGCATTTATTAGCATTATCTGTTACCAAATCAAAATTAGCAATGACCAGTTTACAAATCAATGTTCTGGTGTGCCTCATTTAAAATAAGCATGCCAATAAGGATGCTTTTCTGTTACAGAAAGAAAGTGGAATGCCTACACAAAGTAAATGATTTCTAACTGAATTACTATTCACACTTCAGCAACAGCCATTATGCTTCTTACATATTTTCTTTCCTTCTATTGAGGTAAAGGTCTTTAATTTATAACACTCCTTGAGCAGATTTATTTAGAATGTCATAGGCAGTGGTAATTTCATCTAAATACTACCAGTGATAGTGCAGTTGCCACAAAACTCTCAACAATGTTTCTTTTCATAGATTCATAGATTTACAAGCATTACAAGGTCATTGAGTCTTACGAGGATTTACACCTTGCCAGTACCCTCCTACAGGGCCCAAACCTTTTCTCCAGGTAGACCATACCTGTCATTCATGGAGTAAATTTGTGAACACCCATCCAGTCATCTAGGTCATGCTTAAAGGAAGATAGTGGGCTAGATTCTGTAAAGCTTGTGGAATCTGGTGCATTATGCGGGTATCAGCTTGAGGCTTGCAGATAGCGTAACATATAAATGTACTACAAGAAACTCAGAATATCTCAGTGCACAATGGAGTATCACATCACAGTATGAACAGCGCAATAAACAAATTTGTAAATAAGCTCTAAGTAATGAGAAACAGTTATCCAGTCACACTGTACAGTAAAAAGGTTATGGAAAGATGATGACAATTTAAGCACCCTGATAGTTATGCAGACATCGCTATACATATATGTAATTATACACCTTCCTTCCATAATCTTCTGTGCGGTATTTCAGGTGACAGGTGACGTGCATGCAAAGATACAGGATTGTCACTGCCCCTTTTACTTTAGCTTGAGTAAACATCAAAAATAAAGATAAATAACTTAGGAAGATTAAGAATGCGAGTCACAGCTACTTCGGTTGCAAGTTCCACAGCATGAACCGCGAACATCTCCGGTTACTGATTAGGTCCCTCTCCTAATCTCATTTTGCTACTGTCCCCACCTTCTTAGAAATGTATGTGGTATTTAATTTGAAATTCGTGGCATTCTCTAGTCCTCCGTCTTCTGATGCATATTGCCAGGTAGCCTCTGTACTCCCCACTCCACCTCCACGCTTCTATTACCCCTCCACTCAAGTTGCTTTCTCGCTATTACTGTACTTTTCTACTTTTAGCTGATTACTCACAGTTTTCAAACTAATTACAATTAAAGCTGCTTTGCTGTCTCCTTTAAACTGACTACCTTGATCTAGATCTCCTTTCCACAATAGCTATCCCCCATGTCAATCTTTTCTCCTGCTGCTAGCATCTATCCAAATTCATGCTTCTACCCCCACTCTCTTCAAATCCCAACCCCCCTCTTCTTATTTAGTCCCCACTAGAGCACAGTAACCTGAGTCTTCTCAAAAGAATTTCCTGCTAAACACTCTGTTTATTCCCAAACATACTGACTGTTTTTTGGAGGATCCTTCATTCAGAATTAGGCTCAACCCACTCCTAACAAAAAAGGAGGAAGCATTGCCACCCTCTATGACCAATACCTTAACGTGACCCCAATAACAAATCCTCACCCCTTTCTGCACCCTCTAGAACTGCTAGTAGCTAATTGCATGATAATCAATTATAAGACTATTACCATAGCAGCTATCTATATACCCCCTGGAGACAACATCCCACTCTTAGAACAAACCATTGCCTGGCTGTCCAATAACATAACAAACAAAATTCCTCTACTAGGAGATGTCAACATCAGTTGGTCATCTTGATCATCTAAACCATCTAATACCTAAAATCAATCTTAATGGCTTTTCCTAGTTCATCTCTACACCAACTTACCTCAACAAGACAACCAACTCAGCTTCTATCATAGACTGGATTTTAGCATCCAATTCCAAACTCTGCAATCACCCAGAAACTCAACCTGACTCTATCAGTGGACATTCTCCTATTAGTATAAAAAGATACATCCTCATCTACAAAGTCCTCAAAAACTCAAAGAATTACATAACCTCTCCAACTTCCACTCTGAAGTATTGAACAATCATCTCTCTGCCATCAGCTGGTCTATCCTATTCCATATACCCCAAGATGAAGCAGTCCTCAAATTAAACTCTGTATTTCTAAATGTATTAAACTCCCTTTCCCCCCTCTGTAAAGTTAGAGTAAAGTCTCTTAACTCCCCCTGGCTAACCCAAACTAGAAGAACTCTCATGCAAAACAGAAACAATGCTTGGAAACTCTGGACCAAAACTAAACTACATACCTACCTACAAACCTACAAAAAACTCTGTAACCTCTCTAAAAATAGGTCTACCTTGACAAAAAAATTACCTGAAGCCACAAACTGCATATAAACACAATCCCAAAAAAATTCTGGAGCACTATCCTCCACCCGGGTATCACTAGCACTCTTAACCCATGTCCCAACAACACCGCCCGAGAAACTGTTTGCCTGCTCAACTCATACTTTATAGATACCATCAACAAGCTTATCCCCAACTCAAACCTCACCAACTACACCTACCTTCCCTCTAACCCCAATCAAAACAACTCCTTACCACTCAAACCTGTACCTACCAATTACATTAATCACCTCCTCAGTGAACATAAACCCTGCACCCCCTCAGTGGAATACTTTCCTTCCCTCTTCCTCAAACTTGCTGCAAACTACATAGCTCTTCCAGTTTCAATTCTTATAAATCACTCTATCTGAATCCACTGTTTCCTCAATATGGAAACAGTTCTTCACTACTCCCATTCATAAAAGGGGTAATTCTACAGAACTCACCAATTACTGGCCCATAGCAATACTCTGTCCATTATCAAAAATGCGTGAAAATGTGTACACAAAGAAATCATGGATCATCTTCACTCAGTAAATCTGCTCACTCCCACTCAACATGGCTTCTGCCCTATCTACAGCACTGCCACCACCCTGATCTCCTTTTCTGACTGTCTTCCTTACTAGAAATAACAATAAACTGGTTTGCTGCCTTTTCCTTAATCTCTCCAAAGCCTTTGACACTGTCTCCGCCCTATCTTCCTCTCCTAAATAAGTAACCTCAACCTCTCTCCCTCCACAATCTCCTGGTTTACCAGCTACCTCTCCAACTGTCAACAATCCACTCCATCCACCTTCATACCAATCCAAATGAGAGTTCCTCAAGAGTCAATTCTTGGTCCCCTACTTTTCAATATCATCAATACCCAACTCTACACTTCCTGTCCTCTTTCCACCCCAGTCTAATATGTAGATGACTCTACCATAATCACCACAGCTGACACTTTCTCTGACCTTCTCCTGCTCACCCAAAAACTCCTTTAACTCTGTTAAAAAATAGGTCACAGACATCAATTTATCCTTTATCCCAAAACGATCTATTTCTTCTTAAATTTTTCACACCACTCAAGCCAACCTTTTCTATCACTTCCTCTAACAAAACCCCAATATGTGCTGAACCCCAAACTAAACTTCTTGGTATCATTATAGATGACCAACTAAAATTTGACCTACATGTCCACCACTGCATCAAAAAGACCCATCAAAAACTTGGACTCCTATACAGAAATAAAAAGTTCCTTACTAATAACTCCAAAATCTCCACTCCTGTACAGAAATAAAAAGTACCTTATGATAACTCCAAAATCTTACTAGCTCAGGCTTTTCTGCTCCCTACAAACCTCTCTACAAACTAAACTTGAAAGCGCATATAACAAAGTTGCCTGGTTCACTGACAATCAGTCCCCCAACTCTCATCACTGTCTCTCTCTCTTGACATTGACCTGGCTTAACCCACACCAGCTCCTTGTCTCAATTATCTATTATTCACTCCTGTCTCTACAAACACTATGGCTGCCCTAGCATCTCCACTTTGGTCAATACCTATGCCTCTACATGACATCCCGGGAGCTCTGGCCAACAATACCTAACAATCTCTAAGCCCCAAAAAAGCATTGGTCAAAATCTATACAGCTACTACCCAACCCTTTGATATTAGAAGTATAACAACTATACACACATTTAAATCATCACTCAAACAATACTTTCTCATCAACAGTAACTGTAACTATACCACATGACTCCTTCTATGTCACTACTCTCCTGTCTACTGAGCCCCTACTGACTAACAATTTTACTGCTCTAACTCAACTATAACTTCTAGTAACTGCCTTCCATCCCACTCATTACCTTACCCTTCTCTCTACTATTTCCTTGTTAACTGCTAATCCTCTGCCACAAGAAACACATTTATCCTATCTGAACATGTTACTCACCTAGGGGGAGCACTCTAGAATGACTTACCAAACTTAACTATTATCAGATTATTTTTTGCCACTAAGTGTAATTAGAGTATTCTTAGCTTCTAGGAATCATAAAATGTTTCATTTATTGTACTGTTCTGACAATTATGTAATTCTTTGTTAATGTCTTAATTTCTATATTTACTACTGTATTTGTGTTTCCCAGTGTCTTCATTTCTATAGTTACTACTGTATTTGTGTGGAGCATTTCTCCCAAAGCATCCGCTGAAAAGGGGCTCTCACTGAATCGGACATTCCTGGTTAACAATTGTCAATTTTATATATATATATATATATATATATATATATATATATATATATATATATATATATATATATATATATATATATATATATATATATATATATATATATATATCTGGGTACACCTGACAACGTCGACAGCTCAGAACGCCGACACTGAGAACACCGACACCAGAAGATCGACAGTTGAGAAGACCGACGGATGAAAACACCGACGCTGAGTACACCGACATGGGAAAAGGCTGTGTAAGTATGCGGTAGTGACGGACGTTAGGGTGCGAGTAAGGTAAGTGTGCGATACTGACGGTCTGTAGGGATAGGGGTGGGTTAAGTGAGTTAGGGTTAGGGCGCAGGTTGGGTAACTGTGCAGTAGTGATAGTCTTTGGGTTGGGGCGTGTTAAGTGAGTTAGGGTTAGGGCGCGGGTTAGGTAAGTGTGCGGTAGTGATAGTCTTTGGGTTAGGGGCGGGTTAAGTGAGTTAGGGTTAGGGCGCGGGTTAGGTAAGTGTGCGATAGTGACGGACCTTAGGGTTAGGGTTTGGGTTAAGGTTGTAGATAGTTGTGTATGTGAGGTTTAGTGTGGGTTTGTAAGGATTTTGGTGTGCTTGTGTTGTGTGTGTGCTTTTTGGACAGGGGATTTGTTTTATTTGTTGATTGTCGTTATTATGGTGTGTTGGGCATGTGAGGTTTCGTGTTTGTGAACTGTCGGTTATGTGGTGTCAGTGATTTCGTTGTCGGGCATGTGAGGTTTCGTGTTTGTGAACTGTCGGTTATGTGGTGTCGATGATTTCATTGTCGGTGTTGTGATGTGTCGGTGTTGTCAGGTAGACCCATATATATATATATATATATATATATATATATATATATATATAGAGAGAGAGAGAGAGAGAGAGAGACAGTACATGTATATGTATATATATATATATATATATATATATATATATATATATAGAGAGAGAGAGAGAGAGCTATATATATATATATATATATATATATATATATATATATATATATATATATATATAAATATATATATATATGTCCAGCAATGTTAAGTACAATGATGGAATATAACTGACTCTGTAATGATACCAAAAAAAAAAAAAAAAACCCAGATATCTCAATGAAAGTCACATGGCCTTTGTAACATATATTTTCAGGAATCGATTCAGAAACATCACAGACAACAATGGATTGTTCTGTAATATGTCCGCTAGCTGCAATGCCATTTGTAATATATAAATATATATATGTGTATGTATATATATATATATATATATATATATATATATATATATATATATATATATATATATATATATATATATATATATATATATATATATATATATATATATATATACTTGGACTTACAGAATTTGATGGAATCCTTCAATTTTCTAATAAAAACAAAAAGATGAAAGTTAATCATGGCCACATCTCCATAGCTAACATTTGCTAACAATGAATTTGGGACTTGTGTGGGGAATACAAGTAATACACACACCCAAAGGAAGTGGGAGATAGAAAAGAACATGTTGGGTATGAGTGAAGAAGGAGGACACACAAGAAGGATGCTGGAATAGGAATATCTGTGAGAAAGTAAGAGGGGCATGTGCAATTTTTTTTTGGTGGAAATATGCTGCATTTTTTTAAGACTAGAAGGAAAGGTAAATATAGGGAGCAAGGAGGAGAGCATCATCACAGCTAGAATACCCACCCATACAATAAATAGCACAACACAAGACAGGCAAAGGTTGTAAAAAAAACAGTAAGGACAGGTAGGTTACACAAACAGCTCACTATACAACACGGGCAATGGAAAGTTGACAAACAGGGTGTGGATACATATCAGCGATGGTAAATCCCCGAAAACATATCTACTTATGCTCTATCACATTACGACATGTTGCAAACTGTATGGCAGTCATACCTGGATGTGTATGACCAATAGCAGATTTGTGTTCTAGGTAATAAAGTAGTATCAGAGTACACATTGGTTAAATAACTACATATCCAATTAGTGCATCAGCAATGCAGTTGTAACACAAGCAATATAAAAGATGAGCAAATACAGGTCTAACAATGCTAGATAATGCCAGCAGAGGACAGAACCAAACCCATGACCATGCATGTGAAAGGCAAACAGCCAAGCACAGTACCAAACTGAAGAACCTCAGAAGAGCAACAAAGGCTTCTACATATACAAGTAGGTGTGGACAAACCAAACCAACATGTAATGGAATGTGTATATGTTACCACACATGGAATGTGCAAGAAAGCAAGATTGATACACATACACACACAAACAATATGTAACAATATATGAAGTCCAGAAAAACAAGAAACAGCTCCAATACTAAATAGACTCCCGTCACGAAAACAGCAGTAGTAGTATAGCAACAAAATGAAGTCTAACCACGATCATAAAATGACAATTCAAATAATTCACTCACAAAGTCTCTGTAGTAAAAATAAGAAAGAAGATTTATTCCATGGACAAACAAATGAGCCTTTCGCGTAGTACAACCTACGCTTCTTCAGATATAAAAACATACAAAACTCTCCCTTTTTTTATATTGAATATGGCGGGAAGAGTAACTTTAATTGACAATCAATTATCTAATCAACTGATTTATCAAACTGTGGAAACTCACTGACAGTTGAAATAGCTGGATCATCAATCTCCTGCATAAGAAAACACGCATTTAATATAGACATAAATAGACACAATCATCACCTTGAAATATTATTCTTAACCATAACTAATCAATCTATTTAGGCAATGTTTTTTTTAAAATATACGTAACACTGCAAATCACTTAATTTTATCCTAAGAGTTGATGTATTAATATTAAAATCTCATGCGTAATAGCTGTCAGGTGTATGAAGGCAATGTAAACAAACAAAAACTGGCAGCCAGTAGTAAAGCGTTATCATGCAGTGAATGGTAGTTGTCGAATGCATGAAATGCATTACAAACAAATTACAACTAAACAACTTTTTTCATAGCGTTATTGTGCAACAAACTACACTCATTAAACATATCTCTCTTTTTCATTAGGCAAAATACACTAGCCTGAATGAAATACAATATAAACAAGCTGAACCTATCAGCCAGTAACGGAGCTTAATCATGCAGTAAATGGTGATCGTCTGATGCATGAACCGCATTATGGACAGATTATAGCTAACAGTTTTTAGTATAGCGTTATTATGCAACAAAGATCAATTATTAAACACATCACTCTTTTTCTTTTTCATAGGGCAATATATTCTAGCCTGGATGGAATAGGAAATATGTGTGTGCTGCTTTTGACAGTTTCATGACTGTTGATTTTAATCTCGTTGCCCAAGTGAGGATCTAGTGTATAAATATGAATGTATATGACACACGAGATGTTACGAGTGTGGTGCGTATCAGTAGATACGCAACATATAAGTTGGTTGCTTAAGAGTTTAGCTGTTATACTATATCAACTGATGTGGATGTATGAATTACTGTTAGCCTCTGCAAGACATATATTCATTCACATGCACAAACAAATGCCCATATGTATCGATGTTATAAAAAAATCTATGACTTCATTAAAATTCTATAGCTTCATTAAGGTGCTGTATGTAGGCTGCCTGGAAACACAGCCATATAAACCTATAAAACACACTTTAAAAAACTATAACAATATTTTCTAAAAATATGTGAACAACAAAATTGCAAGCTTGATCTGGCAACATCTACAAGACGCAAAACATTATGATAAATGTCCTGAATAACAATATACAATGAAGCCAAGTATGACACATCAATGTGAACCATATGTATGGAGATCATAAACCTATATCATAGCTAATATTTACAAATACACATTCCTACTAAAAAACCTAAATAATATGTATAGACATGAAAATACCAATGCATAGACCCCTAAAAACATAGGAGTTGTATGGAGGTCCCAATTATTATTTTGAAAATCATATGACTATAAAATTATAAAATTAATGAAAAACTTAATATAATGTAGAACTCTTGGTTGTCGAAGGTGTTGACCATTGTATATATGATATTGAATTATAGAAACCTACATTAAGTATATTCCAGTTGCATAATGGAAATGTGTTCAGGTAATGCATTATACTAACAGCATTTACGTCAAAGATGTATATGCCTGGTCATATAGAATGCTTTTTGAAGCTTTGTGAAACAGATTTTTACACTCTTTTTTCCACTAAAGCAAATAAGGCAGCATATTATAATTTAACTTTACTTGAAAATAAGTCACTCAATGACCTTAAACATAGGAATGATATAATTGTTAAACCTGCCGATAAAGGTGGCGGGGTAGTAGTAATGAATACTCTTGACTACACAGCAACCATGCTGTCTATGCTTACTGATCAAGATACATATAAAGAGATTCATATCAATGAGGTTGATAAAATTATTCGCAACATTCATGACACCTTATACGATTTGGTTATGTGTAGGCAGATCAGTAAAGAGATTCACGAGTTTTTTCATGTTGAAAATCCAGTTCTACCCATCATCAAGGTTTTACCCAAGATCCACAAGAATATAGCCCCGATACCAATGAGACCCATTGTATCGGGGGAGGATTGGGCAACCTACAACATCTCCACCTTTATTGAACATTTGTTAAAACCCATTGTTGAGTCATTTCCATCTATATTGAGAGACACCTATCAGCTGCTAGATTATTTGGATAATATAACACTCAACATTGATCAACATGAATACCTTCTCATCACCTTAGACGTTAAAAATTTATTTACCTGCATACCTAATGATGCAGGTATACAATCCATCCATGAGATACTCACCAGTGAATCACCATATAGTAGTGACAGAAATATTCTTATTTGTCAACTGTTAGACTTGGTGCTGAATAACAACGTCTTTGTATTTGGTGAGAAATGTTACTTGCAGAAATGGGGTGTTGCCATGGGCACACCCTGCGCTAACTCATACGCCAACCTAGTGGTTTTAGACTGGGAGATAAATTATGTATTTACACATCCCATGTTCAGCAGGGTGAAGGTGTATAAACGCTTTGTAGACGATATCCTAGTCATTTGGCAAGGCACACAAACAGAGTTCAATTTATTTTGGTCAGACCTAGAATCCACTACTTCATTCCTTACATTTACACAAGAAAGTTCTGCAGTATCTATTCCATTCCTAGATGTGTTACTGAAAATTAGTGACAATGGACGAGTTACATCTTCCCTATACAGGAAATCAGTTTGGAAAAACACGATACTCAAGTATGATAGCATGCATCCCAGATATATATTCTCTGGTATTATCAAAAGCCAATTTATGAGAATAAAGAGACTGTAAAGAACAGCATCTATTATCAACAGAGGCTGATCTGATGGAATCCTTATTTAAAGACAGAGGATATAACTTGAACATGGTGAAGGACATCAGATCCATGGTATTGGACTCTGGGGCACCCGCCACTCCTAATATTAACCATAATTATAAATGTAGAACACATTTTAACACACATTTTTCGGGCGAATTGCTCAGATATGTAATTAAATATACTAGTGATGTTAAGAGCATTCAAGGGGTGGTTTCACATAACTGGAATGTCCTAACCATGGATGGTGCAACTAGAGAACTAGTAGGGGAAAGACCCAGATTTCTATATAGAAACTGTAGTAATTTAAAAAGGATTCTATGTAAAGACCCACCATCTGGTACATTTATTACTGTTCCCAATAAGACAAACCTAGGAACTTATCCATGTAATAACTGCAACAGATGCAGTTATATCACCTCCACTCAGGAATATTTTCATCCATATATGAATTATAGGTTCCTTCCTAGATTTATTGCTACTTATGACATGAAGAACGTTATATACCTTGCTCATTGCTTAGGTTGTGAAGCGTTCTATGTAGGCTTAACAAAAAGAAAACTTAGTGACAGGATTTACAATCACCTGTATGACATCAGGAAGGGCAATGAGAACAATGCCCTGGCCAAACACCTGATAGAGCACCCTACACACTCTTCTTTTCAGTTTCGAGTGTTAGAAGTAGTAGCTTTAAATTTAAGAGGTGGTGATGAAGTGAACAGGTTGGCCAAGGCTGAATTAAATTGGATATTGAAACTAGGGGCCCATTTACATCCAGGTTTGAATAATTCCATCTCCATTAAGCCCATACTTTAATGCACCTAATTTTATATATAGATAAGAATATCTCCTTTTTTCTGTGTGTTTCAGGGAAGCACATTAGAGTGTCATATACATCTTTGACGTAAATGCTGTTAGTATAATGCATTACCTGAACACATTTCCATTATGCAACTGGAATATACTTAATGTAGGTTTCTATAATTCAATAGCATATATACAATGGTCAACACCTTCGACAACCAAGAGTTCTACATTATATTAAGTTTTTCATTAATTTTATAATTTTATAGTCATATGATTTTCAAAATAATAATTGGGACCTCCATACAACTCCTATGTTTTTAGGGGTCTATGCATTGATATTTTCATGTCTATACATATTATTTAGGTTTTTTAGTAGGAATGTGTATTTGTAAATATTAGCTATGATATAGGTTTATGATCTCCATACATATGGTTCTCATTGATGTGTCATACTTGGCTTCATTGTATATTGTTATTCAGGACATTTATCATAATGTTTTGCGTCTTGTAGATGTTGCCAGATCAAGCTTGCAATTTTGTTGTTCACTTACTTTTAGAAAATATTGTCATAGTTTTTTAAAGTGCGTTTTATAGGTTTATATGGATGCGTTTCCAGGCAGCCTACATACAGCACCTTAATGAAGCTATAGAATTTTAATGAAGTCATAGATTTTTTATAACATCGATACATATGGGCATTTGTTTGTGCATGTGGATGAATATATGTCTTGCAGAGGCTAACAGTAATTCATACATCCACATCAGTTGATATAGTATAACAGCTAAACTCTTAAGCAACCAACTTATATGTTGCGTATCTACTGATACGCACCACACTCGTAACATCTCGTGTGTCATATACATTCATATTTATACACTAGATCCTCACTTGGACAACGAGATTAAAATCAACAGTCATGAAACTGTCAAAAGCAGCACACACATATTTCCTATTCCATCCAGGCTAGAATATATTGCCCTATGAAAAAGAAAAAGAGTGATGTGTTTAATAATTGATCTTTGTTGCATAATAACGCTATACTAAAAACTGTTAGCTATAATTTGTCCATAATGCGGTTCATGCATCAGACGATCACCATTTACTGCATGATTAAGCTCCGTTACTGGCTGATAGGTTCAGCTTGTTTATACTGTATTTCATTCAGGCTAGTGTATTTTGCCTAATGAAAAAGAGAGATATGTTTAATGAGTGTAGTTTGTTGCACAATAACGCTATGAAAAAAGTTGTTTAGTTGTAATTTGTTTGTAATGCATTTCATGCATTCGACAACTACCATTCACTGCATGATAACGCTTCACTACTGGCTGCCAGTTTTTGTTTGTTTACGTTGCCTTCATACACCTGACAGCTATTACACATGAGATTTTAATATTAATACATCAACTCTTAGGATAAAATTAAGTGATTTGCAGTGTTACGTATATTTTAAAAAATATTGCCTAAATAGATTGATTAGTTATGGTTAAGAATAATATTTCAAGGTGATGATTGTGTCTATTTATGTCTATATTAAATGTGCGTTTTCTTATGCAGGAGATTGATGATCCAGCTATTTCAACTGTCAGTGAGTTTCCACAGTTTGATAAATCAGTTGATTAGATAATTGATTGTCAATTAAAGTTACTCTTCCCGCCATATTCTGTATAAAAAAAGGGAGAGTTTTGTTTGTTTTTATATCGGAAGAAGCGTAGGTTGTACTACGCGAAAGCGCTCATTTGTTTGTCCATGGAATAAATCTTCTTTCTTATTTTTACTACGGAGACTTTGTAAGTGAATTATTTGAATTGTCATTTTATGATCGTGGTTAGACTTCCGTTTGTTGCTATACTAATATGTAACAATATGTTCAAAAATGTAACAGTGCAGCATAATAAATACAGCAGGTTGTGCACATTGGTGCGAAAAAAATCCATTGGATAACACAAGTATAATGAGAACAAGGATGTATTGCAAACATTAGCCAGCAACTTGTGCGCATATGTGCCGCATAATAAAATCGTCATACAACTGGTACATGTTCACTGTGTCAGACTAATACAAGCCAATGGTCATTAGTTACAACAAAGACAAACAGATCTGCAAAAAATAATAGAGAAATATAAAGGTGGGAGGGAGGTGGACAAACTGGGCCCACATCAGGGTAAAAGAACAAGGTAAGTTGACAAAATTCAAATGCATGTGCACAGCAGACCGGGTGCTGTAGAAGTCAAAAAGAAATGCATTTAACCAAATGGAAAATGTATGTCAAATGGCCACATTTGTTGCTGATGTCCACAGAACTGGACATGTATAAAACACGCATACACTGTAATGTGCAATCATGCCACATCAACATGCATAGATAAGCAAGCTAAAAATTACAAGCACACACATATATACTATCAAGTAAATGTTAAATAATCAATTGCAGGTGTATGTCAACCATCCTGTTCATTACAGAGCAAAGAACACTCCTGTCAGCAGCATTACAGCACATCAGCAGTAACTCAGTGAATGCTTACATGTCAAGGGTACACTTGTGTGTCAGCATGTGTCCAACTCCAAGTACAAACACCTTAATTCAGTTAATGTGCAGAACTATTGAGGAATGTGTAAACCGATGTCAGTACATAATGGATGTGGAAATGCTACATACAGCAAACATGGTGTAACATACTGTTAAAGAATGTGTTATCTGTAACATTGTATATAGATTAATGCTATACCACTATATGATGCAATCAAAAAGGAGGACTGCACATAAACAGGATATCTGTGTATATTATTCCACATGGCGTCAGTATTGCCAGCCCATGACACACAACACCACATCATGCCAGTGGGATATCGTGACAACTGTCATCCAAAACACATGTGGAATGACATATCTGCCTGTTGCACACACCTGATATGGCAAAATACAATTCCAAGGCATATCACACTGTCAGTGATAAGAGTATGGACAATGTATGTTGTCTGTCAGTCACCCTAGTAACACACATGTTTACAGGCTACCTCTTGCAGTACTAGCTGCAGGTTAGCTGCTACAATGCTTGGACAGTTGAATGTGGGAGGAAAGTGTAATGCTTACACAAGAGTGTATATACAGTCCAATCAATGAAATGGCAATCTCCATGTTGGTAGCATAACACAAGTGGAGCACACAGACAATATCTATGGACTGGAGTGAGCAGGCTGATGGGGCTCAGATTCCTGAATAACTTCACAAGCTATTGGCATGAATGAATCTTGCATAGCCCATCACATATCCTAAAAACAGAACCCCATCATGGCCTTAATCTGTGTTCAAAGCACATCAGTCATGACCTTATGGATCTCCTCCAGGTACTTATCTTGATTCTGGGTGTGTGATCATCTCCTCCAGGGTACAGGCATGATGGTGCAGGCAGGGGCACTTCCAGGTTCCTCATCATCATCATCGGTGTCATCATCATCATCATCATCATCCTCACCCTCATCCTCAGAAGACTCTGGCAGTGGCTTGGCATGCACTCATCATGCTATTCTGAGCAAATGTCCATGGCTCCCATGCTCTGTCAAGATTAATTGCAAAACACAGCAGAAAAGAAAAGCACATTTCACTTGCAGAACACTCCCATGAATATCATAGCACAACAGAATATGATTCTGATGACAATTTAGAGAGGAACTGACACATGTCCATTATGGACAGAATTACCTCATAGATGCATGGCCATATGTCCTATTCAGAAACAGGATGTTAGTATTATTTTTTAACAATTCTATAGGCTTAGACACACCCACCCAGGTCATTATCTTTGTAAGAATGTATGAATGCTCAAATCAAGAGATTGTGCTGCCTGTATTCAATTATTTATATTAACACCCATAAAATGCCATTGTTAAAATAAGGGGAAATGATATGACAACATTGTGGATAATAGGCAAGCAATATGACAAACATCTGAGACACGTAGCATAATAATTTGCTGAACACACCAATATAATGACTACAACAGTAAAAACAATATTATATGTTCAATCAGCACAGCTGGTGACGTATGAGATTCTAATATTTCTGTTACTAACAGTACTGTATGTGTACAACTGTTTGCATTATCTAACAAAAAGTATTAGCAATCAGTAGCCTAAAACATCATGAATATCCTTGCTGATAATAAGCTACTGCACACAAATGTCTATCTGCACAAGTGTCAGTAAACCTAGTTTATAACTGTGTTGCTATTAAGATACCCAAGGTGTTGGAGGCAGGCGCAATACCACTGTTGAAATGAAGGAGATGCCACGAAGTCTGAAAACAGCAGTGCAAACACTGATACATCAGACATCCATTAATTCTGCAAATAAACAGACTATGCAGAACAGACCAAGGATTGGAAAACACAACCATACATAGAAATAGACCAAGCCACAGAACATAAGCAGCATTCCAAACATTTAAACATGCATATAAACATACAGCATATGTGTAACAGATACACCAACCCAGCTGTTATTTAGGTTGTAGAGTACAATTCAAAAACTATGTGCTGAAACAATGGCTCAATGCTACATGAAAGTTCAACATTTTAGATGTCAACGACAGTTGTAAGCACAGCTACTGTGTGATGAATTCACTTACCTTAGTGATGCATGATAGGTATTCCTGCATTCTAATTGATATACATGCTGCTGTGAAAAATGCAAGCCTGTAAACAGGTGAAAGATGCATTTCATTTAATAAAAAAAGAAAAATAATCAACATGCCTCTCTCCTGATGCACATGGCTTGGTTCTTGCTGCAATCCTTCTCACCTGAAATCAGAAAGTAGAATGTATGAATGATGTATTCCTCAAATAACAGTGATATACATTTCTTAGCACAGTTTCTAGACATTTATTTCTGAAGAACATCTAACCTTGAGAGCTACCTGCCTAGCTAATACATCTTGACTGGAAAAGCATGTTTTGAATGCAGTGAAAAGGCTTCTTTTTATGACATCATTTGGATGGGGGATGGTCTGCTAATAAGGAACTTGACTTAGGACTTCAGAGTATGAACATGTGCTAGTCACGTAGCTAAACAGTTTGAGAATTACATTCATGTCAGCACTGTGTTCAGAAACATTAACAGTAATAGAGAGCATCCATTCCTCAGGCAGTGTGACAGTGTCATGTAGCATAGAGATTCTGTGAACAGAACCATACATGTTACTGTAGATAATGGACCCAGTAATGTATGCATGAGGAAGATGATATCCCTTGCCACACTACACATCTGTAGGAACCAGGGTTGCCAGATTTCCGACTGGCATTAAACAGAAGTAGCTCTGTGTCTCTGTGTTTATTTTGTTTATTTTTTTATTTGATTGGCCCGGGCCAATCAAAAATAAATAAACACAGAGATACTTCTGTTTAATGCGAAACATCGCAGTTCCGCATTACACAGAAGTAGCTCTGTTTTGCTTAGCCCGTATATCGGCATATGGGCCAATAACAAATCGCTAAACACGGAGCTTTGTTTAATGCGGAACTTCCACATTAAACACAAGAAGCTCCGTGTTTAGCGATTTTTGATTGGCCCATATGCCGGTATACGGGCCAATCAAAAAATAAATAAATACATAAAGCGGAGGCTGCCCGGGATTTAAACCAGCAGGGCAGGACTCGGGATCAGGCTGCTGATCTCGGGACAGTCCTGCACAAATAGGGACGTCTGGCAACCATGGTAGGAACATACATACATTTTCCCTGTTCTGCATTTCAGCTGTTAGTCTGCCCATCACACCCCCTCAAAACTTGAGAATGATGTTCTTGAATTGATTGTAATATTTCATGATAAAATAGACCTTGATAGCACTTTTACGAAGTATACAATATTGACCAAGAATTGCTCAGACATACAATAATATTTAGCAAGCTTTCCTGACCTTGATGTTAAATAGATGATGGGCAGGATTCACGAAGGCTTGCACGGAGTGTAAGAGACGTGCAACACTCCATGCAAGCCTCGCGATCCAGGAACAGCCCTAAACTCCGGGTAAGAGACCAGCTAAAACGTCTCTTACATGGACTGGGCGTGGACATACTAAATACCTCACTTGCAGCCGAAAGGTATGCAAATGAGGTATATTAGCGATCCACGAAGCAGAAATCAGTCCGTGTAAGAGACGTTTTAGCTGCAGAAATGTACTCAGTTGACAACTGAGTACGTTTCTGCAAATTCCACAATGGAGCCATGTCAGCTCCAAAAAAAGGGTGTATATGTCTCAGACAGCATGCCAATGGCCAAATATGTGGTCACTGGCAAGGTAACCCGATGCAAAAATATTAAAAATATAAACCCAGCGCAGCCCTGTGCAAATGGGCTGCGCTGTATAAAACCATAAAAAAGAAGGTTATAAACCCACAAATGTGGGTTTCATGCAATACATGGAATGACAATGCAGGGACCAGCAGACCAAAAACAACATGGCCACCGTGTAGTGATTGCTAAGGGGGGAAGCTGAGTCTAAGACATGTAACTAAGCATTAGTAGGCAATCTCATGTAAATGAGGGTTAGGATACTGAATCTCACAGTCACATAGCAAATGAGCACAGTCTGAGTAGTGTAAGAGATACATAAGGGGGAGGAATAGAGTAGGAGATAGGTGACATCACAGGGGGGAATGGTAGAAAGAAATGCAGTTCATCGGAGGTCAGTGTAACATGACAGAGGATAGACACAGATCATGGAAAGAGGTGTGCCACTAGATAAGTCATGGAAAGTCAAGAAATGGAAGGTGTACACTGTTACTTACACCAAAGTTTCTTGCTGGGCGTGCATGCACATGTGTGCACACCATGAAGCGCGAGTAGGGCAGTGTGCGCACGTGTAAGGCAGACTGAGCATGTGGGAGCATGTTGGGAGATGTTTAACACTGTTTGCGCTGGTGTGCGCGTGTGTAGGGCAGGCTGAGTATGTTGGAGGCTGTTGGCAGACGTGTGACAGTGTTTGCGCTGGTGTGCGCGCCTTTTAACCCGAATAAGTAGATTCTGAACCGTGTAAGCACGTGTGCGCGCGTGTAAGCCACTGTGAGCGTGTTTATGCTGGTATGCACGTTGCTCCACCCTGAGGAAACAGAAAGGAAAAAGGAAGCAACAGAATTAATAGGAAGCTAGCAGGGATAACTGCTGAAGCTAGCAGGTGAAAACAATTAGAAGCAGGCAATTACACAGGCATAATAGTAGCCCAGCCCAGCACTTAAAACACTGCATACAGTAGTGCAGGATGTTTCTCTTAAGAGACACTGCAAGACAGGAGTAAGCTAATAGAAGTGAAAACTGAAAAAGCTTCACTCAGAACAGAAATGTTAGGGGCTGCCATAGCTGTCATAATGAGACATAGGTGACTTTCTGAGGGTGGTGACAATGCAGATGGTGCCAGACAACCCACAGTGAGGAGACGGAGAAGAGTGTACAGGCCCAGGGTCACCTACCATGGGTTACATAAGCTGGAGATAGTAGAGCGCTATAGAGTGGACAGAGAGCTCCTGCAGCAAATTGTAGAGCTGTGCAGGCCACACCTCACACACAGAACCAACAGAGGGGAACCCATCCCAGTGGAAACCAAGGTATGTGTTGGCCTAAGTATACTAGCAACATGTACCTTCCAGAGACCAACTGGCGATATGATGGGGATTTCACAGGCATCAGCCTCCAGGGTACTGCACCAGTTCCTGGATGCCATGTCAGCACATGTCGGTGATCATGTATATTTCCCCAATGCCCGTGAGGTATTGGCCAGCAATATGCGTCTCTTCCAGCAAATCGCGGAATACCCTGAGGTAGTGGGTGCAATAGACTGCACGCACATACGCATCAAATCACCAGCCGGTGAGTGGGGTAGGGACTACATTAACCGCAAGGGCTTCCCCTCCATCAACTGCCAGGTCATGTGTGATGCCCAGGGCATAATAATGAATGTGTGTGCTGGCTGCCTTTGGAGTTACCATGATTCCCACATCTGGCATTTGACGCAGCTGTACCAGACATTTGCCAATGGGGACATCCCACACGGACACCTAGTGGGGGATGCAGGTTATGCACTGGAGCCGTGGCTGATGACACCCATCAGAAATGCACACACACCTGAACAGGAATGCCATAATGAGGCACACGCACAAACACGTAATGTAATAGAGCATGTGTTTGGGCTGCTCAAGTCACGGTTCCGGTGTCTGGACACATCTGGTGGAGCCTTGCAGTACACACCAACTACATGTACCCAAATTGTCATGGTATGTGCTATGCTACATAATATGATCTTGCGAAAACAGCTGCAGCAGGACCAGCATAGGGCTGGGCCAAACAGCCCCACCATTGCCAAGGCCATAACAGGCAGGCGTGACTCAGAGGAGGAACAACCTGAGCCTGCCCCAGTAGGCAGAAGGAGGCGTGCCCAGTATGCCCTGGCCTTGGCAAAGAGGCAATGCATAGCACATACACTGGCTCAGTAGGAACCCTGGGAATGATACCCCCTCTGACTCACTCAAATAATAACATGGATGCCTAAAATGACATGACCTGCTCACAAACATGTACAGGGAAGTGTAATATGCGCATCCGACAGAGGCAGCCCTGCAGCACCACCTGAGGCATGAATGCCATGTGTTAAGTAATGTAACACCATGTACTATATGCACACCTGAGCACCCTGACTAACATCCACCCTCACCAAGCATGAAGTCACAAAATGACGATGGGATGATCAAGTGCAATAACTGGCTGAAGTAATGCAGTTAGTCAAAGGGGGGCCAATGTGTCTCAGGCTGGGAAGACATGCGGAGCATGACATGATGCACCACCTGCTAGGGGTGGCGTGTACCTATCATGCCATGCCCCATGGATACTGGCAAAGGCTGTCAGTACCCACAGCATGCCCTGAATAGGTAAGTCTCAAAACACAAACCCACCTTCATAGGTTCCACAAGGGATAGGAACCTAGATGTAATGCTACCCAATGCCAGAAGTCTAAATAGCAAGATGTGTGCAGTGTAAACGCACACAGTATGGAGAATGTAGATACCAGTCCTGTAATAGAGAACTGGGTCAAGGCTCACATCAGCACCCTAACACTACCAGGTCACACCTCATACTGTGCTGTACAGCCGCAAAACATGGAACAAGCTACAAAAGGAGGGTGACTAGCAATAAATGTCAAGGATAACCACACCCCCATGTTGGTACCACAACAAGAAGCAGCATGGATTAGCCATGGTCAAATACCAATGGCTAAAACCACCTCCCAGTATATAGCCTGCTGCAGACTACTGTCCTAATACCAGGAACTGCACCTGGCCTATGTTGGAATACATGAATATATCAAGCCCCCCAAACCACATTATATTGCTTGACTGAAAATACCCAGACATACACCGGGAACATTATACTAGCACCAACACAGTAGGAGAAAAGTTCCCAGAATCCATAAACCAAAATGCCCAGGAACAATGTACCACTCCCACATGAGGGTTAAGCATACTGGATGTGATAATCAGCAACATGTGTACTGGATGGCAAGATGAGAAGTGTATCCCTCACTGGTAAGACCAGACCATAGAGTAATCACACTGGATATACACATCCCGACCCCAGTCCCTCGCCAGAATACCACAGTGAAAAACATGTTTAAAGCATAGGTTGCAGCCCTCCAAACTGATGTTGAATCCACGAAAGGCCCTGTGCAAGTGCAGAATATGGGACACACCACAGAACATGTTATACAGGCATTCCATGAACACAGCCAGGAATGCTTGGAGTATGCAATCACAAATAACAACAACACACAATGCCATACATGCAGGCATCTGGCATGCTGGACTCCAGCCATTACCAAACCATGCAAGAGAATGAGGAAGCTACCACATGATAGAGCAAGCATAAAAAGGGAAGTAATCACTGACCAGTAGTATGGCAATAACATATGCCCACACATACAATCCACTAAGTCCAGCCACAACAAGTAGAATCTGTGAATCCAGAGGCAATGTGACACCAGTCCCAAGTACACAGACAACCACAACACCCCCCAATAAATACAAATATATGTGATAGATGCAACCATGTATCCAAACCAGAGGTTGAGCTCCACCAACTCAGTACTGTCAAAACTAGTCAGGAGGAGAAGGTAACCACATACACCACAAACCCAGTCCCAAATAGACCTACCACAACTGTAAACCAAACACATAAACACAGACAAATATTCCCAGAGGCCTTAATTACAAACACACCACACCAACAGAAGCCTCCAAAGCAGATCACAAGCAACCACAACCTTCAAACATAGCACATGCAACGAATAGTACGCAAAGCTGGTGTGCCAAACAGTCACAGGCCAGAAGGAGAAACAACATGCCTGATACAGTTGTAATAGGTGTCTGTATAGGGAGACACACTGCTGTCCCACTCACCAGACTGAACAAGGGAAAGGGTAGAGTAAGCTGCCTGTAGGCTGCCACAAAATGCCACATAACACAAGTACACAGGTCACCCCAAAGCAAGCAGAAATATGATGCACTCAATGTCCATGCTGGTGTGAATGACCTGAGATGTACCTCCCTGGTCAACATGAAAAGAGACATGGATGATCCCTCTGAGTATGTACCCCAGGCCGGTATGACACTGGCTGTGTGCAGCATCCAACCCTCACCAAGAATGATGCCACAGTACAAACACAGAATGCTCATGTTTAACAGCTGGCACAGTTACAACTGTCAGTCCAAGAGGGTCTAATGTCTGTCTGCTTGAGATGTCAAGCATGACAAGCCATGCTGCTGTTCCAGGGATGGCTTGCACCTGTTACCCCTGTGCGTCTGGATACTGGATAAGGCCTTTGCCGCCTCCATAGAGCCGTATGTAGGCAAGGCCAAAAAGACTACCCACCACCCTAAAAACATAAGTGGTAGGAAACATAAGGGTAATGCTGACCAATGCCAGATGTGTAAACTGCAATATGCATGCCCCTGAGGCACTTCCCATTATGGAGAACATCGATGTCTGTGCAGTGACAGAAGCCTGCTGCAAGCCTAGTGATAGCACACCAGCACTACTAGGTTATACCACATATCATGTGTTATGGCCCCAACACCTGCACCAAAACATCAAAGGAGGGGGAGTATCCATATGCAGCACAGACACCCATATGGCCAGGTAACTGACAATGCACAAAGCAGCGGAGACCACCCATGTGCAATTAAGTGTAGTCCAAACTGCTGTACAGTCTGTAGCATGCGACAGACCACACTCTCACACACAAGAACTCCACCCAGACATCCTGAAGACACTGGACAGTATGAATGTCCCACCAAATACCAGACAAGATACACACAAATTACCACATAAGTGGCAAACCATTATGTATGCAAGGAGTAATCAGGGACCTAGGGACACAAGTCGACAGTAATCTGTCATGTGACACTCACAATGCCAATGTGGCTAGGAAGATTGTTGATATTGGACACCGTATCGTGAAAGGATTCACATCTACATCAACAGAGGTCACTGTGCCGCTGTACTGTTCCCTTATCAGACCCATAATCTAGTACAATGACTCATATGGGATGTACCGTACGTGACACCTGCAGCAATTCGGAAGACCTCATAGTTACCCCACCAACAGGATAAAGGGTGTGAAATATATGTCATATGCTGCCTGGCTGTAGACACCCCAGCTGAATGCAGTCACAGACTGCCTACACAGAGGCATTGTATGTCTGTTGTACAAGGCCATGTCCAACACAGGAGTAATGGACATGCTCCACCACAGGAAATCAAAGCCATTGGAGCTGTGAGAGTGACAGATGTCAGCCTCAACACATAATGAAATAAGATGTGCTGGAGGGACAGATACATAACCCAGAGGCTCCCCACACCCAGAAACAGGATCCCAATCCATGTTAGGCAGAGCCCCTCACTGACATTCCTCAACAGGAATATTGCCAAGTGGATGGATGATCGTACATGTATACTGAGGGTCCTCACTGTGTCATGACCAGACAGAGGCACAGTGAAGAAATTCATAAATGGCCATAATAGAACATAGCAAGGGGTGGTGAAAGTCACACACACTCTGGCTAGGCTTACTAATGGCCTAGGGTGTATAGCCTAGTATGAACCCATGAACCTATGAAGATACAAAATGTACAGGACACTAAGGATAATCACAAGGCTTACCCAACTGATGGTAGGAACCATGTTGGGCATCCACAGATATGCTCCGAATCACACAGATATTACAAAGAACATACCAAACGCACACACATATTGCTAACATACAACCTGTCAGGTGCAGTGCAAACCCCCCCCCCCAGAGTGCAAAATACCTATCCCAGCAGACTGATGGTCCCCTGACATTGCAGATGCTGAGGTAACAGCCATCATCTGCAAAGCAGAACACACAGCAGCAAAGGTATGTGATGGTGTTCTGGGCTGAGGCCAGCACGGACTCCAATAATAATGGAATGCCAAATCACACTACTGCCCAATGTCAGCCTTACCACAGGATATGTACCCAAAGAGCAGTGTACAACAACAGTGGTCCATCACAACAAAGGTGTTGCCTGAATGGATACTTCAAACTACCACCCCAGGATCCTGACAAGCTTGTTCTGCACAGCTATGGAAAGGATCAGTATGTACCGCAGACAGAAGGCTATTGTGGACCTACTGATACTGGACCCTACACAGTGTGGTTGTCGTAACTGCAGATCCTGCCCCTAAACATGTTTGACCCATTTGAAGCAGTCATTAAGGTAATTGATGACAGCAATGTGGTCCACACAGCGTAGCTGGACCGTGCACATGCTTCTAGACAATACCGTATGAGTTCAGTATGGATATGTTCACCAGCTTAAATATATACCCCTATGTCAGTAGAGGGGTTGCAAACCAGACCAAGACAGAACTGACATGGTCAGACATGCCGTATCCATGTCAGACTACAAAGCAGATGAGTGGCATCCCACAAGGCCTGGTCTTGGCCCCCCACCCCCCCCGTTCTGTATATATGTCCCATAGGTATAGGCCAAAATGGAAGGACTGTGACTGAATATGTATGCAGAGGAGTACAAACAGCCCACCGTATCCGACCCCAAGCTGACACAAGCAACACTCAAAAGTGCCACCTACAAATAGACAACTGGAGCCATAGCCATGTCAGCAAGCTAATTGCAGAACTGTGTATATACAACCACCGTGGATATACAGTAAGTGCCCACAAATTACCACAGAGGTGTTAACCCATGACGTACCTAACATGTAATGTGAGACCTGGGTACAAACAGTGATAGATATCCTGCACTGGACAAACATGTGGCTGTAGTGTTCGCAGAAACATATACTATATACCCACCCAAACATGAAGGTTGGCAGATGTAGATAAGGGGAACTCACTGTGGCTCTGCAGTCATCCTCCATCAGCGTCACAATTGACTACAATAGCCCCTGTGGGATATACCGCAGCAGACACTTCCATCAACTGTAAAGTCCACAACAGTACCCCACCAGGAGTAGCAAAGAGCATGAACAGATGCCATGTTGTTGCCTGAGTAAACAAACTGCAGCCCCACACACCGCCATACTGCCCAGCTACAGGCAAGCTGTGCCTGATGTATGAAGCCATGTCCAACCTGGAATCAATGAACATGCTGCACCTTGTACAATCTGAATGGCAGTGAGCTATGCACATGAAAGACCTGAACACCAGCACTGACATACATAGGACAAGCTGTACAGAATGATCCATAACACAGAAGGCACCCCCACTCTTCAGTAAACTCCTGGTACAGGTCAGCCAGAGAGTCACATATCGACACCCCTCAAGAGGAATCCTGATGAGTGGATGGGAGATGGTAGGCTAACCCTGGGTATCACTGTTATGTCAGAGGAAGACGGAGGCACAGTATACTAACCATGACATATGTCATGGCAAACTCCAGTTACAATGTGTGTCGAAGGACAAACACACCCTGTGACTAGCATCAGAAATGGCCTAGGGAACATCGCTAGTGTTTGCCAATCTCCACCCATGTTGTGGAATACACTAGCAATGTTGGACGAGCCTGGTGTAGGTAGTCCATATCTGAACATAATGCAACATGGTCATATGTGCACAACTGGCCCCTACACAGTCTGTTGTGCTCACTATGAAGATGTCAAGCAGTCATAGGACTAAAGCCCAGGATACTGTCCACCACAGTGAAAGTACTGAACCAGTACACTATACGGTACTACAGTGTTGGGTCATTATGAAAGTATGTTGAGAACTGTCTGCAAAGTATCCCATGCAATCCCTGCAGGCACAGTATAATCCCTTTTGTGGCAGACATGAAGCAGTTGACCAGTTAGTACACAACATGACACCCAACACACAACCATAAACGTGAGATATTGTTGAAGTTCACACACACCCAAATATGTGGTGGACTTCAGAGTGCAACATATGGAAAGCTCACACTGGGCATGCTCGCACACTGATAAATGAGGCATATGTCAGACAACATGCCATGGAAAGGCTGAACTGGGCATGCTCACACACTTAGGCCATATTTCCTTTTAGCAGTTGGCCACACATATCTGGTATTTGTACGTGTCAGTCCAGGAACCAACCACAACACAGCAATCTGCCCAGTGCACACAGTAAATGACTACAGAGACATAAGTGATATAGTGGATCACCGTCATATGCAAACATCCTCCACAGATACACAAGTTTGTCATACGAACAGGGAATGCTATGGCAATAAAGACCTGCAAACAGTAGAACAGCACAACAAATATTGTGCATCCGACAATTGAACATATGGGTGTAGAGGTCAATACTAGGCTTGTTGCCCTAGGGAATGACAGATCAGCCAGAGTGTGCTTGGCATCTGCATCCCCAGGACAGTAGGCTACTGTGCCACTGTAAAGTAGGTCACAGAAGGCAACATGTGAGGCTAGTGAGCTGTGCCTCTGTCAAGCAGGGGCACCGTGGAGGTCCCAGGGATTGAATGTGCTAAGCCACAGCCATGTTGTCGGTGTGTGCTGGGAGAGGGTTGCTGAGGATCTCTGACAGTAGGTGTCCGTCAATAACAGACTGAGGGGAGCCCTATCTGCATTCTCTGGACGATTCCACTGTCAACACTGTGTTGTAATGATTATGTGTGAATGAAGTGCCATGCCGGAACTGTTCACAGATGTCTTCCCTCTGTGGGCTACAGCTCTGCAATGTATTAGCTCACTCTGTCTGTTGTACGGCGCATATATGGCTGGTGTACAGCTGACAGGTGTCTTGTTGTGGAGCAGTCATGGGTATATGTGGGATAGCATGATCAATGCAAACCGTACACATGCTCTTAGAATGCAATTGTCAAGGATTATGCTGAGTGGCCAGTAAAGTCCCCCAGCATGGGTCCTCTGAAGTCGTCCACCCCAGTCTTCACAAGTGTAGAGTCTGCTTGTGCTAAATACAGTTTGTGTGCAGTGACAACCTTGACTGGGGGTGGAGATGGGATATGGATGTCCAGGGAAAGGTGGGTATGGTCAGATATCAACAATGGTGGCCTACTTCTGGTGTGAAACAGTGAGTACCCACGTTGCTGATGGACAGGTGCAATATGTATTCCCCCATGTGGCTGTGGTGTGTGGTTCTGCCATAGCACATGGACCCACAAATTGTAGTGGCTGTAGGGTAAAGTGGTAGAGGCCTGACTAGTTCTCACACACAATATGCCTGTACCTGATGTTAACAACTGGAATGGTGTATGTGAACACCTGCATATCCCGGCACTGTTCCCAGGGAAGCTAAGTGTGTGTCCTGGATGTGGGTGTGGTGTTCTGGACTGGTTGTGTTGTGTGTTACAGGTCCTGTGGTCACAAAGCATGGTATAGAACATAACCTGCCAGTGCGATGTGCATATCTGACCCTGACGTAGATGGCTGCAAATGCATATATATGCTATCCCCCACCTGACAGGTAGTACTACATGTACATACCTCTGTAGAAATAAAGATGTCAGCACCCTATAAATACTGCAGGTGCAGAACGGATGCCCAGTAATTCGGATAGTGCGCTCTGCTAATGCGTCTCCCTCAAGTGTCATAATGTAGTTAGGTAGGGGCTTGGATCCTGCAAATGCTTAGTGTGTGTGGGTGGGTGGGTGAGTGGGGTTTGTGTGTGTGAGAGGGAAATGTCCCTTTTGGCAACTGGGAAAACACACTACAGGATGCACATTCCCCTTTCTAAACACTGATGATGTCAGCACCCTATAAGTACAGCAGGAGAAAGGAAACCTCACAGTAATGCGAATAGCGTGCTCTGCTAATACATCCGTCTCGAGTGTCATAGCATAGTTAGGTAGGGGTTTGAATTCTATACATGCTCAGTGTGTGTGGAGGGGGTTAGTGTGTGTTCAAGACTGTATGAAAGAATTATCCCTTTTGCCAACTGGGAGAAGACACTACAGGATGCACATTCCCCTTTCTAAACACTGATGATGTCAGCACCCTATAAGTACAGCAGGAGAAGGGAAGGCTCGTAGTAATGGGAATAGCGCGCTTTGCTAATGCGTCCGACTCAAGTGTCATAACATAGTTAGGTAGTGGTTTGAATCCTGCAAATGGCAAGTGTGTGTGTTTGGATGAGGGGGGTTAGTATGTGTGCAATTTTGTGTGAGGGAAATGTCCCTTTTGGCAACTGGGAGAACACACTACAGGATGCACATTCCCCTTTCTAAACACAGATGATGTCAGCACCCTATACGTACAGCAGGAGAAGGGAAGCCTCCCAGTAATGCGAATAGCGCGCTCCACTAATGCGTCCATCTCAAGTGTCATAATATAGTTAAGTAGTGGCTTGAATCCTGCAAATGGCAAGTGTGTGTGTTTGGAGGAGGGGGGTTAGTGTGTGTGCAATTTTGTGTGAGGGAAATGTCCCTTTTGGCAACTGGGAGAACACACTACAGGATGCACATTCCCCTTTCTAAACACAGATGATGTCAGCACCCTATAAGTACAGCAGGAGAAGAAAAGCCTCCCAGTAATGCGAATAGCGCACTCTGCTAATGCGTCCATCTCGAGTGTCATATGATAGTTAGGTAGTGATTTGAATCCTGCAAGTGTGTGTGTTTGGATGAGGGGGATTAATGTGTGTGCAATTTTGTGCGAGGGAAATGTCCCTTTTGGAAACTGGGAGAACACACTACAGGATGCACATTCCCCTTTCTAAACACAGATGATGTCAGCACCCTATACTTACAGCAGGAGAAGGGAAGCCTCCCAGTAATGCGAATAGCGCACTCCACTAATGCGTCCGCCTCAAGTGTCATAATATAGTTAAGTAGTGGCTTGAATCCTGCAAATGGCAAGTGTGTGTGTTTGGAGGAGAGGGGTTAGTGTGTGTGAGGGAAATGTCCCTTTTGGCAACTGGGAGAACACACTACAGGATGCACATTCCCCTTTCTAAACACAGATGATGTCAGCACCCTATAAGTACAGCAGGAGAAGAAAAGCCTCCCAGTAATGCGAATAGCGCACTCTGCTAATGCGTCCATCTCGAGTGTTATATGATAGGTAGTGATTTGAATCCTGCAAGTGTGTGTGTTTGGATGAGGGGGATTAATGTGTGTGCAATTTTGTGCGAGGGAAATGTCCCTTTTGGAAACTGGGAGAACACACTACAGGATGCACATTCCCCTTTCTAAACACAGATGATGTCAGCACCCTATAAGTATAGCAGGAGAAGCGAAGCCTCCCAGTGATGCGAATAGCATACTCTGCTAATGCGTCTGTTTCGAGTGTCATAACATAGTTTGGATGGGGGGGGGGTTAGTGTGTTTTGTGTGAGGAAAATGTCCCTTTTGGCAACTGGGAGAACACACTACAGGATGCACATTCCCCTTTCTAAACACAGATGATGTCAGCACCCTATAAGTACAGCAGGAGAAAAGAAGCCTACCAGTAATGCGAATAGCGCACTCTGCTAATGCATCCGTCTTGATTGTCATAACATGGTTAGGTAGGGGTTTGAATCCTGCAAATACTTAATGTGTGTGGAGGGGGCTAGTGTGTGTACAAGTCTGTATAAAGGAAATATCCCTTTTGGCAACTAGGAGAACACACGACAGGATGCACATTCCCCTTTCTAAACACTGATGATGTCAGTACCCTATAAGTACAGCAGGAGAAGGGAAACCTCCCAGTAATTCGAATAGCGCACTCTGCTAATGCATCACTCCCGAGTGTCATAATATAGTTAGGTAGGAATTTGAAACCTGTAAATGGCATGTGTGTGTGTTTGGATGAGGGGACTCTGTGTGTGTGTGCAATTCTGTATGAAAAACATGTGCTTTTTTGAGATCACACTACATGATGCACATTACCCTTTCCAAACAGTGATGATGACAGCACCCTATACATACAGCTGGAGAAGAAGCATTTGCCAGTACTTAGAATAGCGCAACCTGCAACAGTGTCACTCTCAAGTGCCATAACATATTTAGGTAGGGGTTTGAATCCGGCAAGTTTGGATGTGGGGAGTTTGTGTGTGTGCATTTCCGTATGAAAAACATGCTAGTTTTGGCAATCAGGAGATCACACTACCTGATGCACATTACCCTTTCAAAATACTGATGATGTCAGCACCCTATAAGTACAGCCAGAGAAGAGGAACTATCGAGTAATCCGAATAGTGCACTTTGCTAATGCGTCTCTCTCATGTGTCGTGACCTAGTTAGGTAGGGGTATGAATCCGGCAAGTGTGTGTGTGGGGGTAGTAGGGTGTGTGTAAATGCAAGTGTGAGAGAACAGATCTTTTTGGCAAATACTACAATACACCAGATGCTGCATATTCCCCCAGTAAACACAGGGGATGTCACCACACTATCAGCACAGCCAAACAGGGCTAGTTGGCCAGTAATGCCAATAGTGCGCTCTGCTACTGTGTATATTACCATTGTCAGAGTACAGATAGGTATGTTTTGGTAACCCACAACTGCCACATGTGGTTGTGTCACACATTATGACCTTGTGTGGGTCTTTGTACATAACAATGCATGCCATTGCCTAAACCAGCAATGGCATTGCACACATGATGTATGTGTGTGACATATACACATAAATACCTGTGACCTGCAGTAGTTACCATGTCTGACACATGCCTCGAGTGGATAAATGGTATTTGCAATGTATACCAATATGACTGTGTCTTACTGTGCAGGGGCCGCACGTGATATGTGTCTATACAGTGTGGGTGTATATGGTAAAATACCTACAGCAGGGGATACACATCTGGTCTGGGCCATATAGTCTACATGTAGTCGATGTACAGGTGCTGCATGTTCCCACCTGTTGTGGGAGTGGTAACATGTCATTCCACTGCAATTCAGTGACCACATGCTATGAACCCTTCAACTAGTGTGTTGTAGCTACAGCAATGCTCACGCACAATGTTTGGCTGGATGCAGTCCAGCCATATAAAAACAGTTCTTGAGACTGTCATATTGCCAGTGTTGTTATGGAGGATAGGTGGTCTTCCTGTGTATGGGAGGGTTGTGTGTGCCAGGCTATGAACCAGATGGCAGTCTGACACACTGTTAGCCACACATGATTAGGCACTGATGCTTTGTGCTGTGCCAACAACTTGGAGGTGTGTGTATCTGTGGTGCCTTGGGATACCACCCCCTGTCCATGTGTGTTACATGTGTAGGGGCCGACAGGCATGGTATGGGGCATAACCTGTCAGTGATGGGTAACACCTGTGAGCCATGAATCAGGACTCTGGTACTGCACAGACATTGCAGTTCACCATGCTGAGGACAGTGTCCAGTGCATGCATCTTGCGGTGTACACTGCTGTTGTGTAGCAGCACTGTTAGTGTCCTAACCTGTGTGATACCTGTGGAGGTGGCTATGTAAACCATGTCCTGCAGCATAAGGCAGTATGTGTGTATCAAGGAGCTTTGCCAATATACATAGGGCCATAGGTGTCACGTGCAAGATGACCCTTGCACATCATTGTGGCTTCCCTAGCATGTAAGCACACGTTGACAGCCATTGGATACCCTATGAATGACATTGGAGACTAAGCAGAATGCAGACATACAACACCCTTCCTACATATAGTGGTAGCATACCTGGTGAGGGTATGTCGGCAACCAAGATCAGGCTCATACTGGCCTGTGCCACATGCTGAGAGATCCATTCTATGTTCCCTATCATGTAGTCCAGGGAGGTATGTTTCAGGTCAGCCATAGTGGCATGGTCAATGAGTAAGTCATATGTGTCCATGCCTCTGACTAACCTGTATGCATGTGTTCTGTGGTGGACCATAGTGCCCCTGAGGCATATCACTGTGACCTTCACCAGATACAGCCTGTTGTGCGGGACCCCAGTGCAGCACCCAAGACAGGTACATGACACATCTGTAGCAGGTGTGTTGTGTAGCCCTACAGGCTGTGAGTGTGTGGCACACGGGATGTGTGTGCCGTGTGTGGCATGTGCTCTATTCTGACGGAACATATGCCTGTGTGCCAGCTGCGGAGGTGTGTGATGCTCAGGCAGGATGCTATTCTGAGTCCCCACGTATGCCCCAGTGTGTTCAGCATGCTGTCAGTGCGTGTCAATGTCTGACTTGTATTGTAGTCACTGTAATATTTTTTATTTATTTATTTATTTGTCTAACATTTGTTGACCGGGATAGTCCGACTGGATGCATATCCATTTTCAGCGGAAGCTCGGGGAGAAAAGCTCCAAGGGTAAGCAGATACAGCATTACATAATACCAGCATTACATATTACAAACAGATTATTTACAGAGATTACATAAGTAAGCAAGTTAAACAAGTTCCACAGGTTAAAGTTAGTCCTGAGCACAAGTCAGGATTAAATTAAATTACACAGTAAACTGGTTCACAGATTTTTACACATTCGAGTTAGCCAGGCTTGATACATTGACATAGCCAGTTAAGTGGCAAATGTTGTTTGAGTCTAGTTTTAAATTGACCTAAGGTGGAAAGTAAGGTAATATCAGCTGGAAGTGAGTTCCAGGATCTACTTACAGAGTTTGCAAAGAGAATCACTGGCTGTGTTATTAATTTTGCTAGTCTGAATTAGTAGTTTGTTAGAGGATCAAAGCGGTCTAGGATTGTTATAGGGAGTGATAATATTTTTAAGTGCAGGAGTATTGTCCGGATTATAGAGGATTTTATAGGCCATAATCAGTTGGTTATACTGGATTAGGCTAGGTAGTTCAAGCCAACCAAGCTGATTTAGATTGATGCAATGATGTGTCCTAAAAGGTAGCCCAGTGGCAAACCTGGCAATGTGGTTGTAGCAAATTGAGAGTTTGTTAAAGACAGTCTTGTTCAAATTCGAGAGTAGAGGGGATGCATACAGAAGGGTTGAAAGAAGGTGTGAGCGAGCTATGGCAATTTTAGCTGGAGGGGTTAGGAAGGCTTTTATTCTGTAAAGTGACCCTAGTTTTTTATTGATGGTTTTGATAGTTTGGTTAACATGTAGGTCACATTTGAGATTATTGTCTATGATGACACCTAATAGTTTAGTAGATGGGTCAGGGGAGATTATTGTGCCATCATTTGATTTTATGGTAAAGGTGAAAGTGGTAGACCTACGTGTTGGTGAAAATAACAGCATTTTAGTTTTTTTGGGATTTAGGATCAGACGATGTTCAGAAAGCCAGTTTTTTATTGTATTAAAGGTGGTCTGGGTAGCTGACCATAACTGTACTGGAGATGTGACTGAGCAAATCAGAGTAGAGTCATCAGCATATTGGATACAGCTGACTTTTGGGATGACAGTATAAAGGTCATTAATGAAGATGGAGAACAGCAAGGACCCTAGTATAGAGCCTTGTGGTACTCTGAGGGTGTTAGGTAGAAGGTTAGAGAGTTTGTTCTGCCAGAGGCCAGCCTGCTGTCGACCATTCAGGTAGGATTGAAACCACTGGAGGGCTTCAGTATCTAGACAGAATGTTTGCAGGGTGTGGATTACAAGTTGGTGATCAACCATATCGTATGCCTTGGAAAGATCCAAAAAGAGGGCTGAGGATATATAATTATTGTTGCGATTATGGTTTATGGTGTTAGTAAAGGCTAGGAGGGCTGAAGTAGTGCTGTGATGAGGACAGAAGCCATGCTGAGTGTCTGCCATAAGGCGATTTTGGATTAGGCGGTGCATGAATTGTCTATGAATACATTTTTCCATAATCTTTGCAAGTGGAGAGAGGATAGCTATTGGCCTATGATTGGAGAATTCAGTAGAGCTGCCTCCTTTGTGAAGTGGGATTACATAGGATATTTTCCAGATGGTGGGAATTTTAGCTTCTACTATGGTTTGATTGATTAGTTTTGAGACGGGGTAAGCAATAGCATCAGCTGATTTTTGTAGGTACTCGGCAGGGAGTTGATCAGCAGAAAGTGTAGTGGGTTTTAATTTTTCAATCAAGGTATGGATAAGTGAAGTGGCGACTGGTTGGAAGCTGAACGCAAGTAGGTTTCTAGGGGTGCTACTTTCAGGACCAGGGTTGCTAGGAGGTAGTTGGCTAGCTAGGGCTTGAATTGTCTCAGTAAATAATTGGTTAAAACTATCAGAAACATCTTCAGGGGTTTTATCAATAGTAGCAGCAGGGATTGGGGTTGAAGGTTGTCCAGGATGTAGTATATGTGACATGCCACCTGACAGGGTACGGCATTACTGGGTTCAGAGAGCTCAGTCCCCAGATTGGCTGTGTGGTGGCATCCCACACATGTGTTGTACGTTCCTGGCCAGGGGTGATGGCTGACTGCATACATGTGGCAGCTGTGACATTGCCACATGACTCACATAAACCACAACTGGACCATAGAGGTGATCCACAGGTTACCTTTGCACATGCTACCCTAGTAGTGTGATTGCCATGGTGAGTACCAACACATAGGGCCAATGGGGAACACCATACTGAAGGTGTGTATGTGTGGGTGTACTGCTACTGTTTCATAGCACTGGCATATATGATTGCACATGTGGGTAAATGCCAGGTAAGACATGTGCAATGTGTCACAGGCAACGTACATGCATACAGGACAGACAGTGACGTTCTGTCATGTGTAAACTTGACATACGTATCGTACACTATGCAGATGTCACAAGGAGCCTACAGAAGCACTGTAACTCTGCATTGCAGGTGTAAGCCGTGTTCCAGGGAACCCCAAGTGAACATGCATGCAAACAAAGCTACAGTAAGCAGGGCTGGAAGTAGTGCATTGTACAACAAAGAAGGGGTAACAATAACAGTAAGTAACAATGAAAATATGTAGGCACTATCAACATGTACCCAGGAATACACAGCGCAGATGCCCATGGTAGAACTGATGTTATGTCATAGTTAATTGTGATTTGGATTACATTGGTACTGCACACATATCAACATGCACAAACATCCACATTGCATAGTCATTGTGGGCAACTTGACACCATTACTGTACATGTCCACCATTGCATATCACTACTTGCGTTAGCTTCCCCCCTATGCTACCCATGTATGCGGCTATCTGTTGACATCCTTACCACCGGCATGCAATTATGTGCAGCTGTTACACTTTGGTACGTACTATGGGTGCAGATGACAATTCAGGACATTCATACGGTTACTGCATCAGGCATGCTGAGATATACACACAGTCATATCAGCACACTGTACTGTTACCAACATGATACTACTAATATACTTCTATGTAGTCACCCTGTGCATCAGCAATGTGTTTACCTGTTCCCGCAGTGATGTTGGAGATTGCAGGAGGTGGCACAGTGCCATCATATGCATAGGGTGTGAAATAGGTATGCCTGAGTCAGCCACTTATACCACCAATTGACATGTGTGTGTATGTGTGTTGGTGAGGGGCAGCAGTACAGGGTGGGGCAGTGTTGGTGCAGTGTGTGCGTGTTTGTGGTCACCCTATGTGTTAACATTTTGCATGTATGTATGCACGCACACAGTTCCACCTCATGGCTGCCATATACAGGGGTTTGTGGACAGCCACAGACTGCACCTGACAGGTCATACAGATCAGTGTCTGTGGGCATGAACACGGTACCTGTGCCTGGCAGGGGTGCTACGGACCGTATCCAGTACTAAGCCAGACTGGGTACTGTCATCAGAAGCGGGAGTGTGTTGACTGGACACAGGTCCCTGTTGGGACTGTCCAGAGCCACGTGCATGTGGTCTCCTGGGGCGTTCTGATGACAGCACAGACCCAGCATTGATGGGGCTGCTGCTGGCACTATGGGGGCATGCGCGGGCCTGTTGTCGTCTGTGCCGACTGCCAGCTGCTGCTGTTGCTGGCATACGGCCACGTCGACGCCGCAAACGCCCACCATTGCCCTGGCTCACGGACATTTGGTTGTGGAACTGCTGTAATATGTCCCCACAATGTCTGTCTATGACATTGGTGAAATTACGGATAGCATCCGCGATGTCACGCATCCTGTCAGTCATGGCTGTGCGACATGCTCTCAGCTCCCTCAGACCCTGTCTGGTGTACCTTTCCATACGCGACTGTGCCTGCATGACAGACCGAAACATAGCTGAGGTTGACAGACCACTTTGGGCACATCTGCCAGAGGCAGTACACCCACGGATGCTCCCATGAGAACCCATGGGCAACTGTCTGTGTGGTACCATCGCAGGACCCTGCCCATGGCTGCTGTGTGGGGACGCATGTGCCACAGGTACCACATTACCCTGGTCAATGCCCACTGTATCCTGTCCATCACCTAGGGACAATGGTGACAAAGGATGTACTGGCAGGATGACTGTGCGCAATGATGGGGTTGACAGCTGTGTACTGTCAATTGGCTGACCAATGGCAGACCCTATCACACCTTCCTGTACCATTACACAAATATCATCATTACCAGTACCTGTGGCACCAGATTCAGGTTCCCTGCTGCAGGACACCAGAGCAGCACCAGAACCTGTAGGAGGAAGACAGGAAACACAGTTTACAGTCTCCACACATTGTTACCAGTGATGCACTTATGCACACATGCACACATGCACACATGGACACATGCACACATGCACACATGGACACAGGCACACATGCACACATGGACACAGGCACACATGCAGACATGCGCACGTGGACACATGCACACAGGCACACATGCACACATGCAGACATGCACACGTGGACACATGCACACGTGGACACATGCACACGTGGACACATGCACACATGCACACGTGGTCACATGCACACATGGACACATGCACACATGCACACGTGGTCACATGTACACATGCACACATGCACACAAGCACACATGCACACATGCACACATGGACACAGGCACACATGCAGACATGCACACGTGGACACAGGCACACATTCACACATGCACACATGCACACGTGGACACAGGCACACCTGCACCCATGCACACATGCACACATGGGCACAGGCACATCTGCACACATGCACACATGCACACATGCACACCCTGCAGTATACACACAGAGCACTACTGAGTTACACTAGTGTTACTAGCACTATCAGGACTATTATAGGTATTGTTAAACACACTCACCAGCATGGATGGCCTGCCTTGCTGTAACCCCGGAGGGACCTGCAGAAATGATGAGATTAATGTCAGTGGGCACAACTGTGCCACTGATACTGCATATGATACAGTGCAGTAGTACACCAGTTGCCTTTCACACGTCAGCTGCTGATATTGCCAGTATTACACATGCACAATTACATACTATGATGACAGATACATACCACGGACACACCTTACACATGCATAAACTAACAGTGTACAGAACAGTCAAGTGTACATATGGCATATTATCTGCACGCTCCATGTCGTGCTGCTGTGTGGATCCAGCCTCCATCATGATGCAGGTGTACTGCTGTTGCTGTTCCGGGGCTGGAGCCACAACACTTAGGAGTAGCCCCTCCAGTCTGGTTAGGGGGGATGTGTGGCCACCCCACCTCCTGTGGCAACCTGTTGCCTGTGGATATCTGACGCACGCTGATGGACACTTCTGATTAAATCACTGCAGTGATGTTGTACCTGCTTATATGTCCTATTATGTGTGCCAATATCATTTACCCTACGGACAAGGTCTTGCCACAGTGCAGCCCTCTCCTGCTGATTCTGACTGGTGCGGGAAAACAGGATGTCATACTCCCGCACCAGGCTCTGGTGTATCTCCTCATCTTCCGCTGCAGAGTAGGCGGGATTACGCTGATGCGCCATCTCACTGGAAGAGAACACAAACAGGATATCAGCAGACTATGTTAGCAATATATGGCACACATACTATACGTGATACTCATGTGTAGTGATATACTACTACTCCCATATGTTGCATGTGTGTGTGTCATGGTAGATACACAAGTACATGGCCAGATATCAGTGCTCAGCCAACACCTGTGCAACAATACCTGCCACATTCCACACAACATAATAGCATGCCCCATCGTTCAGCACATACTGACAGGTCCAATGCACAACCTCACTCTGGGGGTTCATCCCAAGGTACTGTATGTGGGATGCCATCCACTAGTGTGATGTGGACACAAGTTACTCGGCCTGGATATACATATCCCACCACCACCACCAGCACAGTAGACTACTTTGATATGTATGTGATTAGACAGTTATTCACTTGTTAGGACTGAGATGGTATCCATGCAGCACACTGGGCCAGTGGAAGCCACAACCCACACTGCTGATCCCTTTGCAAATGCTAACCACGGACATGCCACAGATTGCATGGAACTTGCACACACATTTCTAACCCAGACCCTATGCACAAAGGTTAGGCATCCTGTCTGGTGGACCCCAGACAGAGGCAGATTGTATAACAATAGCAGGAGGCTACTGCAGGACAGAGCAGATTCACATTAAGGGAAGGCATCTGTGGTCAGCACTGGTACTACGCTACGGTCCATCATATCAATGGCCATGGCCTACTCTGGGAGGGAAATGGCCACAAACACTATGGATAACCACAAGGCCTTCTTCAATTATGTTACACATATGGACCAAATGCCTCAGATATGCTCTGTGTTAATACACACCTACTTAACATTAACCAAACACACAGATATTGGCAACGTTCTTGCAGACAGGTTCAGTGCATGTATCCCCCCTCCTTCTCCCCCACCAGTTGAAATACTTATCACAGCTGCATGTAACCTCCCTATCATCTCACATGTCCAGGTGAGGGCCGCCCTCAGCAAAGCAGAACACACAGCATCACTGTGACCTCATGGTATCCCTGGATGTGTGCTACCTGCACTCCAAGAGGACATACAACCGCATATAAGACTGATAATTTATCTTGGCCGTACTACAGGATATGTACCTGGACACTGGCATACAGCAACAGTGGTCCCACACCACTAAGGAGGCACCTCGACTGACCCTGGGAACTACCACATCATATGCATAACTGGCCTGTTCTGCTAAGCTATGGAATTATTCAGTATGGGATGCATATGCAGTGAGATCGGGTACCTGCAGACACTTGTTCCCAGCCAGTTTGCCTTTGTGATGGGCTGATCCTGCCTTTTGAACCTGGCTGACCTTTCAAAGCAGTCACTACAGCCATTGCTGAGGGCAACGCACAGACAACTGCTGCCAGGATCATGGCCTAACACTGATTGACATGTAATGTATAGTCATCCCCTTTTGGTGGAACTACGTACACACAACATATCACATGGACATACCTATAGATACAGACCTATGACACATTTGGAGGGTTCACATTATGCACACTATTAACCTGCTACTTTGCATTACCTGTGTTTGTCGCAGCTGGTTTCGTTACCACTGCTTCTGCTTCCTGCTGCTTCTGTCACTGCTGACAGCTTAGAGTCACAGTGTGTAGCGTGTTTTTTTTTTTTTTTTTCTCTCTGTCTCGGTTTGTCTCTCTCCCTCTGTCTGCTTCCAGACAGTGCAATGAATGTATTGCATGTGTGGAGTGTTAGTACAGGATGCATTTGTAGGTATCTGCATAGGTCCATGTGATGGCCTCTGCACCAATTGTAAGCCAGCATTTGCTAATTGCATACAGCCAATTGTGTACTGATTGCAGTTCTCACTGTGATTTCAGGACAGTGCTATAAAAGGGTATGTGAGATAGGCGTTGCCCTTTCAGATTGTAAGGGTGGGGACCATGCTGGTATGCTGTGGACACTGTTCTGTGAGTGTAAAGGTTAGTATCTCTCTCATGATTCAGGCTGTGTTGTAGATTCACATTTCTCCATTCCTCTCTCCTGTTCCCTGTTGTAAGTGTGTATGCACAATGACATCTACAACTATATATAGATATGTATTTATATATATATATATATATATATATATATATATATATATATGTAAATATACATACATTTATATATGTACATTAACTGACATTATTACCTACAAGCTACCAACTAGCATGGCTGTTTCTGTTCACACACTACTATTATGGGAATCCAGTAGTTTTGACAGTAATTCTAAATGACATGCTTTGGGTACTACACATCCTATATTCCCTTTACATTCATCCCCACTATTACATGTTATATTTATTTTAGCACAATGTTCTTGTATAAGAGTCATGGCTTAGTGGTAGGTCATACAGACTACTGTTTCCAAGGTCCTGGGTTCGGGACTGACAGTGGGATTTTATTTTGCTTTTGAACTGACTACAGGACCTGTCAATCAAAGTCACTAAGGCACTTTTAAGCAGTTGTAACCAGGTTTGCGCTGGTTTGTGCGGAGCTCACGCATACGCACTGGCGGTTAGCTCCGCGCACACACGCGCACACCCGCTTACAACCGCTTAACAGTGCTTACTCTGGTGCACACCCGTGCTATTTTCTTTGAAAGAAATGAAAATGGGGAGACAGGAAAATGGTGAAAAAGGGGTCACAAAGAGGGTAAGACAGTAGGGAAACAAGCTTGGGATTTGCAAGAGGGATGTAGGTAAGGCCCATAGCTGCCCATTTATTCATCAGCAACAGCTGTGCATATGTATGTAATTTGGTGTGACATTTGAAACCTTCCACCCCTGAGAGAGGTGTCAGGGCAACAATAATACTTGTTGTACAGCCAATTGTAATTGATAGTTTCCATGTCCAGCAGACATGGGTGCGGAATGGGCAGCTATGTATGGGGTAATTTTTTTGTGGAACAGAGTGCCCTTTTTTTTTTTTTTTTCAGGTGAGAGTGGTATGTCAGGTGAAGGAGGTCGGTACAGCTGGGGAGGTAGGTTGGGTAGGTAAACAGACAAGACAAACAAGACGCATACAGGGGCGGTGTATGACACATGTGGGGGGTTACACAATTGACGGGGATGGAGGTTTGGATATCCAGAGCCCATGAGCCCACAGATGGCAACAGTGGAACTGATATCTCCACCTATAGGCAGTTGCCACTGTTCCTTCACTGCCCAGGACGGGGCTGTGCTGGGGGCTGTGTAGGCCGGGCAACAGGCATGCCCGTAAGTTGTGCCACCTGTGCCTCAAGCTGGCGTAGGGGCTCGAGAACAGAGTCCCGAATCTCCCTACGCACCACAGTCCGGACGCTACGGAGGGTGAGTGGTGGTTCTCCCCCGGCCACACTTTCAGAGGAGGGGTGAGCCCCATCTCCTGCAGCGCTTCCACCCGCAGGTGGCACAGGGCCACCGGAGGAGGGTCCAGACTGGTTACTAGTGCCAGGTGCACTCGCCAGCTGAGGTGGGAGAGGTGGGTCCACTGGAACCCGCCTTCTCTGTCGTCCTATGTTTTGCATTATGTCATGACACTTTGGGTTAGTGACATATAATACCATTCACAATTAGTTGTAACAGCATGCATTAGTATTCCCATTAACCAAACACCCAGATATTCACACCATTGAACAGCGAGCATAACACACGTATAATTTGAACAGCAATACACAGTCCAACAACATGCAGGGTTGATTGATGGCAACAAGCCATCAGGTGTGGATGTATGAACAGGGCAGATGCATCAACGGACATGCAAATATATATGACCCAACAGGACAAATGTCCAGGAGTGTTAATTGTGATTGCACATACCATTTTCATGTGGAATGGGTTATATGTAGTTATAGGGTGGGGTGAAGAAAATAATATTAACACCTTCGAATACCAATACATATGCTGTACATTTCTAATAGCTGCACGTATATACACACTACTGTTCTAACTACAGTTTCCTATATGATAACTATTTCAACTTGGTGATAGGACTGTTACTGCAACATTAATATACATTTTATTGTTCTTCATACACATTCATATCTAGCTTTGTTCAGCTACATCATCCTGCTACATTTGCTTTATATAGATATAGACAGGTGTGGATGTTTGGTATATCAGACAATCATACTATCTGCATATTGCAGACTGAGAGCAACATATCCAGATTTTGGGATACACATTCCAGATGCAGCAACACTTTGAACAGATTTCGCTGTTTGGTTTTGATTCTCACATGCATTTCATTCTGTACTGACTGCAGTATACTTTATTCGGGGGTTATTACTACTGTATTGCTGGAGTGGGTTATATGTGGTTATAGGGTGGGGTGAAGCAAATAATATTAACACCTTCAAATACCAATACATATGCTGTACATTTCTAATAGCTGCACATATATACACACTACTGTTCTAACTACAGTTTCCAATATGATAACTACTTCAACGTGGTGATAGGAATGTTACTGCAACATCAATATACATTTTATTGTTCTTCATACACATTCATATCTAGCTTTGTTCAGCTACATCATCCTGCTACATTTGCTTTATATAGCTATAGACAAGTGTGGATGTTTGGTATATTAGACAATCATACTATCTGCATATTGCAGACTGAGAGCAACATATCCAGATTTTGGGGTACACATTCCAGATGCAGCAACACTTTGAACAGATTTCGCTGTTTGGTTTTGATTCTCACATGCATTTCATTCTGTACTGACTGCAGTATACTTTATTCAGGGGTTATTACTACTGTATTGCTGGATTCATGACACTTTCTCACACTCTCTCACTTGTTTTCATTTTACTATTCAGGATGGTACTTACTTCTAGGCTTTATTGACATGTTTTACCTGTAGTTATTACAATCCTTTCCAGCAGTCTCACTTCTGTAATGTTTCAGTATTTCAACAGGGATATATTTCACACATGTGATTTCATCATCTTCTGCAGCTATACTTTTCAGCCTGCTGCAGGTTGTGTACTATTTTCTTACAGGTGGGGCATTTTTATTTCAGAATTTAGGTCAGACATTTTCATTTTTCTGTTTGGCTTACAGGCTGCAACACACTTTTGTAATCAAGCAATACTTGCAAACACTTTCACACTGTTACTTGCACATTTTATTACTTAGTGACTACACTGCACTCTTTTGCTGACTGTCATACTTTTATATTTCTTTACAGTTACTGGTAGTGGATTACTGACCTGCCTGGTGGCGCAACTGCACCAGCCTATCGCCATAGGCTCTGCGGTTCGCAGAATGGACACCTGTAGCTGTAATATAAATGAAGTAATACTGGAATACACATCTCCATAATATCAGCTAGTTTAATTTCTTACATACATAATTAAATGTAACTTACTCAGTAGTGGGGCATTGGGCATTTGCCGGGCCTCCTGGATCCAAAGGTTCAATTGGTCCTGCTTGCATCTCTTCAGGTCCACATGGTGGTGACGGACCTGCTCACCAGTCCTTGGAATCCCTGTGGCACTGGTGAGATCATGAGCCAACCGGTCCCACGCCTCAGCCCTATATGCTCCCCACAAGACCTGGCCCTGCATGAGTTGGGCCTCATGATTGTGGACTAGGAGCCAGACCATGTACCTGGACTCCTCAATGCCCCACCTCTGTGCTCGAAAGCAACTACCCTCACCTACTCCTGTCATTCTGGCTGCAAGTCAGTTCTACAATTGTTTATGCTGTGTATTCCCTCCTATGGAGCTTATATAGTCCGTTTTTCCTGCACATATCTGTGATTGGCCATTTTGGAATTGTATCAACTTCACTAAACCTGCATTGTCATGCTCCAGTTTGTATTCATTCCTATATATTTGCTATTATTGCATTTATAGGTACTGCTGTCATGTCTTAGTGGTTCAGTACCTTGACTATGGTGTATAGTATCCTGGGTTCGAACCTGGCCACTACTTTTTATTTTTTATGACTGTCTAGACAAGCTGAGGGGTGTGTCTGTGTAAAGGCAGTTTTGATACGGCTTGCTCAATGTTGCCCGTCGGTTAGCTTGTCTGCCTGGTGTGCAGCTCCGCGCAAATGGGGTACGCTGGTTTAAGCCTCATTTGGCTATCAGCACGCATATTACGCTCAGCTCAGTTAGGGGCACATAGATTTAGCATGTTAAACCACTGCTCAGCTACGGGCACTCATTTTGCACCAGTTAAACCACTGCTCACCTACGGGCAGATGCACTCACCCTGTTAAACTGTAGCTCAGCTATGGGCACATCTGGCATTTTTTATTGTTTTGTTACCTCACATTTCTTCAATATAAATGGGCTATTTCATTACATTTTACATAAAATGTGATTTTATGTGTACATATTTGTCAGGGACTTGTTTCGTGCTTATTTTGCTAAAAATAAAAATTGGTGTTGTGGGGGCTCGAACCATGAATGCCTGCTCTTCAGCCAACATCTCTACCGCTACACTATTGCTTCTTGGCTTACTTTGCCTATTTAGTTCTTATATGCTTTCCCACTGACTGCTAACTGTAGCTGCGCTACGGGCATGCCAGCAACAGCACTCACGATTAAACATCTTTACAATTTAAAAAAAAATTATGAGATGTTCATTTGTACATTTTATGTTCGTAGTCTGTGGGGGTATGTGTTGTGTTGTGTTTATTCACATTTCCACGGACTCTGTCGTGGATGTTTACTTTGGGCACTTTTACTCTTCTGGGGGCATGTCCGCTTACTGGGCTCGGCCTACGGACACACCCCCTACTGTCTTACACGGACTGTGTTAGCCTTAGGTGTGATTCAGCATGCTCTCATGAATATGCAGAGCATGCTGACATCACTCCGTTTAACTGCAGCCTCCGTGTATGAGTTATAACTCTTACACGGAGGCTTCGTGAATCCTGCTAGATGTTAATGGAACATTATGGATTAAGGGTATGTTAGTAGTAATTCAATGAATACCGACTGCTTCACAACCATGCTCAAAATATACATTACTATCAATAAGTGGAATATGCTTCTCTAAATAAATGCTATGGGTAGGTTAAAACAAGATAACAATTTCAGATATGTGGTCCATCTCTGGATTTGAACAAACAGCACACCAAAATCTAGGCATGCTGTCTGCTTTCTTTGCAAGCCAAGTTAGCCAGCACACCATATTCCCTAACAAACAGAAACAACTCTACAAATCCTGTTGTTATCAAAGCATTATAGATTATGGGCAAATTCGTAGACTTCAATGACTAATGCAGTTATTTGTAAATATGCACAACAGAAATGTTAACTTCAGGTTTTAAGATATGCTTCTCCAAAGAAATGCTTTGGATGAATTAAACCAAGATAATAGTTACAGATGTATCTTTTCCCTTATGTGGACTGGAACCCACAGCATGCTAAAATTTAGACCTGCTAGCTAGATGCCTTACAGGCCAACCTAACAGTCAGCAGCGATTGATTTAGAAAACAGGTGCTGGAGTTGTTTATTAAAAGTCTTGCGGAGAATGGATGAATATGAAAACTGCAAAAATGTATTGGGCATTTTATTGTACAAAAATAATAGCTATCAACACATAACTGAGAACATGTGAAACCAGTCAGACAGACATTCCTTTTTATCTTAAATAAATGTATCTGTGTATCTTCTTGGAACAAATGAATGAATTAATGAATTTATGTACATGTTCTTATTCCAATGTATAGCAGTACAGCAGGTGATACTGTGGTACTATAATGGAAAACTATGAAGTGCGCAGTCATCAGCGGCCTAGGTACTATAGGTGGTAGTGATGCACGATGGGATTGGCTATGTGAAATTATGTTGTTAGATGTTGTACAACATATGTACATCTACAAAGGTGATAACTATGGATATTATACACATTATTAAATAAATTAACAACATAGGAACCGAACCTGCAGTTATCAAGTCAATATTTACAAGTCCACTTAACTATCCCCATGAGATAATTGTCACAGCAGCTACAAATGGTTATAGAAACATCTATCTGATATATGTGGGACAGAAGAATATCTGTAAAATCTGTACGAATGCTCAGATATGTGTAGAAAACTGACACTTAGTGTAGGGATCCACTGGGTGTCACCACATGTCATAGATCCTCCTCATCACTCCAGTGCAGGTTGTCATAGTGGTGGTGAACCTGCACTCCAGTGTGGTAGAATCCTGCCCTCCTTTGGTGCTCCCTCTTGATCTGGTTCCAAACATCCATCATGGCGGTTCCTGGGTCTGGCTCTCATCCTTTGTTCCAATCTGGCATACACAGTTAAGTCTGGGTCATCTCCTCATTGGTCCAGTTAAGTGCATAGATACATCTCACCCTCCTCAAAGTAGTCATCATGATTCTCAAGTTGAAGATGTGTGGAAAATACAAACATAGTGAAATGCTCACTGAGGTACCATTCAATTTGCAGTTAGTAATGGTCTGATCAGTAAATATATCAAAATCAATATTTGAAAGCTGCACTGATGTCATGTTATCAGATCATTGGAAGATAATGGGCATGTGCCCCACATGGTACCTTTTACTGACACCTATTGTTTGTTTGTGCAGTACACCTGTCTGTTAAGGTGGATGAAGCCAATTTACACAGAGATGCACAAATTGGATTCCAAAAACTTGAATTTTAATGAACCTCATTAATTATGTATGGCACAAATGGTACATAAAGATGGGTATGCATTAGATCCATTTTGATTCTGTGATTTGGAGTGAGAGGTACATTGTCAATTGGTAGCATTTCTGTTTTAGTGATTAGTATATATCTTTGGGTCAGTCATTTCCAAAGGTACAAGGTTAAATTAATTGTTACTAAAAATGTTACCTTTAGGAGAAGTTGTTATAAGTTATTGGAGTGATGTTATTTTGAACTTTATGCCTACAGGTGTTGCTATATTATATAATTGACTTCTCATATGCAGTTGTATAGGCAGAATTATATTGCAAATGTTAACAGTATATGAATGCTGATTTATGGGTCATTCATAATTCTTAGTGGCAATTCCTTGAACTCTATGATGTAACTATAGAAACCTACAGATTCTGACACTACACATATCTAGTTTGTGATGCTGATATAGATATTTCTTAATTCATGTTTCCTAACAAAACTGTTCATTTTTCCTAACAAAACTGTTAAAACATGTGCTGCTGCTGTTATGGCTATTTCTTCAATCATGCTTCTTTATAAAGGTATTATCACTAATGGTAATCAAAACAGAGATCTTCCCTTAAAAGTCTATAGGACATTGAATAAAGAGCTTGAACGTTTAGTCTGTATTGATAGTTTAGGGACTTTAGGCCTTTTATCTTTCTTGGTTAGGAACCTTTGAATTATTTTTAATTTTTTGATCTGATATTGTCAATTTTCATCCTGTGCTCATCTTATGGGTTCTGATCCAATCCCTCTGATCTCACTCAATCATTGCAAAAGCTTGTGGCAACTAGAAAACTCTCAAGCTACTCCCTTACCCACAATGCACTAACCCAAGTACCTCAGATCTCATTTGCCGCTTCCAGTGAAAGACGTGGTGTTACTGTGCTTTTGAATGACTCTTCATGATTAAGATAAGTGAAGCATTTTTCTCTTTAAAAATTAATTTTCTTCCTTTTTCAGTCTAATTACTGTTTAAACTTATCATTTTGCCTAAAACCTTCTCTATTTTTCCCTTTCTTGTACTCGTGTTTTTCTTCTGTGCGAATGTTAGTACTCTCTCCAGTACTTATACTTTAGAGTCTATTTTTATCTTTTAATACCATCATTGGTAGTCTTTCCCCTTTTCCTTAAAAAATAAATAAAAAATATATTCCTAAATATTTCTATATACTTCTCTGGTATTTCTATTAAGATACCTTTTTCCATATTAGGCTAGCAGAGAAACCAGCTGGTTTCAAAAAATCTACTGAATGCAGTCATAAAATACCACTTTTAGATACACACTCTTTATGTGCTTACTGTTTAGCACCTCATGACCTCCAGGAGAACTCCTTCATTTGCCAGTCCTTCAACCCTAGAGCTCTGGTGGAGCGTAAGAATAAATTAATTCTAAAGGGTTACTGTCTTCCTCTTTTTTGAGGCCTTATCTGAAGCATCTACTGAGAAAACTAAAAAGACCTTTTCTCTCAGTACCTCAACAGCTGCTACTAAGTCATCTGAGAAATCAATAAAAAAAGACCTCTTTCAGATCCGACTGACTCATTGGATCCTAAAAAAGAAAATTACAAAATTGTCTGATACAACTTCACACTCGAATCCAAGACATCTTATTTATTTAACATTTGTTTACTGGGAGAGTCCAACTTGGAATTAAGCCAATTTTCAGCAGAGGCCTGGGGAGAAATGCTCCAGACACATGTCTTTATAACATGGGATGAAAAGTGAGCAAACCCACACAAACACAGGGAGGACATGCAGACTCCACACAGAAGGCACCCCAACTGAAAATTGAACCAGAGAACATCTTGCTGTGAAGCAATAATGCTACCCCTGCACTACTGTGCCATCCTAAATCATATTATCTTATTATTAATCAAACTTATCTGATTAAGGATATATTGGATCTGACATCACAATTGGATCCAAAGCTTAAGAGGCCTAAGCATTTATTGGATCAGACTTCTCTGATCTGGCACCAGAAAGGTCAGATATCACAGCTCATTCCTCTCCCTTTCCAAAGACCAGATACTCTCCCTCAGTGAACCCTGTTCCATCCAGGGTTTCTACTCCATTTTTGGAGAGACCTAGGTCTCCTTCCATTGTATCCACTCAGTTTTCCAGGAGAATTATGGAAGAAGATGTGGAGAGGTTAGAGAGAAGGATTCTCTTGGTGCACAGCATGTCAAGTGTTCCGTCGGCTCCTACCTATTTGGGTCAGGAGATCGAACCTTCCACTACTCCTCCTGTGCAAGTTCCTACTCCAACTCCATACTCAGTCTTGTAGATACCAGATCCGAGTTGTCCAGGCCCATCTGCATCAGATCTGAGAATATCTTTATCCTCAGGTCTGAATCTTGTTATGATCTCTTCAGTTACATCAGATCTGGAGAGCTCTTGGAGCCGGAGTTGTCCTGTCATGTCCGGGGTGTCACAGTCAATTCCAAAGTCCTCAGAGAGGTCTCTGCACCTTGGGGTCTTCGCATGGATTAGTTCAGCTCCAACTTTAGCCTTGGAGGAGTTCTCCTCAGAGCAGGAAAGGTCTTCAGTTCAGATGCTTTCCCTTATGGATCAGTCTGAGGTCCTATTCCTCTCTGGGGGATCTGCCTTTGAGGACATGGAGAGAGCCTTGTCAGCATCCCTCTTGAACACAGTTCCCTTCCCCTTAGATCCTGGGTCTACAGACTTGCCATCTCTTCGCTTGGAGTCTCATCTACCCTTTCCACAGGGACAGCCGAAACTGAAACCCCAGGCTTCCCAGCTGGGTCTTTCCACCTGTTCTGATACCTCCCCAGAGCATCCCACTGAGGAGGTCCCTAAGAAGAGAAAGTGCAAGAGGAAGCACTTAGACTCTCCTCAGAAGTCAGTCAAAGAAAATACAGACGTTGATGAAGGTGAAAGGTCCCCACGGTCACGTCTTGAAGATGTCCAGTTTGGAAACATCTTTGAAATCCTGAAACAGCTAGGTGGTTGCAAGTCCAGCAGCCCTTTGTCTGAGGAGTCTGTGTTCCTGGAGGGATTTAGTAATTGCCAGTCTACCTCCTGGGTGACTCTGCCACTGATGACCTCATACATTTGATCTCTTGGTGGGCTTTAAACACCTGGGACACCAGTGAACCAATCTCCCAGAGACTGAATAAAATTTTAACAGCACCAGAGGACAGGCAGTTTTGGACAAAAGGGGTGCCTCTTGAGGCAGTGGTCATGGCAGCTGCCACTAAGGTACAGGCATCTGTTTCCTCTCAGATGGCTACCTTGCAATCAATTTCCAATTTTTCCATGAGGTTAATTTTGCATATGGCCAAAGCAACATCAAGGGCAGCGGGTTTCAGCTTTTTCATAAGGAGGCACTCCTGGATGCGCTTATCTGCTTTTGTTGAGCACTTCAACTCTTTATTTGTCAATGGCCCCTTTGACAGAACATCTTTATTTGGCCCCAAGGTTAAGGGCACTTAATCCAGGTGTTAAAAAGATGGAAAAACCCTGTCTGCCATGGGCATACATTTTTCCACACCTCAAAGATTTTTCTTCAAGAATCAATGAGGTACTGAGAAAATGTGGTTCAAAAGATCCCAGTGTCCTTTCAGGACACACGTGGAGGAGGTTCCCCCAGGATAGAGGGAAGAACTCCAATGGTAAAAGCTGCCCTTGTGAAAGAGATGGCTTCCAAAAGCAAGGGTATAAAGATTCCTTTTTTGAGAGACCCTTCCAGCACTCCTGAAAGGAGACCAAGTTGCCCCCCTCTGGAGGCAATTGGGGTCAATTATCCCTGCACCAGAGAACCTGGCTGTAGATAACAACAGATAAATGAGTCCAGGGGATCATTTCCAGAGGTTATAAAATACCCTTTTCCCTTTCTCATCCAACCTCAAGAAAAATCCCAGATGTTCCACCCAGTCAGAGGGAACAAGCAGCACTTCAAATACAAAAACTGCTAGAAAAAAAGAGTCATCCAAGAGGTCCCACTAGACCAGAACTTACTCAAGATTCTTTTTAGTGCCAAAGAAAACAGGGGACTGGAGACCACTCTTGGATCTCAGTAACTTGACCAAATCAGTTCGACATGCCAAGTTTCAATTGGTTCTGGATTAGTACATTCTCCCACTTCTGGTCAAGGATGATTGGGTGTGCTTGATAGACCTTCAGGATGCCTACTACCACATAAAGAGGAACAGGCAGCCCAGACAGTATTTATGCTTCCAGTTGGGAGCCAGTCATTACCAGTTCAGAGTTTTGCCTTTGATCTCACCACAGCCACTAGGGTGTTCTCCAAATGTATGGCAGTAGTGGCAGCTCACTTGAGACTGCAAGGATTCCAGGCGTTTCCATATCTAGATGACTGGATCATTACTGTCCCAATCAGGCATCAAGTAATAGAGGCCACAAATCAGGTTATTTAGACATGCTCTTATCTGGAATAAAAATAAACTACAAAAATATCTCACTTGACACATACTCAAAAGTTGGAGTTTATAGGAGCATTGTTCAACACAAAGTCAAATATAGCTGCAATGCCTCCTCTAAGAGTTCAGACTTTAAAAAGACAAGTCAGGAAAATAATCTGCGGCACCAAAGTTCATGCCTGCTTGGTTCTTCAGGCCCTAAGATTGATGGCAGCAGAAATAACTCTAGTACCTTTAGCCAGTTTTTACATGAGGATTCTATAGTGGATGGTAGTCACATGATGGTTAATACTTTACCAAACTATGTCAACCCCGATAAGTATTACACAGATTTGCAAGGGAGATCTCAGGTGGTGGAATCAATCAGAACAGGTCCTACAAGGCTGTCTGTTCATTCTCCCTCAGCCAAGGCCATAGTGACAAGAGACACTTCCCAGTCAGGGTGGGGGGCACTAACTGAGGAAAACAGTTGAAGGTACGTGGTCCAAGGAAGAGGCCAATTTGCATATAAATGTTCTAGAAATGAGAGCAGTGCTGCATTGCAGGCCTTTCAAGAAGCTATCCCCTTAAGGATGATTGCAATTCAAACAGACAACATGTCAGTAGTTCTTTACATCAACAAACATGGAGGAAACAAATCTTACCCCTTGTGTCGAGAGGCACTCAGAATGTGCCAATGGGCAATCTCATCCAACCACTTTCTCATCGTAATGCACATTCCAAGGAAGTCCAATGTGACAGCAGACAAGCTGAGCACGTGCATTTTAATACCTCACAAATGGTGTCTCAACAAAAATGTGTCAGATATGATTTTTCATCAATGGATTTAGCCTTGCTGTGATCTTTTTGCTTCTCCTCTGAACAACAAGTGCAGCACCTACTTTGACCTAATCTTCCCACAAAGGGAGTCACCAAGGGATGCTCTACTTTATGATTTGCCCCCTGGCATTCTTTACACCTACCCATCAATCCTCTTAATTTCCAAGTTTCTGTAGAAAGCTGCCATGTTGAAGATCAATGTTATCCTCATTGCACCTTTTTGGCCTCGACAAATTTGCTTCCCCTTCCTTTGTCCTCACTTACTCCATCACTCATTGATTCTGGATCTGACTCCAGGGCTATTGCCTCATTTGACAGACATGATTCATACAGACATACTGAACTTCAGGCTGACTGACTGGCTTCTCCAATTCCATTAATAACCAGACACCCTATGCTCTCCTCTTCAGTCCATCAGATACTTTTATCTTCACATAAACCATCAACATGTAGACTTGGCTCCATAAGATTTGGTTACTGGGCCCAGAGGAATAAAACTGAACCATTTTATGCCAATTTACATAGTATCCTTGCATTCTTAGCCATACTTTTTAAAGATGGAGCTAACTCCTCTACAGTGAAGGTCCAGCTAGCAGCTATCTCAAATTTTCACACAGGATTTGAAGGTGTTTCTGTTGCCTCCCATAGACTTTGCAAAACCTTTTTGTGAGGTACTCTTCTTTTAAGATCTCCTTTTAGAGACGCTACTCCCCCATGGGATCTTAATCTACTTTTGCAGCAACTTACTCAACCTCCCTTTGAACCAGCAGCTAAATGTGAATTAAAGTATCTCTCTTGGTAAACAATTTTTGTAGTAGCCATTACTTCTGCTAGAAGAATTTAAGAGATTCAAGCCTTGTCTTCTAAACCACCTTGTTTGATCTTTCATGAAGACAAAGTCACTTTAAGAACCAATGCTTCCTTTCACCCTAAAGTGGTTTCAGAGTCTAAAATTAATCAATCTATCAATTTGCCGGTTTTCTTTCCCAGATTTTCTAACAAAGATGAATACACATCGCATCTATTGGATGTCCACAGGCAATTATGTTTTTACAAGTACAGAACAGAAAGTATCAGAAAGACTGACCAGTTATTTGTCTTATTTTCTGACATAAAACTTGGAAAATCTGATGCCAAAATTACTCTATCCAGATGACTTATGGATTGTATTCCTTATATATACAACAAATTTGGCATTACGTTATCAACACCAGTAAGAGCTTATACCACTAGAGCCATGGCTACTTCATTTTTTTTGAAATCTACAGCTTCCATGGGCGATATTTGTGCTGCAGCTACTTGGGCTACTCCCCACACATTTGTTACTCATTACAAATTGGATATGGTCTCCAGGGGTATTTTGATAAACTGTATGAAGATTCTAAAATTTATTCTCAGACACATTATGCAAAACAGTTTGGCTCCACAAAAGGGGTGATAAGTTGTCCTAGTGACATCCAGGTAACCTGCAATACTGGAATCAGATTATATTGAAAAAGAACTGTGCCAACTGGATCCAAACAAAGCACAGGGATGAGACAGAATTTGTAACAATGACTTGAGAACACTTCAGCAAGAACTTGCAGTACCATTATATCTATTATTCACTAGGTCGTATAAATATGAGGAGATGCCTCAAGATAGGAGACATGCGCTTATTAAACCTGTCTTTAAGGGAAAGGGGTGTATGACAAACTCAGAGTCATATAGACCCTTAAGCTACTTTCATGTTGTGGAAAACTAATGGAGAATGGATAAGCTATTGTCAGAACTGGATAGGTTGGAATTTGAAACCATATACCAGCATGCAGATTCACTTTAGAAGCTTGAAATACTGAAATATCGAAATTCAGTATTTCAAATCCATAAAGTAGAATCCTGAGAACAGCGAAAGCTCAGAAGCACGAAATTCAAAACCTCGAATACCAGCGGTTTTGAATTTTCTGCTTCTGAGGTTTCACTGTGGTTATGGATTCATGTAAGTGTGTGTATGTGTTAAGGGTTTTTGGTAGGGGCTGTGGTGTGTGTCAGTGTGTTTTGTTGCTGTGATGTGTGGGTGCGAGGAGAATGTGGATTGTGTGGTGGTGTTTGTGTGTAGTGTGACCTGCTTTTATGTAGTATAGAGCTTGTGTTTGTGTGTGGGGAGGATGGTGTGTGTGTGTGTGTGTGTGTGTGTGTGTGTGTGTGTGTGTGTGTGTGTGTGTGTGAGATTTTGAATTTCACAGTTCTGAGTTTTCGTGGTTTCAAAAATTCGAATTTATAGCTTTGAAATACTGAATTTCAATATTTCACTATTTCGAGGAAATAAAGTGAATCCATCAGCATGTATATTTTGAAAATGATTTACTATCATTTGTGCAAATGACATTCTGTCGGCAGTTATGCTGAAAATGTCATTCGTAAAATGAAAAGTGTATTGGATAGTCGAACATACTTATGCGAATGTAGTAGTGCATTCGCATAAGTGTGTTCGACTATATGTATGAGATCACGGTACAGTGGGGATTGGAAATTCATCAATATCTCCACTGCAGTGCGATCTCGAAGTTGGAATATATTAGTAGCAGGGGGTGTGGGGGGCACAGGGGGCTTGTCTCCCTGCAAAAATGTGATATGCCATATAGGAATTTGATTTACATCAGCTCCCATACAGCTATCATGTCACATTTTCAGTGAAAATGTCGACTCAAAGCTGTCGATCATTTAGGGTGACATTGTGTATGCTCAAAATGTTTGGTTTTGGTTTAACTTTTCATTATTTTGAGTGGCAAATGTTTTGCAGTTCAAAATAACGATAGTAAACCATTAAAAACAGATCTATTACCACCTATAACATGATGTTCTATAATAATATAATAACAGCTATGAATGAAAAATTGTGCTGTGATGTAATTTATATAGATTTAACTTCAGCATTTGACAGGGTCAATAACAAAACACTGATCAATACGTTAGTACAACTAGGTATTGATGTACACTTGGTAAGATGGATAGCTGCATGGCTTGCAAATTGGACATGGCAAGTATCATACAGCAACTGGACAGGTGAAATCCTTGGTAACAGTCAGGGTGTCCCACAGAGGTCTGTCCTAGGCTCTTATTTGTTTAAATTGTATTTTTCAGACCTATATTTTTCATCTGAGGTATTCTACGGTCTATATGCAGATGACCTGAAATTAGGTAAACTGATTACATGTGTTACAGATAAGGCATGTCTGCAAAATAACTTTACCAAATTGACCATTTGGGACAGGAGAATAATATGCTAATAAATACAACAAAAACTAAGCATATGAGATTTGGGAGACATAAATCAAAAGGTGAATATTTAATACAGCACACAGTGATTGAAACTGTAGACTCACTTAAGGACCTGGGTATATGGGTAGATTCAGCTCTGAGGTTTTCTAATCATATCAACCAATTGGTTAATGATAGTTATAGAACTAACTACAGGTTGTATAAAAATATTTATAAAGTCTAGGAAATCAAAAATAATGAAGTCATTGTTTGTTAGTTACATTAGACCCAAACGAGTATGGAATAACAATATGGAAACCCTATAAGAAAAAAGCATGGGTAAACTGGAAAGAGTACAGCAAAAATATACCAAGGGCATCCATGGATGTGAACATTTAATTTATTATGAAAGACTAAAATATCTGAACATGTACAGTGTTGCTTATAGATATCTAAAAGGAGATCTTATTCAGGTATATAGGGCATTTAGAGACAACTACCTCTGGGAATGTTTGGGGTTATCAAAAAGTACTAGAGAATCATCAGATAACCTATGTAGAAGATTCTATAGGAATGAGAAGTGTACTAATTGGTTCTCTGACAGAGTAGCTGAGGCATGGAACAGACTACCAAATTACATTAAAGCAAGTACTAGTTTAGATATTTTAATACCAGCCTAGATACTTATTATGGGAACAAGTGTTTTAGTATATTGTCAAGCTAAAAGGGCATTAATGCCCATGCTTGAAATATTTTTATGTATGTATGTGGTTGAATGGTGTTTAGGAATATCCTTCCTTGAGTCCACCCAGGGATGTACGCAGCTGGGGACTCTGTCCCATAAGTTGAGGACAGAAGGAAAATTGACATCAGATAAAGAAGTTATGTACTCACCATAACATTCCATTTGTGTTGTCCATTTTCATTCTTCCTTAACTCCCCTCCCATTAACCCACTGCTCTGTAGTCTCCTGGAAGAGCGAGTGTTTTTCTAATTATGCCACTTCCTTGGAACATGGCTGCAGACATAGTCTCCTCTATCTGTAATTTCATTCTTCTTTCTGCTGATGTTAGCAAAGAAGAACTGAGGTACTTGGGGTTGGTGCATTGTGGGCAAGGGAGTAGCTTGAGAGTTTTCTGGTTGCCACAAGCTTTTGTAATAGCTGAGTCAGATCTGTGGGATCGGATCTGAACCCTTAAGTTGAGGAAGAATAAACATGGACAAGACAGATTGAACATTATGGTGAGTACATAACTTCTTTTTATGTTTAGAGAGACACAGACTAAGGCATTGTACTTTATAATTGGTCTGATCATTGTTGAGTATAAGGAAGTGATTAATTTTTTAGACTTTGTTGATAATCCTTTGTCACCTGATGGTCAATAAAGGGAATTACCAAGCAAAAGTTCTATGTTCCTGACCATATTTCCATGTTGGTGTGAGTGTTGCCTGTAAAATATGATGAAGGAGGAGCTATCTATCAGAAGAAGCAATACTACACTTTGTAACATTTTATTTGAACCCATTTTTGTACAACAGGAGATTGCTATGAAGAGTTCATTCTGAAATGTTTGGGCATCAGAGAGTGACACAGAATGCAGTAATTTGCAAATTTTGTTAGCCAAAGGTCTTGGCTGTCTGCTTGGAGATCTGAGAAGAAAACGCTAACAAAGAAATGTCCCAGCACCAAGCACTGAAGGACCCTGCTCTTCAATGTCATTCTCTATTGCAGAAAGTATCTGACTTTCAGATTTCTTGTATTGTTTAAAGATGCCAGTTTTGGGATACTAGCAAATTCTGGCAAAAGATGGTCACAGAACAGATTAACCTTCAACATTTTATAAAATAGTTTAATAAAAAAGTCTGTTCAAAAGAGTTCAGAGTTTCATTTTCGCAATATCTTTCTGGTGTTGTAAGAACATTAGAACTTTTTTAAAGTCGACAAGCTGCTTCGTTAATAAATCATTAATAAATCACAGTATTACAAATTGAGTACAGTCTTCATGCATGCACATAAGTTATTTCTTGATGGTTGGCCTCAATGATTTTATAGTAAAAGTCATTTTATTCAAGTAACACTAATTATAGAACAAAACCATCCCAGAATCATGGGATTCACAGTTTTATCTTAATGAACATCACTTGCTAAGTCATTTGTTATGGGCTCTTACCCAGCTGATGCTTAGCTCTGTGGCTACCAGCTCAGCCTATTCATCTAGTGCTTCCCCTAGGTTATCCCTTATTTTAGCTCCTTGGCAATGGATTAATTTCCCCTGTTTACTAACCCATGGTTCTTTTTTCTTTGGCTTCCGTGATTCCATGATTGCACCTGTTATGGTACCACTGCATCCCATGTTTCCATTTCTTTTCTTGTGGTGTTTATCATTTCTCCCTCCAAGTGACTTATTCTAAGGCTCCTTCAGATCATTCATTAGAATGAGCAGCAGCCTCATGATTTGTTCTTATTCTGGTTTCCTTTTATTTTCTTATCTCCTTTATAGCAACTGTCAGTATTAATGTTACTAGAGTTTGGCAGGCTTCTGCAATTTTATTTGCCTAACCCAAGTAAAAATCACTCTCACATAAACACCATTCAGCCACTAAGAGTTTTTTTTATTAATTCTTGCATGTCTTTCTGAAATATTTTCAAACAGCTACACCTCCAATATATATGCTGCTCCTATTAAGTCTTGTTTGTCTCTCCATGAGAACTGATTTGTGTCTGGAAACATTATATATAGCCAGGATTGTGTGTACATGTATTTGTGTTAACACTTTATCCAATTATTCTAAACTTCCTGTATTTAGTTATTTTCCCCAGGGACATGCTTACCTCCCTTTAATCCTCTTCTGTTATCTTTTCATTTAACATCTAGTTCTAGTTTCTTAGCTGTTTGTTTATCATTTATCTGTTCTTTCTATAACCTATTAAGTAGCTTATATTTGCTGGCTGTCACTGTTCTGGCTTGAATTAATACTTCTAGTCTTTCCAGCATGTCTTCCCCTCTATTATCTACCTTGGTATCATATTTTTCTATTATTTCAATAAACTTGTGTATCTCAACCAGTTCTTTCTATCTTGGTGATATTTATTTAGGACCCCAATTTAATTCACCCTTCTCCCTCTTTTCCTTAACTGATCCCGAGAGAATATTTCCTTTTCATTCTCCTGCCATTTAGTCATCTGAGAGAAATGTAGCCTAAGCTGAGTTTTCCAGAACCTGTGGGTCAAAGATTACATTTCCAATGCCTAGTTTCATTATTATGGAAGTGCTCCATTGTCTTTTTTAAGCGCAAGGCCCAGAAATGTCTGATTTTGCTTATCAAATAGGATTTGTTTTTTATTCAGTAAAGTAGTGGACTGAATCCCCACCCCCACCAAAAGACTGTAGCAGAATAAATGCAGCATTCAGTCCTGCAGACACGTACAGACTTGTTTTTTATTCAGGGTAAGGAGAATTTAAGTGATTTTTCTGTTATCCTAGTCATGGTCTGTTGAAAATAGTACCAAGTTTAAATTCTCTTCTCTGTTTTTGGCCAGTACTTAGTGCTCTGCTTTTCAACTGTTTTAGCTAGGATTAAAAATAGCTTCCACTGCACCTTAATTTTTCCCCTCCCATTCCATCTAATTTATAAGCTACACCCTACTCGTGCTGGCAGCCTATACTTCCTTCATTTCTCTTTCCAATTATTGCTTTTATGACTCTTCCTCTTAGGTAGTTCTGTGCTGGTTTGCTCCTTCCCTTTTCCATGCCTTGAAGATTTCACTGACTAATGAACAAACAGCTTTTACTTTGAGCGTTAAATATGGTTAGCTTTAAAACTAGATAAGAAAAAGTTCTTACTTGGTTTCTAAACTTTTTCCTGACTACCTCACTCTACTGTTTATCTTTCACACACTTGTAGTTTGCATACTCATAGTACACTTAAGTCTCTTCTTTCACCTCAATACTTCAGTACAATTTTATTGCCCATTCCCGTATAGCTTTCAGGCTTACAGATATTGTATTTTACCCATTGCAGCTCTGCCACCTTCTCAGCTTGCTCTATACACCCTAACTACACTTAGGTTCACTCCTAGGCTACTGGTAATTCCATCTACCCCAACTTCATCTATGCTTATACCAGTCTATCGCCAACTCTTACAATAAAACAACCTAACAAATTTGCAGAGGCACCCAACTGGCCTAACTCTTCAACATGAAAACATATCACAGGCCCACCTAATTCACTTCTCCCAATCTACTCCAACAGAAATAGCATATAACTTCCACCTGGCTAACTTTATCTTCTCCTAACTTAGATGTAATATGATACTCCTCCAGTCTACTCTCAGAATTATACTAAGCATATTCACCATTGCCATATCCTACCTTACTCTCCTTCCCCATCACTCTGTTTCCCTAGCTCTATACTCCAAGGCAACAAACACTAACCCATCAACTACAACTTTGCACACAGTCTCTGCCCTTTAGGAACTCAGGCCCCCTTCAGCTACAGCTACATCAAAGAGAACAACCAAACCCATATATCAACATCAGACCTAAGAGATAATATACAACTTCTCTCACCACACTTCTACTCTCCCATTCTGTGGATACATCCACTCTAACACTGGACTATCCCTTCAGACCAACCATATCTAATCTAACCCATCAGCTCTCACCATTACCAACACACAACTCATTAATTTTTAACCTCAGCTTACTATTAATGCACATGAACCTCAGAAGCATCTACAGCAGAATTCCAGATCTCCATGCTGCAAGACAGACATTCTAATCATCACTGAAACCTGTCCAAAACTGAACACTAAAGATGAAGAAATCCTTCCTCCAAGCTACAACACCATAAGAAATGATAGAGTACACCAAAAAAACTGGAAAGGTTGCAATAGTTTTTAAAAACACACTAAACATTTTTTTATTATTTATTTATTTATTTTACATTTGTTAACCGGGCTAGTCTAGCTGGATACATATCCTTTTTCAGTAGAGGCCCGAGGAGAAAAGCTCCAACATAATGGAAAATACATGTTGAAAATACATGTTACAAAAAGAGAGAATACATGTTACATTTACAGGATAGAAAAAAATAATAACATAGATGTTATATAAGACAAAAGAACAAACAGCAGGTTATACATAGTAGTGATATAGTATATACTAAATAGAATATAGACTAGATCAAGAATCACTCGCTTACAATTAGGGGTCAAGAGAACTTAAAGATCAGCATAAGGGAAATGGACTAAGGAGATATGGGACTAGGTGGGTTTGAGATATATAGTTAGTCAGGTTCACGACATGGGCATAGCCATTGTGTCTTTAGATATTCTTTAAGGTTGTTTTTGAACTGATTGTGCGAGGTTGTAAGTCTTAGGTAGTTTGGCAGGGAGTTCCATGGCTTGCCAATGGAGTTGGCATAGAGGGCATCACCACCCGAGTTGTTAGCTTTAATGGTTAGGATCTGGGTGCTGTTGGATGATCGAAGGCTATTAAGGTTAGTATAGGGGGTCAGAATGCTGCACAGTGAGGGAGTTCTATCAGGTTGGTTGATTATTTTACAAGCTTCTGTGAGTTGGTTAAGTTTGAGAAGATTGGGCAGTTCCAACCAGCCAAGTTTCCTCAGGTTAAGACAATGGTGGGTGCGATATGGGGAACCTGTTATAAATCTAGCAATGTGGTTGTAGGCAAGAGAGAGCATGTTAAGCTCACATTTATTGAGGAAAGAAAGGACCAGGGAAGCATAGAGGAGGGTGGAGAGGAGATGCGTGCGGGCAATAGTTAATTTGGCTGTAGGAGTTAAAAAGTTTTTTATTCTGTACATGGATCCAAGTTTTTTGTTAACAGATTTTATGGTTTGGGTAATGTGTATGTCAAATTTGAGCTTATGATCAATAGTAACACCTAGTAATTTGGTACTGGTGACAGGGGCTATGATGGTCCCATTGTTGGATTTAACATGGAAGGTTATATTGTTAGTATTTGGGAGTTCTTTTCCTAGGGGTGAGAAGACGTTGAGGAAAAATAGTAGTAATTTAGTTTTAGTTGGATTGAGTAGGAGTTTTAAGTCGGTGAACCATTTTTCTACTAGAGTAAAACAGTGTTGAGTGGTGGTTTGGAGATTCAAGAGGGAGACATCTGAGCAGATCAAGGTGGAGTCGTCGGCATATTGGATGCAGGTGGATTTAGGGATGACTGTGTGAAGGTCGTTTATGAAGATGGAAAACAGAAGTGGACCCAGTATCGAGCCCTGAGGAACGCCTATGGTATTGGGGAGCAGGCCTGATAGTCTGTTTTGCCACAGGACAGCTTGTTGCCTACCAGTGAGGTAAGCCTTGAACCAGGTTAGTGCCGGGGTGTCCAGATGTAGGGTTTCAAGGGTGTTAAGAAGGAGCTGGTGATTGACCATATCGAATGCTTTTGATAGGTCAAGAAAGAGGGCGGAGGATATTAGTTTGTTATTACGATTGTTATTAATGGAGTTGACAAAAGAAAGGAGGGCAGTAGTTGTACTGTGGTGGGGGCAAAAGCCGTGCTGGGAGTTGGACAAGAGATGATTAAAGGTTAGGTAGTGAAGGAGTTGTTTGTGGATGCATCTTTCCATAATTTTCGCTATTGGGGACAGTATTGCTATTGGTCTATAGTTTGATGTTTCCATGGAGGTACCTCCTTTGTGAAGCAGAATGATGTAAGAAATCTTCCAAATAGAGGGGATGCTAGCTTCAGTTATAGTTCTATTGATAAGGATTGATATGGGGTAGGCGATTACATCAGACGCAATTTGTAAGAATTCCGCTGGGAGGTGGTCAGCCGCTAGGGTGGTTGGTTTGAGTTTTTTTAAGAGGGTACGTATAAAAGAGGAAGAGACTGGCTTTAAATTGAAAGGGGTAGGGGCATCATCATGAGGTTGTGTGGCAGATGGGGGAAAGGAGGTTAGTTGACTGGCTAGAGTTTGGATAGTCTCGGTGAAGAAGGAGTTAAAGGTGTTGGCTACTTCTTCCTGACCTTTCTCAATGAGTTTCTCAGGGGTTGGGGTAGTAGTTTTACCTGGGTGCAGGAGGTTGTTAAAACCAGCCCAGAATTTCTTAGGGTTGTTCTGGTATTTATGCTGGAGGTGGCAGAAGTATTGTTTTTTGTCTTGGGTAATGGCTGTTTTAGTAGTGTTTCTTAGCTGTTGAAATTTAGTACGATCTTGGGGAGTTTTTGTGGCTCTCTATTTATCCCAGGCCTGGTCACAGAGTTTAATTTTGGTTTTAGTTTCTCTAGTTAGCCAAGGTACTATACGTACTTTGGATCTAATTTGTCTATGTGGGGCATGTGAGTCAAGTATCTTAAGGAATGTGTCGTTAAAGTGGGACACACTCTCCTGGAGGGGTAGAGTTTTTAATATGGTCCAGTTGCAGGATTTTAGGTCAGCAAGAAATTGTTGTGGGACAAATTTCTTTTTGTTTCTGATTAGTCTATATAAGGGGGGGTTGGAAGTTGGGCATTTATGTTTAATAATATATGTAATTAGGTGGTCACTGAGGTCACTGGGAAGGGTGCCAGTGGTATAGTTGTTTGAGTCTCTATTGGTAAGGATCCAGTCAATGGTACTTTCTTTTTGGAGAGTATTGCCTATTCTGGTTGGGGATAGGATATTTTGGGAAAAACCATGCAGGTTAATAGGTTGTGGGGTTGTATGGGTAGAACAGAGAGACCAGTCAATATTGACGTCCCCAAGTACTATAGTTTCTTGTGGGTAGCTGGTGGCTAACCAGCACAGGGTTTGCTCCAGGTTTTCTATGTTCTTCCCTGGTGGGATATAGGTTACAATGAGGTTGATGCATTTTTGAGTGTTTAGGCATATCTTTAGGGCAATACGTTCTAAGTTAGAGATTATAGGAGGTTGTAATGGATTCCTAAGGATATTCAGGGTATTTCTAAACATAACAGCTATTCCTCCACCTTTTTTCTTTGCACGGTCAGCCCTGAAGATATTATACCCGGGTGGGTGGATCTCTTCATCCTTAGTGGTGGGTTTTAGCCATGTTTCAGTTAGACACATAATGTCAGTGGAATGAGTAGCTATCATGGCGTGTAGGTTGTGAACTTTATTGTTAATGCTTCTTAGGTTCAGATGTAGTATTAGTAGGGAGTCGGTAGTTTTTCGGGTTAATTTAGAGGGGTTAGAGTCTGGGGCAGTGGTGGGACCTGGGTTAGGATGGATATCACCATCAATGATGATTTGATTTTTCAGGTAAACTAAGAATCTTTGTAGTTTAAATAGTAATTTGAGGTTAGTTCTGTTATTTGGAGTTTTAGGGTGATGAAGGGTAAGATGGACTATTTTGGGGGATATAATTTTATCCTGGTAGAGTGAAGGTGGAATAGAAATGACATAAAGATTGGATTGGGAGTTAGTGTGGCGATTAGGGAAGGGGATTCCTATCAGAGTTTGTTTTTCATACGTTGTTAAGAAATAAGCAGTGACGAGTAGATACCCACTGAGTCATTCCAACTATCCCAACAAAGAACTATCTATTGCCTTCCTACACTTTAAGTAGGAAACTATTTGCATTGCTACCTTATGTATTCCCCCAAGTGGCAACATTCCCATTCTCTAAGACCTCCTTCAATGGTTTTCCACTAATTTAAACAAAGAAACTATTATACTTGGGGATATGTATATAGACTGTTTACTTGACTGACTCCCCTACCCACTCTAATAACCTATTCAATTTCACTCAAGTAATCAACTCACCCACTAGAATCAACAAACACAGTAACAGACACGAACTAGTAAATTGTACCCTTACCACCTCACATTCAAACAAAAATCAGAGACCATCTCCCCATATTTATTACAAGACAAACTAATCACACCCCCAAACATACATTATTAAAACAAATATGTTGACTCTCATCTTTTAAAAAAGACACCTTTATAAACTACTTCTCCCAAAACTACTGCAATACTCTAAGAAACCTACTACTAGAAGATGCTATTACCCATTTCAATAAAACATTCCTTAGCATACTGAATAAGTTAGGTCCTATAACAACAAAAAAAGTGACCCTGCTCCATTGCTCAGCAAAGAAACCAAATGTTTCATGGTAGATAGAGTCAAAGCCTAGAAGTTATGATGTAAAGATAAAACACAACAAAAGTGGCAAATTTTTAGACAACTTAGAAATTGATGTAAGCAACAGATCAAACCAGACAAAAATGTCTTTTTTCCACTTACTCCAAGGCAAACACTGCAATCCCAAGCAGTGCTGGACAACCATAAAAACCCTACTATACCCCAGTCAAACCACCACCCCATATCTTACCACAAACAATGACACAGACCCCCATAGCCAGCCAGTTCAACACACACTTCATTCAATTTGTCCTCTCTCTACTAGAATCTAATCCACCCTCACATTTCTCTATCTCAACCAACAAAACTCACAACACATCTCTCTTTTCTTTCCACAAAATATCTAATTCAGCTATCAAAAATTATGTTAAAAAAAAACAAAATTCACTGCACCAGCTGCTGACAAACACCCACCTAAATATCTTAACTTAGCTGCTGATGTCCTGGTATACCTCATCTAAATACTTATAAATAGATCTATCACAGAAAACTGTGTACCCACTATCTGGAAAAAAACACATATTATACCACTTCAGAAAGGTAGATCAGCCATAGATTTCTCTAACTACCACCCCATTCCAATTCTCTCCCCTATGTCCAAAATTTATGACAGATGCATACACTCCCAACTTGTAACCCATCTTATAACAACAAACTATTCTCCCCCACACAACATGGCTTTCAACCACACTACAACAAAAACAGATCTGTTTAGTTTCTCAGAAACCATAAATGCCAACAGAAGCAATGGTAACCTGATATCTTCACTTTTCCTGGATCTGTATCCCACCATCTCCTAATCAGTGAAATATCACTGTCTCATTCAGCTCTTACTTGGCTCTGCAACTATCATTCTAACAACCACCCATGAAATGGAATCAAGACCTATCTCCCTTTCTCCCTGTGTCTATTAGTGTGCCACAATAGTCAATTCTAGGTCCAGTATTTTTCAATAGTTTCACAAACACCTGCACAAAGACAACAAACTTGCCACCTTAGTGCAATATGCCAATGATGACACCATCATCTGCTTAGCCTCTACCCTTCCACTACTCAAACAAATCGTGCAAGACTCCTTCACTTCCATAGAATTATGGCTAAAGGCTCATCAGCTCATCCTAAATGCCAAAAAATAAGAAAACAAAGTGGAAAAGTAGAAAAGTACTTAAAAAAATAGAAACTGTGGTTATGGATTACCTCCAAAGTGAAGGATTTAGTGTGGAAAATCTAACTCTGATAACATGACAGCAGGTTAGAGTAATGGATTCCCAAATTAAGGGAAAACAGTGGAGTGGGAAACATCCGATCAGTTACCATATGAAGATACTTTGGCTCCTTATATAGGAAACCAGTATAAAAGTTCAGTTGGAGTTGCACATCAAGGGAAGGAACAGAAAACTGTGGCAACTCTGATGCAGTCAATGTTGTGGCTTGATAGGCCAGTGAGTTCCCACATGAAAGAACAATGGATGACAGAATGTTGCACAGGAAGATGTTCTGGAACTTTCTGTAGAATGCCCACAAATGATGGAGAACAAGAATGTGCCCTCAGTTTAGAAGAAATGATCTAAGAAAATATCTGATTGATTTAATAGAGATGGACAGACATATTAAGATCAATGAAAGAAACAGAATTCAGAAAGTCAGTAAAACCCAAAAAGTTAGAAGTTTGATAAACCAAACACAGTAGTTGGGACTGTTCATAGAGATTCATGAGATATAACAGAATTAAATAAGATATATTATAACGGATAAAGTCTAATGACAAAAATAAAGGGCAGTAAGGGAAAGGAAGGTGAAAAATGCCATCATGGATGTATTAAATAGAGAAAACTATAAAACAATTAAGACAAAAATTGTCACTGTTACAAGAGTATAGAAGAGGGAACAGATAAACAAAAACTCCCTGAAAGATAGATTTAAGAAAAGCTATGTGTAGCATCCAAACAGACCAGGATCTATTGTACACTACTGAAAATAATAAACTAAAAATATCAGCAAGATATGCAGATAAATATAAAGAGAATGTACAAAATAAACAATTTATTGATGACCCACAAAAGTTTTATAGAGAATTGGGGAACAAGGCAAAAGGAATTAAAACATCACCAAAAAAGAAGAAATAGAATATTTTTTTTAGAAATATCTATGAAGACCCTGTGAAACATAACAAAGATGCTGAATGGATAGATGAAATAAAAAGAAAGGACAAGAATTTCAAAAGTACCGGATATAAAATGTGATGAAGTAATGGTCAGAGAGATTGAAACAAAGTTAAGAAAAGCTCCTAATTAGAAACCCAGGCCCAGATGCAGTACTTTACTTCTCACTAAAAGTATTAGCATCATTACATGGAGATTTAGCCATGAGTAAGAACTATTTATATGTGCACCCCAAACAGACACCAAACTGGTTAACAGCAGGAAAAAATACTCCTACTTAAGAGCTAACCTGCAAGTTCTTCTAAAAACCATAGACCAATAACTTGCCTTCTGACAGCATATAAACTATATACTGGAATTGATGCTGACAAAGTCTATAGTCATTTAGAAGAAAACTTAATCATGTCAGTAAAACAAAAGGGTAACAAAAGCAAGTCATATGGAACAAAGAATAATTTATTGTTAAATAAAGTCAAAATAGAGAACTGTTAAAAGAGGAAGAATCTAAGTATGGCATGGACAGACTACAAAAAATCATTTGACAGTATTCCACATTCATGGATAAAAGAGTGCTTAAAAATGTATAATATATACCCTGCAATGATCTATTACATTACCACAACCATGGAACAGTGACAGACCACTTTTCAGCTGAGTCTTGATAAAGGACAAATTATTATTCCATGGATACAAATTCAAAGAGGGATATTCAATGGTGACTCTTTTTCACCGCTGCTCTTTTGTCTTACCCTTAATCCATTAAGTTGTCAACTTAACAGATTAAGTCATGGCTACAATTTGGCTCCCAGAAAACAGCAATGTGTAAAGAACTCTCATCTTATTTTTGTGGATCATATAAAACTGTATAGTTCATAAGAAGAGAAACTGAAAGCACAACTGCAAGTGGTCAGAACTTTTTCAGATGATATAAGAAATGTCATTTGATCTTGATAAATCTTGAAAAGCAGCCTTTAAAGCAGGAAGGCTGAAGCACCAAAAAACATTAGCCTGGGACAGGAGTGCAATATAAAAGAACATGAGCAAGAGGGAATGTATAAATATTTGGAAATTGATGAAGGATTAACAATAAAACATGAACAAATGCAAACAAAACGTAATAAGGAATATTTTTGAAGACAAGCTAATACTGAAAACAGCACTGACATCTAGCAATGAAGTCCAAGCTATAAACCAATTTGCTCTTCCTGTCCTAACTTACAGTTTTGGAGTTACTGACTGACCACAAAAGGTGATGGATTAGTCAGGCAGGAAAACAAGAAGGACACTTTATGCTCATCAAATAATTTATAAAAATCAGTGTATACCAAGATTATGTATTCCCTGTTCTAAAGGAGATATGGGCCTCCTCGAAATTAATTACATGCATAGATCTGCAGTCATAGGACTGCATACATATCTTCTGACCTCACAAGATTTGAACATAATGAAAGTATTAAATCATGAGGATGATAAGTCTAAGGTGACTTTCCTGCTTAGTTTAGCAGAAGCATATCACTGTCAAGTGGAAATGGAAATCAAATCAGAAGTGGATAAAAATCAGGCAGCAACTGGATGTGCCAAAAACAAAAGACAGAATATAAAGTGAAGGATCAGATGAGAAGGCAGGAAATGTGGAAAATGCATAAGTATAGTTGCGAATATAGAATACTCTTGGAATAACCTCATGTTGATTAGGACTGAACACAGGAATGGTTAAGGAGAGGTGAATTTAAACTAAAAGAAGAAGAAAGGTTAATATTGGCAGCCAAACATAATGGAGTATATGCACATTGGTTTGCAAAGTCCATTAAATATGGAAGCAACAGACAAATGTAGGTTTTGTAAAACAGAATTGGAAACAGAAACACATCTTGTTGCTGGTTATGATATGCTAATGGCAGAAGGACTGTATACTGAAATGCATTATAATGTGGCAATATTGTTGCATTGGGGCTGTGCAAACATTATAGTATTGAAGAAGCTGAGAAGCACTGGCAACATGAGCCACAAAGCATTATAGAAAATGTTAATGTTTATATCACATGGGATCACCCATTACAAATAGCTCAAAAATAGATGCAGGAAAACCAGATATAGTAGTCCATGAAAAGAACACAAAAGTAGCATTGATTATTGAAACTGCTATACCCAATGACTACCATGTCTTATGTATAGAGAGACACAAATCTATAAAATACCAGGATTTACAGGCTGAAATGAGAGCAATGAGGAAGAAGGATACCCAGATAGTTCCAATAGTAGAAGGAGCAATGGGGTCTTATAAAAAAGTATTTACAAATGTATTTAGATATGTTACTGATACATGTAATGCCATATGAATTGCAGAAGGCATCATTACTGGGTACAGTGTGGGTGCTGTGAAGAGCACTTTTGGCTGACATCAAAGATTGAAACAATACTAATTTCATGATCTTTAATTCTACTTTGAATTAAGAATGAGGTCCATTCCCATCATGGTATTAAAAACCCAAAAGACTCAGAGAAATTAAAAAAGCCAAAAAGAAAACAAGATTAATGCTTTGCATACCTACATTGCTTTCAACAACTTGTAAACCCTTTAATATTACTTAACAAGCAAAGCCACCATAGAAACTGTAACAAATACCAAACTACTAGAGTCATAATAGACAATCAGCTAAATTTGATCTGCATATAACTGCCATCAAGAAAACTCATCAAAAACTGGGCTTCCTTCACCGAATCAAACCCCACCTCACAGATTCATCAAGAAAATCCTTAGCATCATCCTGTCTCTCCTTCCTTCTCTATACATCACCCGTACTAACCAGCATTCAGACCATTCTACTAAATAAATGACAGGTAGGCTTTATCAAAAATAGCTGAGTTTGCAGCTAATGCATCCTACTGTACATACCACTGCTTAACACTAAAATAGCTCAAATGGCTAATCCCCTTTTATTCACTCATCTTCAATTTTCTGACAAAAAAATACACAGATCACACACATGCCCTCCTCTGCATAACATTTTCAAGCATTACTCCCCATCACATTCTCACTGCTCAGGTAATCAGAGCTTACTAATAACTTGCATAATACAGCCAAATAGTCACTATACTCATCCTATATTACCAGACAGTGGAACTCCCTGCCTATCCGACTAAAACAAGACCGTTATGCATCTAGCTTTAAGCACAACCTAATGACTCTTCCTGGCTCTGTTCTTGTTCATACTCTGATTGACACTCTCTTTCTCTCTCTTAGATCTCTAGGATATCCCCAACGCCTGCCCTTCCAGTTCTCCTACCTTATCCTGTAAATAAATCCTAGCTATATTTATAACTGTAGGCTGCTTTCATTCTTCCTTTGTAAGTGACATTTATATGTTACTGTATATGTAAATGCAGCCTGTTTATTACTGTATAGCACTCCTACAGAAATCAAATTGTATCAGCCTGTGTCTTGATTGTATTATCCACTGGATGATTCTAAAATCCCATATCTACTGTTAAGAAATGGATTCTTTTTTTCTCTGTAAATTCCTTGTAATATTTATATATTTTTTTTGTAATTCTAATGGAACATTCCTCCCTGACCCACTGTTGAAAATGGGCCTGAGTTTCCTGTTTGTCCATCCCAGTAAACAAAAGGCAATAAATAATTGAATAAATGAATAAATAAGTCAATCAATCAATAAATAAATACATTTGGGACGATATGTCAATTCTTTCTACATTCTGTCCAACTCTTTCCTGGTTTAATATCACAGATTTTCATTCTGAACAATAGTTGCTATCTCACACATAATACGTTATCTTTGCCAGTACTGTCTTATAGTATATAGTCTGGTATGCCTAGTCCACCCTTGCTTTCTGGTGATGTCATTGTGTCCCATTCCACCCATGGTCTTCTACCAGCCTTAATGTATTTCAAAATCATCCTTTTCAATTGCCGCCAAGAACTTCTCCATGTGAAAGCTTCCCCTAGGTACATTGTGAAGGGTAATGTAAACATTTCAACATCCTGAATTTTGATGTGAATAATTAGAACTAAGTGTTGGTGGCCGTCTTGTTCAGGCAGACCAGAGAAAATATGAGAAGTATATTCCTCAAAGCAAAGTCTTTGAATGCTTGGAAGCACACTCCTTTTGTTGAGTTTGTATTTTGAATAAAATTCAAATGAAGGAGTTAAGAAGACTGGAAAAATTATTTCAAGCTGTGAGTGGTCTGAAAGGAAAAGAAAAACAGCCAAAAACTGATTTACTGCCAAGAAAAATGACTTTGAAGATTAAGAGCAAGGATTCTTAAGATTATTAAGTCTCTGAAAGCTTCATTGAGTACTACACCTGTTAAATGAACAGTGACGAATGCAGTCATAATAAAAATCCATATTTTCTTGGGATGTCTTACTGTGTAGAATGGTTACTCATAGTCTGCTTATATAATGACTTGCAAGAGGTTGTTTGAACTACTTCCAGACTGATATATTGCAATGCATAAAGCTTACCTCATTTCATTACATGGAACTGTCAAGAATATTGTCCAGACGAGTAAATTCTGTAATGTTTGACAGATATTGAACTTAACTTGACTGAAAAGTATTTTGTAGACTGAGAAAGACTTTTATTATAATGTTTTAATGTAAACAAAATGAGCATTTAAACTGAATATTTTGCAACATTAATGTTGCAGATTCAGTTTATATATCTCTATATATATATATATATATATATATATATATATATATATATATGTGTGTGTGTGTGTGTGTGTGTGTATGTATATTATACAAGAATTGTGAAAAGTACTTAATAAAACTATTCTTGTAGTGCAGGAATCAGAATGAATTCATATTTAAGGACAATGGTAGTAAAAGTATTGACCTGTTTGGCCTTTGCAAATTTATACGACAATATCTGTTGTGAGACTTTAGTTCTGTAATATCTTTTGGTTTAATAAGATAAAATTCATGTTTATTAATATGCTTTTAACAAGGACTTTTGCAAAATTAAAACAAAGGAAGATATCAAAACAGAATTCAAATAAAAATGACTTAATCAGTGGGATTTAGGGATCTCATAAAGCTGGTGAAGGTGGAGACTACTTCACCATCTGAAACGTAGGTTTTGGAAACTAGACTTCTGATGACAAAATAATTGACTGATACTCCAGGCACACTTTTGGAATATCTAGTATCTCCACGGAGAAGGAAGACAAAAAGACTAAAAGTTCTACAAGGATTCAAGAGTGCATTTCAATAAGGGCACACTATTCATATCGAGCTAAGCATACTGTTAATAAAACCTTAACTATAATATGCAATCACCACTTCAGGATTCACAGAAATGGAACAATATTTTGGTAATTAGAGGTACTTGTAAGTAATGGGTCCACTGGTCAGTATAAGGAATATGAAGGTACAACACACTAGTAAACTCACACATATGCAAGTACAGGGTCAGATAATCTCATGAGTTTTCAATTTAAGTCAATGTATTTCTGCAGAACATTGTGTCATGCTTCATACTGCTTAGCTAAAACAAGGGAAATCATTTGGCACTGGATCCAAGAAAGTTTAGACAACTCAACGTTTTTTCAGTTTTGCAACATTATTTTTCTTCTTTTCTTAACACAACAAATTTGATATTCTGTTTATAAACAATAGAGTTACTTGTCCAGGTCCCCTTCAGTAAACACACATCACACCAAATGACATTTGACGACCTTTATTAAACTTCCATAACATAACTTTGGTAGCAGATATTTATTAATTACAACAGAACATAGTATAGCTGAAGTTAATCACAGCATAAACATCCATGTAATGTTAACCAAGACTGCCTGACCTCACTCATCCTGATCCAGTAAGCAGCGTCCATACCTACACTCACTTACTTTACTTATGAAGCATCGTCCAACAACTCACTTCATATACCATTTATTGAATTACACATCAAACCAAATAAATCAGGACAGCATGATCTTACTCATCCTGAACCAGTAAACAGCGTCCATACCTCCACTCACTCACTTACTTTACTTATGAAGCAGCATCCAACAATTCACTTCATATACCCTTTACTGAATTACACCTCCAACCAAATAACCAGTGTCCTGACCTCTGCTTGCTTATATTTACAACTTAAAGATCCAACACCAGAGGGGGAACAGAAGAGGGCAAGCCTGTCCCTCTTCTCCACCCACCAGCCTGACCAGGCTGTTCCTCCTCTCTCCTACCAAAATATTTTAACTACCTAAACGTCCATATAAAGGGAGAGGGGTGGTTCAGTCAAACATCATTTGGTGTACCCCTCTTCCCTAACACAAGTTGATCCCTTTCATCAACCCCAAATCCCTGTCACATGAGCACCGAAAGCCACACTTGACTAACCGTTAAACCAAGGATCCCTTTCCCAATACTAATATAACTATATCTTTGCATAAATTCTGTATATTAACTTCCCACTCATTCAAAACCACCAATATTAACCTTGTAATTTGACCCGAGACATTACCTGCCCTAGGCAACACCAAAACATTAAACCCAATGATATGTTATGTAAAATAATGCAAGGACAATTTTCTACTATCATCCTAACAGCAGCCCTATGTCATAAAGCCCAAAAGCAATCATGCCATCCCTCCAACTATCCAGTACCAACATAACACATAATGACCATCCTAGCCTTTGATGATGCTCAAAACACTCTCTGAATGATTAAATACAGCCATGACATAAATACCCCAGGAACTGTAACCCACTGAACTCCATATAGCACCACTAATCCCAGCAGCAAAACCCATCTTGACATAATCAAAGTCTGTCCATTTTCCCTCTCAACCTACTCAGACCCTTCAACCCATGACTACTGACCAAATTAATTCACACAACTAGGAAAGAAACCTATAGCCCTCAACCTTTGAGCTGAAAACCTGAACAAAGCTGATATGAATTCCAAAAGTATATCAGAGGAATGCATTTAAAATTTACTGCCTCAGTATTCTCCAAACCCAGTGTGATCCAAAAATTCTCCTCCCATAAGTAACAGTGGGCCTAATTACTCAACACCTTAAATATTGGTCTTAACCCAGAAAAGGTCCTGCACGAATCTACCAAAAGGTACAAAATGTGAAACTCAAGTGTCTGCCACCCCCCTCCCACGTCAATCTCTCATGATTTCCCAAGACCGGCCAGAAAATCATAACATCACAAAACTGGACACAGAATCTGAGGCAAAATCTGAACATTCTGCAAAATCTGCATATCGTACAGCTATTCGGCGCCCAGATCACAACAAACCACATCAAACGTCAAATCCTGCTATTACCCTCCCCCTATGGGTGTTACCACCACATTGTGCATGCACAATGAATGGCAATTACTCACAGTACTCCATAGCCTGTGAAAACAGAGAACCATCAAAAGCCAGGCCAGCAGAAAAAAAGGCTCTCTAATAGCATGCTTTCCTCTCCCCTGCAGGTCACAAGGGATTATATCATCCAAAGTGCCCAAAGATGAAAGGAACTGACCTGTGAGAGTAACTAACTACAAGTCTCATACTGAACACAGTGACAGTGACCTGTCAAATAAAACAAAAGTAGTTGTTCATTCTGGCACCATATCAGTGAATAGACATAATGGCAACATCTTTTACAAAAGCATATAGCCTACTGTCTATCTTTAAACACTGAACAACAAACAACTACTATGAACTTCAATATCTATGCCAAGTAAAAAATAACCAGTAATGTGTAAACAACTGTTTGTGAACTCTTTCCCTTTGTCCCCTCCACTAATGCTGGGCTCAGCTAACAACCACAGGCCACTTCATCACATTCTTAGAAAACTCAGCCACACCACTAGCGTTCGTAAACTTATCGGCAGTAACAGCATTCCTGGCACCGACCATTGTCCGCATCTGACACTGTAAATGAAAAAGGATACTAAGAAGAAACAGCCAGGATTAAAATCCACAACTAACCTCGATGGGCTCGTAATCTGTGACATATGGCAAAAATCCACTACACATGCGAAACTAGCAAAAGCACCTAAACAGACAGACTGACTCACCTGAAAATACCCGAGCCACAGAAGCTGCTACTTATTACACCACCACCGACCTAATTGCATTGAAACAACAAATGCCCAGGCTAACAATAGAAATCCTGCCTAATCAACCCTGCTTCAAGTAAGCCAACATAACCGCCAACCCACCGAGGCAAGCAGTAACTGCCTTGACTCAACCTAACCTGCCCCATTTCCAAAGTTGTACAGCCTAAGCTCCCTCTGCAAGCTGCACAAACAGAATAAATCAAACTTTGTCCCCTGTGTTTAAAGGGATATAAATGATATCCACCTTTCCTGCTGTGCCTCGTCACACTGGCACACCCAGACATAAACTTTGAGCAAACTGACATTTGCTCCATTCACAGTATGAATAAAAACAGAAGACATGCACCCTAAGGTAAAGAGACCTAAAACCTTCCCCACACTATTTGAGAGGCATGACAGTAACTCCCATTTAGTGTCAAGCAAAAATTCTGCACAAAGCCATTACTAAAAGTGGGTCAAAGGCCAAAATAGTGGCAATTTTTTTTTTAAATGCTGCTCTTACAAACTTATGAAGTCGATCGCACAAAAGGATGTGTGTGAACATGATTTCCTGAATGGCATGAAGAATGCTTAGTTCCTGTTAGACTCTGCCACCTCTCACTCCCATTAAATGCCACCACAACGCTACCCTACCAATATAACAATCGTGCAGCAGCTGCTAGGCATGCGCAGCACGGAGCCAGCAGCTGCCATTCTTCCAGTCTGAAGAACCATAAAAACTGCTGCCTATACAAACACACACCACCAGCAAAGCCAAAGATAGGGACAAATAGTACCACTCCCTCAACTCCGAACGATGTTGAAATAAAAGTGTTTTATTACCAAGCTTTTCTGAAATTATAAACAAAATCTGCACTCAAACTCAACTCTGTACCAGCACCAGTAACAATCCCTTGTGGACATTGTGCATGCATCTAACCCCCACAACCTGGAGCAAATCAAACATCAGCTCGACACAGCCCCTGAAAAGGAGGCATTGCCCACAAAACATTAAACCACCAATGAAACCAAACCCAATTTGTACTTCATCAAAATTCAAAGCCTCTCACAAAAACTGTCTCCCCAGATAACCAGGCATTTTTAACACAAATCACAGTAAAAGACTGCATGATTAAGCGTATATACAGTCATATAACGGATGCAACTACTGGAACTAACACCCTACAATAACACCAGAAGGATGCCCTAACACTCGCAAAAGCTACAGTCATGCGGGATTGTGGAATCAATGCTCAGTGCCTCACCTGAAGCATCCATATGATCCCGAACCGACATTGACCAACCAACTTTTAATTTCAATGGAGGAAAAAAATAAAAACACTAATGTGAACCACACCAGTGCTCCAATCACTAAACATTCAGCCTTGAGAAGGCACACCATCGCTCTACCTAGCACATACTACATAACACCACAAACCCAGCTCAAACAACTTAAACAACCCATCAACAAATTCCACCAATAATTATTACCCGCAACTACCTATCGAAGTTACAATAACATAATAACCCATTAACCCTGCTGCCCCAACCACCTGACACTGACCCGGTCTACTTACCAACTTTACTTCTTTCATCAAAATCCAAAGCCTACCTGCTCCACAGTATCTACTGGTCATCGTCGATGAAATACTTGCAGTAGCAAACTCATGCCAAAATGTGATCCCTTACCCAGTTACACTTGATAAAACCTGTTAAGCCCCTCCCTATTTACCTCATTTCCTCCCAATCATCCCTCCTTCCCATTTAACCCTTTCACCCCCCCCCCACCCTCTTAACTCCCTCTAATATATATCTAACCTCCTTCCAAAGATGTCCCTGGACAAATTGGTTTGTTACCAAACCTCATTTGAAACTTGTTTCTCAAAATCTTACACCTTATGTCATACTTTTGAAATGCTATGGCGTAACAAAACAGAAGTTTGCAGAAACGTTTAAACACTTATTTTGCCATCTATCCTGTTTTTCAGTTTATTTAATAAATAATTTGTTCTATTTTCACTGAGATTTTATTGCTGGCACTTAGCTTCACTATTGCCAATCAGCTCACTGGGGCAGATGCCCCCTCATTCTACCCTAGCTATGGTTCTAGCACCAGTCTTCCATTATTTTTCTGTACCATACAGGCAATCTGCTCATCCAAGTTAAGCAACAGCTTCCTATCTTATTCCTCTGTTAGAATTGCCTTATATTTCTGTTCTATTCATTCTTTTATTAACTGCTCCACCTTTAACACACACACAGACACACACACGTACTCCTGAATGTGCACACCTGTACACATGCATGAGGACAAGTAGTTTCACCTTTCAACTTTCTCAACAAAGTAGATACACACATCCAGTGTGTGTATGTAAATATAACAGCTTCATATTACCTCTGAACTGTGAAAGTCTTTGTTCTATGCTTCTGAGATCCTGTACATCTTTTTGTATCCGACGTGCAGTCCCACCGGGATATTATACTTTTTAATGATGTACTTCAAACCTTCCTCTTCCTCATTCAGTTTCTTTTTTTGTGTCTTGGGGCAAAATATACAGAATCCTTCTTTATTTTTGTCTAGCAGCCTTTATTATGTGTTCCCTTTAAAGAAACAAAAGTATGAATAACTTTTCACAGCACTCAGTATAAGGTTTCGTGAAACGTGTAATACAGATACACAAATTCTTATAGTTTGTATCATATTTCATTATCAACTTACTGGCATGTCAAGCTGTTTGTATACATTTTGTTCTTCTGATGAGATTGCCCATTGCTCTTTCCACTTTTATTATAAAAATTACACATTTTCCATGATACAATTCATCTGTTTGCATTCTATGTGAGCTGTCTTGCAGTCTTTGCAATATATCACCTCATAATTCAATAGGCAGGTTTTATTTTTAAAAGGAAATGGACTGAAAGCAGAGTTATGGACAGATATGCTACAGCACTTCATTACAAGTGTTATACAACAGAACATTTCAAACATTACATCAACTCGTACAGGAGTAACAGGACTGCCAAAGAAATGCTCTGCAACTGATAAACCCCTTAACTGATGCCTCCCTTTTCACACATTGCTCTTATTTTCTTGGTCTACTTTGCATTCTCTCTCTCTCTCTCTCTCTCTCTCTCTCTCTCTCTCTCTCTCTCTCTATATATATATATATATATACATATATATACACACACTCACACATATACATTCATACATAAGACTTTGATATTTCCTCTTTTGACATTTTTTCTAAAGGAATAAATATTCAGCTAATAAATGCAATCAGAACATAATTAAAGTCTGAATGCTATGTAACAGCTGGTAGGAGTTGTTGCAAGTCTATTTTTAATATCATTTTTCCTGCTGTAATGTTTGAGTACACAAAACAACTTTTAGATATACATAAAACTACGTTTATACATGATATTCCAGTAATACCTAAAACCTTCTGTAGTGAAGGTCCATGGGGTATATGCATAAGATCCTTAAAGACATATCAGTGTCTCAGCTACTTGGCTTCTAAATGCCCATGACTTTTGACTTTTTATTTTTTATGTTTTTACAGGCAATACTACCATATGTTTATATTTGTTGCTAGAATTCATTTTGTTGACCTGATTCTAAAAATAAAAATATATATTTGTCACCCTAAATAAAAGTGATAGCTGCAGTTATGCTTTTTTTAATAATCTGTTTGTTCTGACAGAACTGTAGCTAGATTACATGCCTCTTGCAGTTCCATAAATTCAAAGCAACTTGCAACAACTACTACCACATGTTAAATGCTTCTGCCATGACTATGAGTGTAGAATCTGCATTCTTTCACTGAGACACAGTATTTTAGTGTTACATAAAGGAATACTGGTACTGCTCTCCATCAGAACCTATCAATAGTACCTTGTCAGTGAGATGGCCACGCCTTCACCCTGACCTAGTCACCACAATGTGTGTTCTGGATCTCAACAATTGGTCAATCATTAATAAAGATTTGGGTAGGGCGTTATGTCTTTAAAAAATGGTATTTCATACTGAAACCTTATTGGCAACATACTTGGATACTCAGAAATAAACTAAATTTTGGCTGCACTCTTAGATGCTGTGGCAAAGGAATATCTTAATTTTTGTGCCAATTCTTTATTTTTTTCTTCTTCAGTCCAGACATTTGGAGTGCTTGGCACACTGAAAAGACCAATGAAAAGAGGATTTAAGGCTTATGTTTTAACAACATAGTATGTTTATGGTTTTGCAGTTAATACATTTGCACTAAAAAGAAAATGTATGTGTTTATTTGGTAGACAAATTAATGGATGTTTGCAGGCTGTCAGAATTTAAGTTCTGTCTTAAATTATGTTTGATTATGTTTGCTTACTCTATATCTATGACTGTATGTCTGAACAGCATCAAAATTCTGACAAAACTTGTTCCTGGACAAAATATGTGGACTGTCATATATTTAATGTATGCTTGTAACTGTGATTGCAAGAAGGCAACTGTGTTTGGCAGTACAGTTCTTTGTTTTTGTCTATAGAAACTACTTGAATATTTGATAATACAACTTTTATAGCAGGCACAGACTGTCCTTAATTTTGGCATTATGAAAAATGCAATGCATTTTTGATTTATCTTAGCTGTTTACTGTACTGCTAGCCTGAGATGAGAAAAAAGTATTGTGCAATTGTTTCTTGGAAATGCTAGTTTGTAACCTGTAAGATTTTAAAACCCTTATTGGTCTAATCTAAGCACTATATTTCAATAGCTGTTTCTCCTAAATGTTTTCATGTTTAGTACATTTTGCACAGACCACTGTGACAAACTTTTGAGAAGAGTGTAGTGCATGCTCTTATATGTTAAGCCAAAAGAACAGCTATTAACTGCATTTATATGTGCCAGATCAGAATTTTCTTTCCAAGTATTTTTAATTCTCAGAATAACTTTTATGGGCCAAAACTGTCAGCTTTAGCGCAAATATAAAAAAGAGTAATAAATGCAAGTCTGAAATTTGAGCAAAGTTCGACAGAAATGCTCAGGTTATCAGACTTCAGTGAAATGAAAACTGCCATTGGTTGTACAGTGGGCGTCTGTTGCTGAAATAATCACATTGAATGCAAATATATATATATAGATATATATATATATATATATATATATATATATATATATATATATATATTCACTTCAGAAGCTCGAAATACTGAAATATCGAATTTCAGTATCTCAGGCCCAGAAAGTCGAATCCACCAAACCACGAAAACTCAAAACCACGAAATTCAAAATCTCGCACACCTGAGATTTTGAATTTCGTGGTACTACTGCACACACACACACACACACACACACACACTATTCTCCCCCCACAAACGCATAACCTCTTTACCGCATGAAAGCACTGGGGCAAGCCCACCTGCACCCCCCCACACCCCCATACTTAAATATTCTCACTCCGAGGTGGTCGCAGTACATGCAAACATACACAAAACACCACCACACAAGCTACATTCTCCTCGCACACACATCACAGCAACAAAACACAATGACACATACCACAGCCCCTACACAAAACCCTTAACATGCACACACACACACTTACCTGAATACATAACCACAGCAAAAGTTCAGAAGCGTGAAATTTGAAACCTCCGGTATTCGAGGTTTTGAATTTCACGCTTCTAAACTTTCGCTGTTATCAGGATTTGACTTTCTGGGCTCTAGATACTGAAATTCGATATTTCAGTATTTCGAACTTCTGAAGTGAATCTATACATATATATATATATATATATATATATATATATATATATATATATATATATGTGCATATATATATATATATATATATATATATATGTGTGTATATATATATATATATATATATATATATATATATATACTAAATAAATAAATAAATAAATAAGGTGACAGAAAAATAGTTCTTTTGTATACATATAACAACAGTGCAAATCATTGCTTTTTGGATGGGTTACTTATTTATACTACTACCCATCAAATAGCAAAAAACTCTGCAGAAAATGAATGGAACAATATTTTCTGCAAAACACTTCAGCTTGTTTCACACAAAAAAGTCTTACAAAATAATTTCTTTCAGAATGTTTACACACATCACTGACTTTTTTTTAGTGTTATCAAGTAATACAAATCTCCACCAAAACTAAATGGCAAACTATTTCCTACAGAATTATTCATCTTTTTTCAATGGAAACTATTGATAAAAATGATATCTTTTTGAACAGGTATACATCTATGTTTTCCATTGATGTTAACTAACAGAAGTGCTTGATGAAATAGTTTGTGGTATTCATAGTCCAGGACTTCATTGTTGTGTAGCAGTTTTCAGCGAAGAGTGCCTCTACATGTATATGAAGATTAACTTAGTGCAGGTTGTTTGAGCTGACTATGGAAATGTGAAGGCAATTTGAAAAACATGCCCTCTAAAGTTAAGCCTTGAGTATATGCAAAGGACTATGTGAAACCCGTTAGGTTCATATGACTTTGTACGTATTTGGATATCGCAGACAGGCATCGCTATGCACAGTCACAGTTAAAAGGAGTTTATTATGTTTTATGTAGGGGTATCATTATGTGGATACCCCACTGATTGTTTCAAAGGATGGAAAAGGCGAGATAGGAAATACCGATAAAAGGAATAAGCAGCAAAGAAAGAGACACAGCAGCAAGACATCAAGAGGTTTGTGCTGGTAGAGGGGAACTATGTTTTTGGTAGGCGATAAACTTCTTATTTTTTCAGTTCTTTTTTGTTATAAGAGGGTAATGTAGGTGGGAAGTAGGTAATTGGGTTTAGAAGAGAGGATAAGGGAAGGAAGGATAACAAGTACTGTTTTCAAAATTCTCTGGTTCACAAAACTTCAAATGTTTTTGCACTGCCAGATGGTGCTGCAATGCAAGATCTTGACATTGCAGTAGCAAGGGCCTGTGGTGCAATGATGGATGAAACCTACTGGGGCAGTGACTCTTCAGCCTGCTGAAGACAAGCCTTGATCAGCTGTAGCCATTCGTCTTCTACTAGCATGTCTTCAACTAAGTCCCAAAGCTCCCATTCAATGAGGCTTTCCAGGTTGTTACATTCCAGAGTGCTTGAAGGACCAGTGCTAGCACTCTGTGAGGATGACCCTGGATGGGTAGAGGGAGAACTTTCCCTAATCTGGGATGTATGCAGATGGGCTTTTCCAGAGCAATTTGGATCTGTAAAAAAAAAATTAACAGAAATGGGACAGAAAAAAATATAAAAAGAAATGACAAAGAAATGCATAATTGAGACATGAAAAAAGAGATAAAGGTGGGGAGACACAACAGAAAATATACTTAATAAATTCACATGCAATATTAAACAGCAATTTCTTACTTTTGAAACAATACTGTTTTTATAAATTATTGAAGTAAAACCGAATGTATGGGAAGTGCCATGCTTTTATGGGTGCACTAATTTCAAACGTTCTTATATATACTTAAGAAGAATTATATGAAAAGTGCTTAGGGATATTTGTAATCAATGACATGGGAAGTACTTATGCATGCCTGGGAGGAATGCATTGCTATCACATTTTGTTGGGGTTTACATTCAGTAGTCTTCTGTATAATAACGGAAACGCTGCCTTTATAAATACTCACATGCAATAAAATCAGTTAAAGGCAGAATACTAAATTTATGTACTGACAAATCCTTTACAGTCAGTTGCAGTAATATGCTGTAAACACCACAGGACTTCAATTACAATCCTTTATAAACACTTGCTTATATACATTAAAAAAAAAAGTTAAAGACAGAGTACTAGATTTACTACCTTATTCATGCTTACAAGCACCTTCAACTAATCTTTGAATTTTCCGGCTCTAATGTCTCCTGTTGTAATCTATCTTATCTGCTTGATAAAGAAGACATAAGACAATTATTGTTTACCTGTGTTTTACCTTGTTTTCCTTAACATTACTGCTATAACTACTACAAATACACAAGGCATTTCATTCACTGCTGTACTTGCTTAGAATGAGTTCAAATATTTATTAATATAGAATTCTCATACTGTGCCTGTCTTTCTTTTAATGCAAGTTATAAATAACTTGTTATAATTTTATATGTGTGTAAATCTTGTCTGTTTGGGTGAAGGGTGTTGCCTGGAATATTTCCATACCCTTTTAGTATAGGTTCGCCTTTAAAATTCTATTTTTTGCATGTAACAGTCTGTGAATTGTGTACTAGCAGATGCTGTAAGCTGTACACATACATAAAAATGTAGCAATTCATGCAAGTTTTCTGCTCCTTTCAATACAAGCTTAAATAAAATAATACTATTTGTGTTATAGATGGATGCAGTGTTTTGATAGCTTTCTGCATAGTAACAATAAGCATATTAGGGGATGGTTTAAAAATGTATACAGAAGTAATACAACCGGTCATTTCTTAATATGTGCTGACCATTCACTTGATACTGAAACCTTAACCCCCTCCCCCAACCCTCATTCTGACTAGGGTATGATACTTGATTGAGAATTCAGACATCTTGTTTGTGCAGTTAATATTATGGAAGAAATTACTGTCTTTTACATTTTTAATACTAATAAACAATTTCTGGCCAACATAAAATTCTTTCTTCAGAAATGGTCTGCCTGTATTTTAACAACTAACTAAGGCAAGGCAACACTGTAAATGAAATTATGTGGCAATGCAAATATTTTTTTTTACTAGTGTATCAATACATACATTTATATACATGAAAAATTGCTGTTAGGGTACTCATGCAGATTTGCATCCCTGCCTAGAGTTTTGTACCATACAGTAGTACTAACCATCATAATTGTTTTGTCCACCTAATTTTTCAGCTTCTTTGGTATTCTCCTGTCATACATTACTCTTGCCACTCTGTGCCACTTGGTTGTAGCCCCCCTCTAATTCTGGTCTGATCTCCTTATTCAGGCCTCTTTTTTCCTCAACCACCTTTCCAAGGTACTTGAAGCTGTTAGTTTTCCCTTCTATCTGAATTCTCCCCTTTTTTGATTTCCACCATTTACTGCCATTGCAACTGCTTTATATCTACTCAGTTTCATCCCATGTGCTTGTAGTTTTGATTCCATTCCCCTAGCCTTTGCTGAGATTCTTATTGAAAGTCTGCCTGTAATACCAGTGTCTGCATAGAGCAGCTTTATTGACCTATCCCCTCCAACCTGTTTGTTAATATAGTCCATCACTAGTATGAACAGCAGTGAGCTCAGAGCTGAACTCTGATGCACACCCACACCCACCATGAAACCTTCTCTGAGTCCAAACACTGCTCATAACTTGCTTCACTGAGTCCTTGTACACAGCCTGCACAATTTCCACAAATGTATCTGGTTCTTTAATCCATATCAGGGCTGCCCAAATCAGTTTTCTTGAGACTTTGTCATATGCTTTCTCCAAGTCTAGGAATGCCCAGCTGGAGTATTTCCTTATCTCTAGCTTCTTCTCAACTATCTGTCTCACTGCAAACTCTGAGTCACTTGTGTTGAATCTTGATCTGAATCTGAACTCCTCATCTCTCCTCATACTTTTTACTACCCTGCATATTTGTTTATCAGTAACCCTCTACAGGACTTTGATGCAATGTAACAGGAGTTTGATATCTAACTGACCCAACATCTTGATCATATTTGTCATGACTTCATCTGAGCCTGCTGCTTTCCCTGACTTTGTTGCCCTTAGTGTTGTTTATATTATTTCATTCATTATAGGCTGTGTATGGGGCAGTGCAGCTTAAGCTAACTGCCCTTGAGAGCCATTTAAAGCCTAGCCAATTATCCCTTGTGAGACTCAAACCCTGCACCTTGTATTTGTAAGGCAAACACCTTAACCATTAGGCCACCCTCCCAACCAATCTTTCAGATGCTGTTGGAAGCATTCCTTCTATCTGCTTTTGATGTCCTTTGGACTGATGAGAAGGTTATTTCTACCATTTCTTATGAAGTGTGTGATGACTATCTTCTTTATCTTTCTGTCTTTATCTTTCATCTTGATAGAGTTTATTTGAGCCATTTTCTGTGTCACTTTCCAGAAGCTGTTGAGTGTCTCTGATGCCTTGCTCTTTGCTATTGCAACTGCTCTCTTTTGTTAGCCTACTAGTATTCCTTCTTATCCTGGTCTCTCTTTTCTATCTCCTACTAAGTCTTCCTGGACTTCTGTATTCAACTACCAGCTTTCCCTGTGACTCCTATTTTCGTACCTGGCTCGGTCACATATCTTTCCTATAATCCTCACACATGATATGATATTTTTAGGTGCTGACATTCTTCTTTAACTCTACCTATTTCTTCTTCTTCCTGAGGTGCTGGAAATCTAAGTATTTTCTTGTACTCTTCTACTTTCTGTTCAGTCAACTTCAAGGTTTTCTGTCAAGTCTCTCTTGACCTCAGAGCTTTCTCTGTCCATTGTTCACATGTTGATTGTGACAGCAAGTAGTTTATGGTGAGGGTCAACTATTTATCTGAGGATGTCTTTGCAATCACTGATACAACCCCAGTGCGTTTCCTTACTAGAGGGAATTCTAACCATGTTTGCATATTGGCCACTCTTGTATATAATCTTGTGACTGTCTAACTTGCTGACCCATGTGTCGGCCACCATCAAGCCATTTGCCAGACAGAAAACTAGAATGGACTCTCCTTCTTTATTCCTGTTGCCCTCCCTAACCTTGAGGACCCAAGCAGCCTTTATGTACTGCCTGCCAGTCCCAATATGTGCATTCAAGTCCCCCATTATCAACACCAACTCATGTTGTCCTGCTTTATCTAGCAAGTCTTGCAACTGCTGCATGAGTGCACTATTTTCCTCCCTCGTACTGCCCTGCTGTGGGCATAGTCTGAGATTATGAATATTGCCCTCTCCTTACACTAGAATCTGATTTCTATGGGTCTGCCACTATTCTGATGACATCCTTCAATGCCTTCTGAAGACTCTCCATCAACAAAATTCCCATACACTTCTAGGCTATCCTCCTCCAAAACAGTAGATTCTACATCCCAAGCCCAGTGGCTTTGCTGCACTGCTCTTCCATTTTGTCTCCTAAATACAGAGGGCATTTAGCCTCCTCCTTACCATCATTACTGCCACGTCCAACTTCCATCCCATCAGTGAACATATTATGAATTTAGCAATCCTTAATTCATGTTCGGCAGGTTGAGTAATTTTACATCCAGCTTTTGCTCAACTGGAGCTGTCCCAGGTAAACCATACTTAGCAACTGATACCGGCTAGCCAGTTACTTATTAACCCAGGACTTATGGGCTTTATGGCAGGCAGACACTGGCCAGAAAGGGCACATACAGTATACCCCTCCTGCTGCTAGCTCGGATCCCTGACATAGGCTGGAGTAGGCCAGGTCTTCAACCCACTAATCACTTACCGATACTCATGTCCATTTATGGCAATTTTAGTCAACTTGACAAAATGACCTCGAGATGTTTTATTTTTTTTTCATGATGTTGAATGGTAGCCCTGACATGGCACATAGTCTGTGATCTATTTTTTACTTCCTAGAGGATACTGTTCATTACAGCTGATGCCAAAAGTGGTTGGTCTATACAACTCTTCCTCTAATAAAGAACCATCTAGAGAGAGGCTGTTCAAAGGGCAGCCATGGGCAAAATCTGGCCCACCAATGCCTTTTCTGTGGCTTGCCAAAGCTTCAGTAGAAAGAAAGAGAAGTGAAAAAGTGGGGCGATTACATGTGTGAGTGTTTGTATGGGTATAATGCTGGTATGTGAGTCAGGTCAGCAAGGTTGATGTATTCCTGTGAAAAAAACAAATGGACTCTGTGTTAGCTTGTGTGTGTATGATGTGTACTTGGATATAGTTGAAAGTATGAATGTTGAGTGAACTGTGCGTGTTTGTGTGTGTGTGTGTGTGTGTGTGTGTGTGTGTGTGTGTGTGTGTGTGCGCTCATGTGTGTGTGTGTGTGTGTGTGTGTGTGTGTGTGTGTGTGTGTGTGTGTGTGTGTGTGTGTGTGTGTGTGTGGAGTTTGGAAATAAAATTAGTACTATTAACTTGAGACATTGACTGAGTAAGGCAGTGTGAATTAATATAATTTGTTTGAATTAAAAGAAGGGAAATGTATCATTTTGGTGCTTGTGCCTACACGGACATACTGCCAAAGGGATTGTTGGGGAAATGTTTCATTTTGTTCCTTGTGCATACATGGACACACTACTAAAGTGGTCCTTGGGGGAAATGATTCATCTGGTGTTAGTGAAGTGTTTGTGCATAAATGGACACACTACTGAAGGGATGTCTGGGAAAATTCCTTAATTTATGTGCCTGTGCATACATGGACAGACTACTGAAGAGTCATTAGGGGAAATGTTACATTTTGGTGTAAATGAAGTCCTTCTGCATACATGGATAAACTATGAAGGGATTGACGGGGAAATGGTGTCACTTACTGCTTGTGCATACCTAGTAAAACTACTGAAGGGATCAGTATGGAAACTGGTATGCGTGTGTGTGTGTGTGGGGGGGGGTTAAATACATTTGTCCAGTTGTTGCTATTTTTATTTTATTATATTCTATATGAGGTATATCAATCAATAAAGTTGGCTTTAATTGTTGGATTCAGGGGATGTCTGAGGATAAAAGTGACTGACATTGCTATTGGTTTAAAATAAGCATTTATTATTCTGGCTTTGCAGTAGTGTGCATATATTTTTTTCACTTTCTGCAACAGTCAAGCATCAGCATTACACTCAGTAAGTAGCTGTCTGTGGTGGCCTGTGCAGGATAGGTGTGATAGCAACTATTTTTCATTCGCAGAGTGTTGCACTGAGTAGTGTTGCTCTATAACAGCCCTTTGTTTTCCTGCTCAGTTTCTGGCTTTTCACTCTTTGCATTTGATGTCCATCTCTCTGTCGATTTTATCTATGTGCTTTGTTTTCTTCTCCCAGACACTCAACAGTACTATATATCTCTCTGGACATTTGTTATTTTACTTTTCATCCCAGTCTAACACCAGGGTGCTGCACAGAAGGGAAGGCAAGCATTATTCCCAGGAAGACTGAATATATTTCTTTACTCATGATTTTTTCGTTCAGGCCATCATCAAGTCAAACTTTAGTAAAACAACAAACAATTCTTCTTCTTCTGGCTTTTTCCCGGTTAGGGGTCGCCACAGCGGATCACCTTGTCCGCACATTGAATGGCAGTGGAGTTTTACAGTGTCGAGTTGCCAGCCCGGCGCCCAACCTTCCACAGAAGGCACACTCACACACACACCTAGGGCCAATTTAGAGTGTCCAATCCACCTGCAGCATGTCTTTGGGATGTGGGAGGAAACCGGAGCACCCGGAGGAAACCCACGCGACCACAGGGAGGACATGCAGACTCCACACAGAAGGCACCCCAGCCAAGGATCGAACCGGAGAACCTCTTGCTGTGAGGCGGCAATGCTAACCACTGCACCACCGTGGCCACCCAGTAAAACAACAAACAATAAATAAATAAATAAATAAATAAATAAATAAAATTCTTTCCAGATCAAAAGTACAGTGGAGTCTTGGCTAGTTTCTGAAGAAATATATCCAAGTAGCATAACAAATGCTATGAAATAGCATAGTCTACAAAGATCATCTTTTGGCGGCATGTAGTTTTATGAGCAGCACTTGTCCAGAATGAAGAATATGAAAAGCAAATCTATAGCTGTTATCAAAGTTGCACATCTGGAAGATGCACCTCTCATTGTTGCTTCAAGAGGTGATGCAGTGATAGACTACTTATTAATGAACAATCAATGTCAGACATCCCGTTAACTGTGGTCTTGCATGCCACGTATCGCAACAGCTTTTCATTCTGATTTTTGACATTTGTTGCATTTTTCATTTTTAATTTATTTACTTATTTATCCTCTGTGACTGGGTTAGTCCCACTGTGCTAGGTGCTTCTTTTCAGGGTAGATCTATGGTGGTATTTATACTATTGGGGGAAATTTGGCCAGAGCATCAGGGATCTTTCCCTACTCTTTTCAATACATGCCTTAGGATCTTTTACATTCACTTGAGCTACCACTAACTTCATCAGATTAATATTTCAGTTTAATATTTCATCCAGAGGACAAGACATTCATGAACTAAAAAGGTTGGACATCCCTGATCTACAGTCTGTGCTGCTGTGCATAACTACATTCTTGGATGAGTCTGATGTGGAAACATTCAGCATATTTTTTTGGAAGTTGGAGGAACCCCACAGTGACACAAGAAAAACATGCAAACTTCATGCAGACAGTGACCAGAGCTTAGGACTGAGTCTTGTACCTTGTGCATGGGAGGTGAAGACTTCATTTATGCCAACTGTGTCACACTCAAAGACCAACAATTTTAAGAAAGATGGTTGGGTACTAAATATTTAAGTTGAGCTTATCTGAAAAAAAAAGTGTGGCTATTTTACTTCACCATACTGTGGGTTGGAGAGTCACAAAGGAATTACATAACCTCCATGGGAGATGGATTATTCTTGTTGTTGAATCAAGAAGAGGACAAATCATAACAGGAACTTTTTATTGCCCTATCATAGATGAGATTCTATCATTAAGGAGGTTTTGGAAAGGCAGCACACCCATGGTCTCCTCTACATATATGAATCTACTGTGTGGTGATTTCAGTGTGTTCTCTGGATTTGAAAATCAATAGGTTAACTTCAGGCAAAAGTAGATTATTGCATGTCAGTTCAGGGCTGAGACTGAAATAGTTCCATTTAGATCAGTGCACTACTCCAGTTACCAAAGTGAATGTGTGAATTAATGAATAAAAAAATAAGTAAACAAATAAATAAGTAAATAAAGGTGGCATTTCATAATATGATATGGGAATTAAAATTAATTGATGTCTGGAGACCTTCCATCCCAAAGTAGTGTAGTAGCTGGGGGGAGGAGAGAGAAGTGGACCACCTCGAGCAGCACTTTTGCCAAGGGACTTTAACAAAAAAAAACTGGGTTTTTAAGAGCTCATGTTTGTGCATGCATTATCACACAGACATCCTTCCGCATCATTCCTTTCTACCCACTCACACGAAATTTAATGTTCACGTAAATGAAAGAAACCTGTACCTATTCATTGCCGCTGGCTGCCTATTAAGTAAGTGTTTGATTCAGGTTGCTGTGGCTTTAACTGTGTGTGTAATTTGATTCATTTCATATGGAAAGAAACCTGTTCATTGTGTATGTTTGCATGTATAAAACAACCCCAGTTAGAGATACCTGGTGGTTAGTTGTACTCAGGCTCAAACCCTGTACCTTAGCTACAAGAAGCAAGATCCTGAGTTCTCTACCCCTAACACCACTTGTGATTCAAGGAGCTGAGTCCATAGCTGATTTCTAGCTCATACATTTGGTCTGTTCCTCTAAAAACTTGTGGTTTTCTGGCAAGTCAGTGAGGAATGAATTCACTAAATAATGATGGTCTCTTTCAGGAAACGCAAGGTAACACAAAACATGTTATTCTAGCAACTTTCTAAAATTATGCAAACAATGTTTAAAATGTGTCCCTGGTTTTGGGCCTTTGTTTCCCCTCATAAATTTTGTTTTTTTCCACATTTCTTCTGCTGCAAAGTTGAGAGATATAGTTGAGTGTCAAGTGCATTTTACAAGGAGCTTGAAGCTTTGGGGAATGAGAAGTTTAGTGCTGCTTATGCCAAGTCTCTTTGCAATGTGAAACTGTTGTTTAGCAAATTATATCACTACTGTGGTCATTCATCATCTCCTTTTGGCTTATCCTGGTTAGGGGTCGCCACAACAGAACAGTCCGCAGAATGATTGGCAGTGGAGTTTTATGGTGTCGAGTTGCCAGTCCGGCACCCAATCTTCCACAGAAGGCAGGATATCACTACTGTGGTAAAGTATTTAAAAACAATGTTAGTAGCACAACAGGTAGTGTACTTGCTTTTGATGCAGAAGACTGTGTGTTCTACTCCCACAGCATGTAGATGTATTGCTGATACTGTACTGTGTTTTACTTTAAAGGGGGTTGATGCTGCAGTACTAAGAATGTCCTCCTTTGGAGGAGATACCTAGTAATTATGAACTTGTTATCAGTTTGCCATCAAATTCCTATCACAATATTAGCAGATTATCTTTTTTAAGTGTAACATAGTTTATTTGTTCTTCAAAGGCGATAGGCACTTTATTTGTAGATGAAACAATGAAATATAAAGTTGTTTGCTAGCAGCCACCACTTCATTAGTTACAGATCTCTTTGCTGTGGAATTATTTAGATGACTTTTACTTTTGCACAGATTGTGCATATTTACTGATATTGGTGGATTGTAATGACAGAAGTTTGAGTAGACTTTTATGATGCAAAAGTTTTGAATTGGGCAGTTTTGTCATTATTGCTTCATACATTTAGTTTCACTGCTTAAGGGAAAAATGTTCAAAACAATACATTTAAAACACACTAACAAGTGTGCTGTATTATGCAAGGAATATAATTTAATACAACCAGGAAGGTGAATCAAAGAACACGTGTTTGTTTGCATAGTCCTAAATATGTGCGCAAGGGGCCTATGATATGAAAACAGTCCAAAGGTAAACTTTATCCGCCACTGACCAGATGCATTTTCTTTGAATGTTGGTGTCAATGCTGTTTCAATGAATGTAAGTTTTAAGGGCAGAGAAGTTTTAATGATGCCTCTTTTAACTGTGAGCCTGTATTGCTTTGTTTAGCAGATGTCTATCAGTGCTTGTGCTATAAAATTTAAAATAAAAGTTTTAAATTCAGTCCAAATAATCATTGTACAAGTAAAGCATAAAAACGTATGCACATTGCAGTGTTTATGGTAAATGGGGCGAAACAGCCAAGTAATGGGACACTGGAATGGCTGTGGTGGGGCTCATTTGACCATGATTTTCTGAGGTTGGAGGGGTGGCAAACTAAAAGGCAGCTCTGGGTGGCACAAACTGTAGCTACACCACTGTCCCAAGGGAAGAAAACATTTACTTATCATGGGTCCCCTGGACCAGTACCAGGTACGTTAGATTTGTGCCAAGTAAATGCTAAGAGAACTTTTCAGATTGTAAATGTGGATATAGAACTGGGGCTACTATCAGACCTTATCCCAGTAGTTATCGAGATAAAGCTGACACCACAAGGATGCATTTACAAGCAGTGGTAGTTTGATCCAGTATTCAATCAGGATAAGATCATTGCACATCACATTACAAATTGGATGTTGAGATATTTGCAGGAAAGAAACAAAGGAGGAGACAGCCCATGTTGGACATATTTTTCCAAATTAAATTCAGACAAGAAATAATGCAATATACAAAACATAAATTGAAAATAAGGTCTAAAATGTCAGGGGAAATATGAGACTATTACGAAAAAAAGAGATGATGCCATCTAAGTCAAAGGGGAATAGGAAAATATACTAGAAATAAGAATGATCAAGAAGCAATAAAATCACCCTATTTCTTACATTCTTACCTCATCACAGCCCGATACTCTAAAATTCTCCAACTTACAAACTCTGTTTTTGAGTAACAAAATTAAGTGCTTTACTTGCTTTCATAGAACCCTTTCAAGCTGAACTGTCCTTTTCCCTATCTCACCATACAGATTTGTGGCTGCTTTTCTTCCATTAACTGATTATTTTTTTCTGTCTCCTTGCCAGCTTGGAGTGTTCCACCTGCTCCATTCACCCTTGCTAATGCTCAGGCTCACTCCAATCCCCTATCCTATCCCTAATTCCCAAATTCCCACCCACCCCCTCTTACTCTGTATTTATACTTCCATAGCACTACACACATAGCCCAAAAACCAATAACATCAATTCGCTCCATGAAATTACCTACAGACAGAAAAGTCTCTAATAGAGTGACCTCTCTAGTTACTTCCCATCCATCTCTCTCACTCTTTATTTGCTACTATAACTATCACATTACATCAGTAAAACTCACCTAATAATCTCAAAACATTATTTTTTCTTTTCCTAAATTCTATCAACAATAAAATCAAAATTAAGTAAGATGCCCCTAATTCAGACTCTTCTACTATGCCTCCTAACTCTACTAGCCTTCATCTCAGAAAAAACATCAAGACCAACCCAGCCAATCAGTATCCATAGCACCCCATCTCAACAAACAAACCATATTAGATCTCTTTATCTAGGAATATGTCAGAAAAATATGTATTAATGTGTGTGCTTAATGCTAATTAGAAACTAAATGAGTTGACACGTTTTTCATTCTATTTTATATGTACTATTTTATATACAGCTTAGTTTTATATGAGACTAAAAGATGCTTTTGAAAACTGCAATGTGCTTTCTGAAACTTGCAAAATGCCCTCTGACCTAGTAACTGCTAGCACAGCAAAATCATGTTTATGCCTTTTGGAAATGTACTTTAGAAGCAGGTGATTATCTGCTAGGTCAGGAAGTAATGAATGAACAATGCCATATTCTATAATGTAATGATTTTGAACAATTAGCTCTGTTCGAAGTATGAGAACACGCACAGCTGCAGAAGGAAGAGATAAAACAGACAATGAACTGTTGGAGAAATGAACTGCATTCTATACTTGCTTTGTGCTCAAATTAACCATAGTACCTTGAATGGTAACATTGCATATATCTAGCCAAGGCCATGTTGTTTTTCTTAGGAAGTTTCTCAGAAAAATTGATGGTACAAGCAGAAATTTACAAAAACAATCACTACGAAATGATGATGTTAAAACTTGTGATTTACTACGTCAGCTTGGTAGGCAATGTCTTATTAGAAAATGTATAAAAATGCTTGCATTTTCTGATTCTAGTCAGACAAACTCTGTATTAGCATGTTTTTGTCTCCTTGCTGCAAGATTAAAGTGCCTTAACCTGAACCTACCATGTATTGATCATTTTTAAAGAATATTTTTCCTTTGACAGATTGGTCCTTCGGACCGGAAATTATATCTCTCACTCTAGCTCAGGTCAGAATGGGCCGGGTGGCATGAAGCTGTACGGGGAAGAAGCCACATCGATCCTTCTGCTTTGAAAGACCTCCGACTGAATTGTCATTCAAAAGAGGCCAGCCACTGTTTCTGATCTGAGATTGGAGGACGAGTCAACGTTCCGGTGGGATCAAAACACGGAGGCTCAGGTAAGGAGGAATTTACCTTTTTCTGTTTTAGATCAGGGACTTGTTACAGTATTTTTATTTTTTGTCAGGGAGATTTGCAAGTGCAGATCAGGGACAAAAAAACATTGCTGTTTTGTCATAGATCAGGGAAACAGAATAGGTAGGCAGTTATTCTAGATAAACTGTGAAAAAGTGTAAGTCGTGGTACCACGTGATAAAAAGGGTTACGTAACAATTTCTAACTTAGCTAAGGAAACATGGGAAATCAGTGCACAAAAAGTTCCCGAGACCCGCCCTTAACCGAAGACGTGAAATATATGCAATTACAGCGTGCCGATAATGTTAGGTATTATACAAAATGGGTTAATAAATACAAATTTCATGGTAATTTAGATAAACCTTCACTTATTAAACTTGTTAGACAACTTAAAAAAGACGCGAAAGGTCAGCTAAAAAAGCAACAACAATTAGGAGTCCCTCAGGCACACGGGTGGCTTGAGGAGGCAAACTGCAGGGAACAAAAGATTAAAAATTCAAAAGCAATGTTTTTAGATAAAAAAGACAATAACTTGGTAATAGCAACAGCCCCTCTGCTTCCCTTACCAGAATATGAAGCAAGTGGACAAGCTGATCCACTTCCGCTATACCCAGCTGTTCCTGCAAAACCAAAGCCGTTTATCAGAGATCCTATCGAGACCAGGTCTCGAACACGCAACTTAAGAGGGGATATTGAATTGTATGAAATAAATAAAAATTCACAAGCTATGAGTGAAGAAGAGATATGTCCACTCATAGAAGTACCAAATCCACAGGCAGGACAGGCAGGACAGGACCCAACTCTTCTAGTATATAGACCGTGGACACCGGAAGACATCCGGAAAGCCACAGAGGGAATTCCCCATCCAAAAGTTAATTTTAGAAAATTCTTAGAAGACTTACAGGGTATGAGGTTAAGTTACCATTTGAATGGAGAGGAAGTAGAGAAAGTAGTCAGACAAATCGTAGGTACAGATTGGCACATGATCAGTGGCAACTGGAATCCCCATGATGCAGAGCTTAGACCACCCCCACATAGTAACGCAGAACTGGACAACAGAGTAAAAGGTCTGACAGACCGAATCTCTGAGAAATGGAAGCCTAGGGCTGATTGGACTTGCATTAATCAATGCATACAGCAAGAAGGTGAAACTGTTGATAGATATTATGCCAGACTATTAGAATGTTTTAAAACCCATTGTGAACTGCAGGTACCTGAAGACCAAACACATGATTCCCCATATGAGCAGCAGCTAAAGAATGCATTTTTGAAAGGCAGTATTGCACCCATTAGCAGCTTTATTACAAAGCACATGGTAGATCATCGTACAAGTAGATTACAGTCATTACTTGAATATGCAAGACATGCCAAAAGGCATTTTAATAGCAAAAAGAAAAAGAAAACTCAAGTATTTGCAGTAGAAGACGGATCAGAAGTCTTTGTAGTACAAACTGGAAAGAAGGGTAAGAAAAATACCCAGGGAAACAAACAATCTGATAAACGATCAGAGGACTTTGAAGAGAGAAAGAAAAGGGGTGAATGTTTTAAATGTGGGAAAAAGGGACATTTAGCAAGGGATTGCAGGCAAAATAAAAAGGTAACCACGGAAGACAAGGAGGGTGAGGACTGACTATATGATAGTCAAGAATCACTGGAAAGGAATAAACAAGAAAAGACAAGTGCAAATGTGATGGAAGGGGTAGAGGACATTATAGAAGAGCTAGAGGATGTGTATGAAATCACAGATAATAAAGAAAATGAAATTTTGGACTTAGCATTATTGAGCCTAGAGCTCTACTTAGCAGACACAAAACCGGAAGTTACACTTCTGGTAGAGGGGAGGGAAGTTAAATTCCTGTGTGACTCAGGGGCTTCACGGACCCTGATACATACTTCCAAACTACCAGAAAGTTCAGAGTCACTTGACTACATATTAGTGAAAGCAGCTAATGGACAGCTGTATCGGAAGCCACTCTCCCACAACATAGCAATAACTGACCCAGTTTCAGGGATGACCCAGAAAAGCAAAATTGTTGTTTCTGCAAAATGCCCAGTGAATCTCTTGGGCAGAGACCTAATGCAGATATTTGGCATAGCCGTAGTTCCAACTATGCAGGATATGGAAGCACAGCAACAAATGGATACTTTTGTAGTGCGACCAGAGGGTGAAACATTTTATTGGTACAGCCAGGACTTAGTTACGACTGGTCCAGGGACAGTAACCGAAGAACTGATGAACGTAGCCATCAGTAAATCCCCCTCCCTTGACACTGATAAACAGCATTTGTTGCATTGCACTCTATATTACTGTAGCAAACCAGGAACTGATAAAGAATATGAGCAAGAACTGTTTAGAAACCATACTAACAGATTAGTATTACGAAATTTGTACTGGGACACAGAAGGAAACAGTGTAGTGAGCTGTTTATTGTCCCAGGAATTCTTAGCACTTTACAAATCTAATCGATTACCACATGTGAGTTTGACTAAAGATAAAAATGTGAAGTGAGCAGACTTAGGAGAAAATGTCACAAAGTGGGAAAAACAGACAGAGTTAGAACTTTCCGAACAGGGAGTACAAAAGCAGAAACTAAATTGGATAATGCAGACACACCCAGCTGTACACTCGCAGGCAAGTGAGGACAGCTGAGTAGCACTCTTACTAGAGGAAGAGGAAAAAGTCTTACGAGACATACCAGAGACTCTCTGGTCAGCAGGGAAATCAGATGTAAGACTTATTCGTACAGCAGGACCAGTTACTATCACACCAAAATCAGCATTTAGACCTCAAAAGAGACAGTATCCCTTGAGAAAGGATGCAGAAATAGGAATCAGACCTATAATAGCAGCCTTACTTAAGGAAGGAGTCTTGATAGAATCTCCCGATTCACCATGTAATACACCCTTATTTCTTGTTAGGAAAGCAAACGGAGAATGGCGTATGATCCAAGATTTACAAGCTGCAAATGATGCAGTTTTATCAAGGGCACCTACGGTGCCAGATCCACACACTTTATTAAATGATTTGAAACCTCAACAAAAGTATTTTTCTGTGGTAGATATTAGCAATGCATTTTTCTCAATACCGATACACCCTGACATTGAACATTGGTTTGTATTTACATTTCAGGGGAAAAGGTATACATATACACGATTACCACAGGGATATTGTGAAAGTCCAACAATATTCGCACAGGAAATGGCAAGTAACCTGGCTGGATTTATCCCACCGAAAGGCAGTCAGATTTTACTTTATGTAGACGACATTCTGCTGGCAGCCCCCACCCAGCAAGAATGCAGAGAGGATACCATAGCATTAGCACAATTTTTAGCCACTCAAGGACACAAGGTAAACAAGAACAAACTGCAACTTTGGAAAAAACAGGTAAAATACCTTGGATATGTAATATCCAAAGAAGGCAGAATATTAGATGAAGACAGAAAAATAGCAATATTACAAGCACCTAAACCAACTACCAAGAAGGAAATGATGTCCTTCATGGTTACTACTAACTTTTGTCAGAGTTGGATTCCAAACTATGCCTTGGAATCTGCTCCACTGACCAACTTGATATTCAAAAAGCCTATGGCAGCACAAGATTTATTACAGTGGACACTAGAAGCAGAATCAGCATTCTGCAAATTGAAACAACTGATAGCTTCTTCATTAGGTTTAGGATTACCAAACTATCATAAATGATTTTTCCAAACTGTAGATTGTAAGCAAGGTTATATGACATCAGTGTTAACACAACAGCATGGGGACAAACAACGCCCCATAGCTTACTATTCATCACAGCTAGACCCAGTGGCGCGATCCCTGCCCCACTGTGTACAAGCAGTAGTCGCAGCTGCAATGGCAGTGCAGGCTTCAGCCTCAGTAGTGTTGTTCCACCTTCTCACATTGAGAGTGCCTCATGCAGTCGGGATTATTTCACTGCAAGAAAAAGTAGCATATCTTTCTCCTGCTAGACATCTTTCCTGTATGACTATACTGTTGAGCCAACCTCATATGACAATTGAACGATGCCCAACTTTGAATCTGTCAACCTTGCTCCCAACCCCTGCAGATGGCAAACCACACTGCTGCCTGCAGGAGATTGAGCAAAAGACACTACCTAGAAAAGATCTTACAGATGTTCCCTTGGATGATGCCGAGGTGACATACTATGTGGACGGCTCGTGCAGGAGGGGTCCTACAGGACAGAATCTAGTGGGGTATGCAGTAGTTTCTGATACTGAGATTTTAGAAGCAAAGTCTTTACCACACAACTTATCTGCACAAGCAGCAGAATTGATTGCTTTAACAAGGGCATGTACCTTGGCAAAAGGTAAACGAGTGAATATTTTTACTGACAGCCAGTATGCTTTTTCTACTGCACATGTTTTTGCACAGTAGAGGAAAAATAGGGGAATGATAACATCTACTGGTAAACCAATTAACTATGCACAATTTATTTTAGATTTGTTAGAATCTATTCAGTTACCTCAGAAAGTAGCTATTTGCAAATGCGTAGTTCATACCAAGCAACAGGATAACATTTCAAAAGGTAATGCAAGGGCTGATACAGCTGCAAAACAGCTTCAGAATTATTTCTTTTGAGTGAGGAATTACAACCATCTGAGATTTTAGATTTAGAAATGTTAAAAACAATGCAGACACTTACTACAAATGTAGAAAAACAAAAGTGGATAAAACGAGGAGCAATCCTTGAGAAGGGACTGTACATCTCCAAAGAGAAGAAACCGATTTTGCCATCTAACTTGTTTAGATATGCAGCTTTGTTGAGCCATGGGCAGTGCCATGTCTCAACAAAGGGAATGGTACAGTTAGTGAATTGAGTGTTTATGACGTATGGATTTACAAACTACACAAAAAAATTTTGTGCAGCATGCCATGTTTGTAACAAGCATCATGCACAAGGGGCATTAAAACCTAAGCAAGGGAGTTTCCCCTACACCACCGTATCCGTTCCATACTATCTGTATGGATTTTATAGAGCTGAACAAATGCGAAAATAAGAAGTACTGCCTTGTCATTATAGATATGTTTTCCAAATGGGTGGAAGCTTTTCCAACTAAAAATCCAGATGCAGCTACTGTTGCAAAAGTCCTCGTTAAAGAAATTATTCCTAGATTTGGCATACAGGAAAAGATTTATAGTGACAATCGCACGCACTTTGTAAATCAAACTATACAACTAAGCCATTATTTCGGGATTTCTCTGAAAAACCATTGCGCATACCACCCCCAATCTTTAGGATTAGTAGAGAGGCATAATGGGGTTTTGAAAAACAAACTTAGGAAATTGATTAGTGAGACACAAAAGAACTTGGTGCACTGTCTACCTCTGGCACTGTTGAGCATGAGAACTGTTCCAAATGTAAAAGGGTTAACTCCTTTTGAAATTCTGTTTGGGAGGGCATATTATACACCTCAGTGGAAACCTCTCATGCCTGCAGAGCAGGAGGCTGACAGTTCACTTGCAGAGTACATGAGGCGATTTTTGAATAACAAACTTTTGCAGTTAAATTCTGTTTCAGATAAAGAACACACCAGACCATTGGAAGCAGCAATAGCCCCAGGCACATGGGTCTGGGTGAAGGTTGTGAAGAAAAAGAACTGGAGTTCTCTGAAGTGGGAAGGACCGTACCAGGTATTACTGTTGACACCCACTGCAGTCAAGATCGCAGAGCGAGTATCCTGGATTCATCTGACATACTGCAAACTGGTTAAGAACTTTGAACTGGACAAAAACCTTGTTACTGTTGTACAACGAGAACAAAATGAGCATGTATAGAGTAAACAAAGATGCAGAACAAACTCAGAAAATTTGCATGATTATTCTGATAGCTATACTGATAACATTGATCTTTTTGCTGTGGCCTTTCCTTTTCCCAGCCACACGAGTTGAACTGAACAAACGTGATGCATTACTCATAGACTGGCATCCAAACTTTAACACTTACCAAGCAATTAAATATGTGTATGCTGAGACTTTTAATGTTTCGAACTGCTGGATTTGCACAGCTATACCAACAGCATACGGGGGATTATTAATGACTGCTGTCCCCCTAGGGGTCAATGAGACCTGGGAAAACTTGATTTTTGATACTACGCCTGTGAAATCACAAGACAAAATAGCATTGTACCTACCTGTTACACAAAAAGGGATTGTATGTTTTTACAAGAATGGCACTATTCAGGTGGGTTGGAGCAATTGCAATGTGACTGTTTCTTATAAATGTTATATTAAAGCCAGTAAGACTAAAACTATTTGTGATACAAACTATGATGCATATTTTGAGAAGATGCATAGAAATGTTGACGAGATACAGCATAATCCTGTTCTTTTAAAGCAGCTTTCTATTATTGATAAGAAAATGTTTCATGCAGGGCAAGCTTATATCAATACTAAAGTAGAGAATTGGTATTTTATTTGTGGGGGAAAAAGCATATAAATGGCTACCTGAGAATTGGTCCGGCAGTTTTTTTTTTTTGGGTTACCTGGTTACGGCCATACAACACACTACAGCTTTGCCTCAGGGAAAATTTCAAAATGTCAGAGAGGTCAGCAGTAAACCTAGAATTCCAATTAAGAGACCCAAGAATCCAGTGGGACGAATCAAAGCAGGGTGGAGAAACCATAATGCCGTAAAAAACAAAGATAAACTGATGCACATGGACTTGAGTGACAACATTATATCGTGGACAGGCATAGCCCCTGCATATGGCATAGAGAAATCGATTTGGAAGCTGAGAAAACTGTCTAAACTTCTCAAAGTTATGAGCAATGCAACTTTTTCTGCTCTCTCAAATTAGTGACTGATGAACTGAATGCTATGAGAACTGTGGTGCTTCAAAACCGCATGGCTCTTGACTTCATCCTAGCGGTGAGAGGTGGTACGTGCGCTTTAATCAAAGAAGAATGCTGTTCATATATTCCTGACAACCAGCATGAGATAAACGACCATCTTGAGGTGATCCAGCAAGTGTCGACCATGACGAAACCAGGCCCAAACTCTCTGACGGACTTTTTCCAGAATCTGTTTGGGGGTGGGGTTCCATCTTAATGAACATCCTGATTGCCATTTGTGTAGGATTACTCCTATTAGGAGCATGCATTTGTTGTGGTATTCCCTGCATGAAAAAGTTAATCAAAGATTTTATAGATATATCAGTTTCTGAGACTTTGTATCAAAGTTCTGAAATTGAAGAGTTGTTGAAAAGTGAAACACTTTCATAAGTTTAAACTGAATGACTCTCTTAACTGCAAATCTTGAATGGAAGAGGTTAGGAGAAGAAGCAAACTGTTTATTCTTTTGAAAATAGAATTAAAAAGTATTAACAGGGGGGGAATGTCAGAAAAATATGTATTAATGTGTGTGCTTAATGCTAATTAGAAACTAAATGAGTTAACACGTTTTTCATTCTATTTTATATGTACTATTTTATATACAGCTTAGTTTTATATGAGACTAAAATATGCTTTTGAAAACTGCAGTGTGCTTTCTGAAACTTGCAAGATGCCCCCTGACCTAGTAACTGCTAGCACAGCAAAATCATGTTTATGCCTTTTGGAAATGTACTTTAGAAGCAGGTGATTATCTGCTAGGTCAGGAAGCAATGAATGAACAATGCCATATTCTATAATGTAATGATTTTGAACAATTAGCTCTGTTCAAAGTATGAGAACACGCACAGCTGCAGAAGGAAGAGATAAGACAGACAAAGGACTGTTGGAGAAATGAACTGCAATTTATACTTGCTTTGTGCTTAAATTAGCCATAGTACCTTGATTGGTAACATTGCATATATCTAACCGGTAGTAGCCAAGGCCACGTTGTTTTTCTTAGGAAGTTTCTCACAAAAATTGATGGTACAAGCAGAAATTTACAAAAACAATCACTACGGAATGATGATGTTAAAACTTGTGATTTACTACGTCAGCTTGGTAGGCAATGTCTTATTAGAAAATGTATAAAAATGCTTGCATTTCCTGATTCTAGTCAGACAAACTCTGTATTAGCACATTTTTGTCTCCTTGCTGCAAGATTAAAGTGCCTTAACCTGAACCTACTGTGTATTGATCATTTTTAAAGTATATTTTTCCTTTGACAGAATACCTTAAACCAAAGTGTTGAAATTAACAGATACAGACCAAACCAAGACCAAAATATAACTGGCCACACTCTACCCTCTGTAAAATATCAATTCAAATAATCAATTGAAACATTCACCTCAACTCTGGTCCCACTATTCAACAAACTGTCATTTCCAACATTGTAGTGAACCACCCCCATAATACCCCCCAAATAAAAGAAAGAAGCTAAACTTACCTTACAAAATATAAACCTAAGAAGAATGAAAATAAAATCTATGACATCCATGCATACATTGCCACATACACTCTTTATCTAGTCATAGCTACAGAAACCTTGCTAAAGAAAGAAACAACCAACAACTATCATCTTACTTCCACAGCAAATACCAAGGGTCCAAGTGCAGAGATGATAAATCAGCAAGCAAAGGAGAGTGGTATTGCTGGAACTGAATTCATCCTGAAGTCTAAGTGAGTACCTTCATGAGCTGGACCCTGTTTTTCACAAAATATCACCAAAATGAAACTGATATATAGGCTGTATTTTATATAACACATATCATGGACAGAAAAGTTAAAAAATAAAAGAGATAGCTGGGTGCACAAGATGCAATGTAAAAAAGTTCCCAATCCTGGTAGGTGCACTAGTGCCAGTACTGGAAAACAATGACAGTGTAGAATCCTCAAGACATGGAAACAATCCTACAATGAGGCTAGGCCAGGCCTTGGGGAGGATGGCCCACCTGTTGTAGAAGGAAGTAATATTTCACAAAGATCACAAAAACTGATAGGCTAAAAAAGAGCCATAAAGATGACAGAATGTGCTACTGAGGATAAGAAAGAAAAAACAAAACAAACCCAAGGCAGAAGGTCACAAGCAGCAACTGTTTTATTTGGTAAACCACTTAAAACCAAAATGAAATACTTACATATATATTAAGCACTTCCGTCCCTTATTGAAAATCCATCAGAATATAAAAACAGTTAAGTTGCAAAACTTTTATACACACATCATGAACAATGACAACACTTCCTTTGATGTTTCAAGAGGGAGTGTCTCCAACCATTCCTTTGCAAAGTAGTATTACGAAAAATAAATTATATATTGTTACTATTATGCAAGAAGCCCAGAATTCCAGAGAGAAGATATACAAAAATGATTAAGAGAGAAATAAGAGGAAAGAAAAATACATGGACAAGGAAAAACTGTCAGAAGCATCAAATAAGAATGTGTGTTTATTAATACAACAGGTTTATGAAAAACATTATATAGACCAAGAAACCTTGGGCCATTTGAAAAGAGAAGTGACTGAATAAGTGTAAAAATATAAAGAACAAAATCTAGAGATTGTTGAAAAGTTTAAAAAAGAAATATGGAAGTGGGAAAGAAAGAGAGATTTGATATGGTGCAGTAATTATACAAAAGAGGAAGTCATATTAATCAATACAAAATGCAGCCTCAAAGATATTTGAAGAGAAATACATAGGTTCATAGGTTCATAGGTTTATACTAGGCTATCTGCCTTAAGGCATTTATAAGCCTAGCCCAAATTTTTGTGGCTTACGCCACCCCTTATATGAAAAAATACTGTGCCCATTAGTTTGTTGTGCCTCTGTCCAGCAGTGACACAGAGATGATTCCCGGGGTAAACCTACGATCTCCCATCCACAGGTCTAGATTTCTCTTGAACAGAGTCAGCGAGGTGCTCTGCCTCACATGGACCGGGATTCTATTCCACAGCATAGGGAGTCTCTGAGTGATAAATCTATCCCTCCAGCACGTCCTATTTATATTCGTGCTAAGGTTTAAGTCGCTTGCTCTAGTGGTTTTGGTGGATTTGGATTTTTGAGGTGGAGCATGTCCATTAATTCCGGGTTGGACATGGCCTTGTATGTCAGGCACATGTCACCTCTGAGCAGGCGGTATGTGACTGAATAGAGCTGGAGTTTCTTCAATCTGGCAGCATATGACAGATTTTGGAGTCCTTTATCCTTTTGGTGAGGAACTTTTGGGGTCTCTCCAATTGCTGCAGATGTCGGGTGAGATACATCCCGAATGGGGCATTGTACTCGATCATTGGTCTGATAAGTGAAGAGTACAGGGAACAATGACCTCACTAGATCTGGATGTGAATCCCTTCATGATCAGGTGGGCAATGTAGAAGGTCTTTCTAACCACTTTAGCAACGTGAGTGTCAAAAGAAAGGCCACTGTCAACCTGGGTCCCCAGGTCCCTGATAACCTCTTCTGTGCTTAGTGGATTGCCACCTATATGGTAGCTTGGGGTTACCTTGTTTTTCCCGAAGGGTATGACTATACATTTTTGGCGTTTAACTTCAGGCCATGGCCCTGGAACCAGCTATCTGTTTCCGTGAGTCCCTTCTGAAGGATATCCGTGTCCGATGCACTTTCCACTATGGCCCAGTTTGCAGTCGTCTGCAAACTTTGTCAGCCAAAGTCCTCCCATGTTGGCCTGTACTTCTGAGAAGTAGATGCCAAACAATAGGGGGCCAAGGTCCGAGCCCTGTGGGACACCACTTGTGACCGGCTTGGAGTCTGACATAGCGCCAGCAACTCTAACCCTGTGGGTTCTGTCCTTAAGCCAGTTTGCAACCCATCTTGTGACATATGGGTTTACATTTAAGCTGGTAAGTTTTCTACAATACCCGAGTGGGGTATTGTGTCAAAAGCCTTTGCAAGGTCAAGGTAGGCTGTATGGACTGCCTTTCCTCATCAATGGCCTTGGTGACTGTTTCGAAGAAGTCGACCAAGTTCAAAAGGCATGATCTTCCCTTGACAAAGCCAAACTGGGTCGGGTCCAATGTCTGCAAGTCCCCAATATCTTTGTTTATGAGCTCCATTATGATCCTCTCCATAGCTTTGCAGACTAGACTTGTTAAGCTTATGGGGCGGTAATTACCAGGGTCTGTAGAGGCGCCGCCTTTGTGGAGTGGGACCACAGTTGCCGTACGCCACTCCTTGGGCACGTATCCTGTGGTAAGGCTGAGATTAAACAGCTGCCTTATGTGCAGGTTTAATTCCTCATTTAGCTCGTGTAGCACACAGCCGGGGACACCATCCGGTCCCATTGATGCTGTGTTTTTAGCTTTAGAGAGAGCAGATTTCACCTGTGCATTTGAGATGTCCGGGAGGCTACACTCGGCTGGGATAGTTATCTCTCCTTTAGGGGGGGAGAGGGGGGGGTGAAGTTTGCACTGAACCTGTCTGCCAGTATGTTGGCAACGTCTGTGGGTTCAGTGATTTTTGTATCATTTTGGACTAATTCTGAGCATATCTGGGAGTTTCCACCCAGGTTCCTAACATAGCTGAAAAAGGCCTTATGATTGTCCTTTGAATCCATGGCAATTTTTCTCTCAAAATTGGCCTTAGTTGATTTTATGAGTGCTCATATTTTTTTACTAATAATGATCAGAGGTGACTTCCCTTTTATGGATTTTGTTCTATCATGTAATAGCTTTCTCCGCTTATTGTAAAGTTTGTTAATGGCTGGGGTCCACCAGACTGGACGTTTGCCCTTTGTGGAAAGAGTCTTGGTTTTATTTGGGATTGCCTGATCCATGCAGTCCTGGAGGTGTTCATAGAAGGCATTTGTAAGGGCTTCCGCAGCTTGGGTTGTGGTTTCCACTGGCTCAGGGGCCTTGAAGGATACCACACCAGTCTTGAGTAGTGTGAAGTTTGCTTTAGAGAAGTTCTTCACTATGGTCTTTTTTGTTTGGGGTGGGGGCGGGATGTGGATTTCCAGTGAGATTAGTTTATGATCAGATCTCACCAATGAGGGATATACTTTCGGTGTGGAGCATTTTGTCCCCATGTTTGTGACAATGAGATCTAGTATATTTTCTCCTCTCGTGGGAACAGTGACTAGCTGTTCCATGGCATTTGAATTTATGAACTCCAGGAACCATTGGGCTAGAAAGTTAGGGCTTGAGTAATGTTCCCAGTCTATATTCGGGTAGTTGAAGTCACCCAATATGATGGTGTTTGGAGATACATTTATACCCTCCAGTGTCTTCAGGAAGGCTGTGTGGGGTTCCTGAGTTTGAGAGGGTGGCCTGTAGCATGCTACAATTTGTAGAGCAGTTTTGCCTATGGTTAGTTGCACCTGGATGGTTTCCGAAGCTTCGTGCGTTGCCACCAACCTGGAGGTGTGGGTATCCTTTATGAATATGGATACACCCCTCTGTTTGTGGTGTGGTCCGGGTTTTGGGGCGAACGCATGATATGAGGTAAAACCTAATAGTGCCGGGTGCTCTCAGGAGCCTTGAACCAGGTTTCAGTTACAGCACAGACATCGATGTTCTCCATACTGAGAAGGGCCTCGAGTGCATGCATTTTGAGATTTAGACTTCTGGCATTGAGCAGCATTACTCTCAGTTTCTTCCCATTTTTGTTTTCTAGGGTGGTAGGTTTAGAATTTGAGCCTTGCCTAAAAAGGCACTATGGGGTGGCAAGAGCCTTAGCCAATATCCGAATCCCAGGGTGACAGGTGCAAGCCTTCCCTTGCAGCGTGGCTTGTCAAGCATGTCATCCCAGGCAGACAGACACTGGATCCCCTTTGAATGACACCAGACATTAAGCCAATTGTTAAAGCTGATCATCTTGTCTCTATATTGTGGCATCATTCTTGGTGAAGGAAGGATACTGCTCAGGGTTAGGGTCATACCTGCCTGGGCTACATAATCAGAGAGCTCCTCTATGTCTCTTTTCATGTAGTCCAGGGAGGTGCATCTCAGGTCATTCACACCAGCATGGACAATGACTGTGTCATATTTGTACTTGCCGTGGAGTGACCCGAGTGCTTGTGTTATGTGGCAGATTCTAGCGCCCGATAGGCAGCTTACTGTGACCCTCTCCTTGTTCAGCCTGGTGAGTGGGACGTCAGTGTGTCTGACTATGGAGTCACCTATGACAAGTATGTTTGGTGTTGTATTTGGCCTTAAGGGCTGTGACTGCTTTGCACACTGCTTTTGTGGTTTATGTGTTGCTTGTGGGGTGTCTTGAGGTAGCAGTTGTTTGGGTGTCTGCTTTGGAGGCCTCTGCTGTTTAGGTAAATTTTTATTCAGAGCCTTCGAGTATGTCTTTGTGTGTTTATGTGTTTGATTCAGTGGAGTGGTAGCATTATGTGAGGCTGGTTTTGTGGTGTGTGTAGTTGCCTTCTCCTCCTGTCTGGTCTTGCCAGTCCTGAGTTGAGAGAACACAGGCAAAAGTATCCATATATGGAACATTTCACAATACAAAAAATAAGATCACTGCAGTACAGAAGACTAGTACAGCAGAAGTTAAAAGAAATAGAAGTTCAAGTTATGGCATACCTGAAAAGTGAAGGATTTAGTGTAGAAAGTTTAACACAGGTTATATTACATTATGATGGGACAAGTCACCCAAGTAAGGAAAAAACAGAAGGTAGGAGCAGGAGGCATCTCAAGAAGAAATATGGGCATGGGAAAGAGAAGGCGATTTAATATGGTGCAATATGTATGCAAAGGCGAAAGCAAAATTAATCAATACAGAAAGAGCAGCACCAAAGATACTTGAAGAGAAATATAGGCAAAGGTATTCAGATGTGGAAAATGTTACAATACAAAAATTAAGAAAACAAAGAGGAAAAGTAGAAATGAGGATTAGTATTGGAAAAGTTTGACATAGAAATTGAGGATACAGATTAGCTGTGCAGTAAAGGTGTTAGCATAGAACATCTAACTTTGATAATATCATAGCAGGATAGAGCAATGGATTCCCAAATTAAGTAGAAACCATGCAAGTGGAAACCATATGATCAGTTGCTATATTAAGATAATTCGGAGCCTTCCAAAGAAACCAGTGCAAAAGTTCATTTGGAGCTGCACAGCAAGGGAAGGAACAGGAAACTGTGGGAAATATGACACAGTCAATGTTGTGGCATGATAGGCAGGCAAATTCCCATATGAAAGAGGAATGGATGTCACAGAATGAAAAACTGAAGAGAATACGGAAAAAGAAGATCCTGTGGAACTTTCTAAAGAATGCCTGCAGGAAACAGAGAACAAAGAATGTGCTCTCAGTTTAGAAAAAATAATCTAAGAGAAGAGTTGCTTGATTTGATTGAGATGGACAGACATATTAAGATCAATGAAAGAAATAGACTACAGAAAGTCAATAAAAACCCAAAAGTTAGAAGACTGATAAAACAAATGAACACAGTAATTAAAACTGTTCATAGGGATTCTTGCGATTTAACAGAAGCAAATAGGATATATTACTTTGCAGCTAAATTAATAAAGTCTTGCCACAAAAAGTCAGAGTAGTAAAGAAAAGGATAGGGAGAAATCAAATGCCATCATGGAAGTACTGAATAGAGCAAAACTATAAAGTAATTAAGAGAAGATGTGTCACTATTAGAAGAATATAGAAGAGGGAACAGAGTAACAAAACTACTTTGAAAGATAGACGTGATAAAAGCAATGTGCAGTATCAGATCAGAGCAGGATCTATTGTGTACTATTGCAAATAATAAACTAAAAAATATCAGCACAGGCAGAAAAACATAAAAGATATGCAGATAAATATAAAGGAAAAGTACAAAATAAACAATTTATTGATGACCCAAAAACATTTTATAGTGAATTGGAAAACAATGCTAAAGGAATTGAAATACTACCAAAAAAGAAGAAAGAGATACATTTTGGAGAAATATCTATGATGATCCTGTGGAACATAACAAATATGCTAAATGGCTAGAAGAAGTAAAAGAAAGAATAAGAAGTTCAAATGTACAGGATATGAAATGGGATAAGTAACAGCCAGAGAGATTGAAACAAAGTTAAGAAAAGCCCGTAATTGGAAAACCCCAGGCCCAGATGCAGTACTTAATTTCTGGCTAAAAGTATTAACATCTTTACATAAAGATTTAGCCGTAAGTAAGAACTATTTTTTGTGCACTAAAAACAGACATTAACCTGGTTAACAAAAGGAAAAATGGTACTCCTACTTAAGACTGAACCTGCAAGCTACCCTTAAAACTATAGACCAATAACCTGCCATCTGACAACATATAAACTATACACAGAAATTTATGCTGACAGCGTTTATAGACATTTAGAAGAAAACTCAATCATGGGAATAGAGGAAAAGGGTAATAAAAGAAAGACATATGGAACAAAGGATCATTTGTTGTTAAATAAACTAATTATTCAGAACTGTAAAAAGGGGAAGAATCTAAGTATGGCATGCACTGACTACAAACAAGCATTTAACAGTATCCCACATTCACGGATAAAAGAATGCTTGAAAATCTATGATACACCCTACACTGATGGATTATATTGCAGTGACCATGAAAGAGTGGCAAACCACTTTGCAGTTAAGCTATGATAAAGGACAAATTATTATTCCAGGGATAAAAATTCAAAGGTGGATCTTCCACGGTGACTCTCTGTCACCTCTGCTCTTTTCTCTCGCCCTTAACCCATTAAGCTGTCTACTTAATGGATTAGGTCATGGCTACAATCTTGCTCACAGAAAACAAGAAACTCTAAAGACTTCTCATCTTTTTGTGGATGATTTAAAACTGTATAGTTCATCAGATGAGGAACTGAAAGCACAACTGCAAGTTGTCAAAACTTTTTCAGATGATATTAGAATGCTATTTGGTCTTGATAAATGTGCAAAAGTGACCTTTAAAGCAGGAAGGCTGCAGCAAAAAGAAAATATCAGTTTAAGACAGGAATGTGATACAAAAGAACTTGAGCAAGAGGAAGTGTATAAATGCTTGGGAATTGATGAAGGATCAACAATAAAACATGAACAAATGCAAATAAAACTTAGTAAGGAGTAATTTAGAAGCCTAAAATTAATACTGAAAACATTGTTGATGTTTAGCAACAAAGTCCAAGCTATAAACCAATTTGATATTGACCAAACACAGGAATGGTTAAGTAGAGGTAAATTTAAACCAAAGGATGAAAGGCTAATATTGGTGTCCCAAGATAGTGGACTACATAGACATTGGTTAACAAAGTCCATTGATCATGTGGGAGAAACAGACAAATCTAGGTTTTGTATAACAGAATTGGAAACAGTCACACATATTGTTGCTAGCTGTGATATACTAATGGCAGAAGGACTGTATACCGAAAGGTATAATAATGTGGCAAGACTGTTTCACTTGGGTTTGTGCAAACATTATAATCTTGAAGTAGCTGAGAAACACTGGTAATGATCCATAAAGCATTATAGACAATGATGAACTTTATATCAAATGGGATCACCCACTACCAACAGGTGAAAAAATAGATGAGAGAAAACCAGGTAAAGTAGTAGTTGAAAAGAAGACAAAAGTAGCATCGATCACTGAAATTGCTGCACCCAGTGACTGCAGTGTCCTATGTGCAGAGGGACACAAAGTCATAAAATACCAGGATTTGTAGGCAGAAATAAGGGCAATGCGGAAGAAGGATATGCAGACAAGTACCAATAGTAGTAGGAGCAATGGGTTGCAATGGGTCTTGTAAAAAATAATTTAAAGTCATACTTAGATATGTTACAGATACATTTAACTCCATATGAATTGCAGAAGGAGTCATTGCTGGGCACAGTGTGGGTGCTGCAAAGAGCACTTCTGGCTAACATCAAAGATTGAAACAATACTAATTGCATGAACTTTAATCATACTTTCATGAATTTTATGCATACTTTGCTTAGTAATGGAGTTCATTCCCATCATGGTATTAGAAACCCAAAAGGCTTAGAGAAATTAAAAATAGAGATACCCACATTTAACAATGCAGAATTCCTAGTAATACTCCTTAAAATCAACAATAGAAAGACAATGTTTAACAGCCATTTATATGCCACAAGGGAATAACAATGATACTGCTGAAAACATCCTGCAATGGGTATTCTAGCATATCAGTCATAAAACTATAATACCTGGAGACTTTAATATAGAGCGGCAGCCCATAAATTCTGTTACCACACACACACACTAAATTTATACACTTATATTACATCAGAGAGCCAATAAACACACCTATTAGAATCATTAAAACTTTAGGCAGTTACTGAATTAGACTGAATCCTTACAAACAAACTGAATAAACTGGGAAAAGTAGGCTGCCCTTCTGATAGCATAAGTGACCACATATTAACTTATGCCATTAGAGCTCATCATAATCAAGACAACCATATTAAAGATAGCCAAACACCAAATACAACCAAATTCAGCGAAGACATTTTCAATGAAACACTAAAACAATATAATTGGAATGTACAGAGATTAATGCCCTTAGGTACTACTGTTGAACACTTTAATTACACATTTCTACAGGCCTTAAATAGCCTTGTGCCATCAGTCAATAAGTGAGCAAAATTCAACCCAGCACCATAGCTAACAAAAGAAACAAAACAACTAATGCTAAAAAGGGTCAAAGACTGGAAAGACTAGTATAAAAACAGAAAGCAAAACACTTTCCAGGATTTTAGATATCTTAGAAACCTCACAAAACTCTATGTCAAACAGAACAAGCAAACATATCACATCAACCTACAATACAAACATTAATGCAACCCAAAACTATTTTGGTCATCCTTAAATAAACTATTCTACCCTAGCAAAGCCACTCCTCCTTCTTGAGAAACTGACAAAAAGACAGACTATCCCCTCATGGTTCAAGTCAATATTATCACTCTTTTTAGCCTAACACATCTATCTCCCTCTCTCTGTCCCTATCCAATCGCACCCTCACTCATAATGAAATTACTCCTTAAACTAAAAACTACCTCATTTTACCATTAGACTACCTAAAAATGGTTGCAAAAGTTAGAGCCTTCCTTGTGTCCATAATAATAACAAGGTTCATAACAGAAAAATATGTCCTATCACTATGTAAAAAATCGTATATAATGCAATTATAAAAAGGTATACATTCACAGAGTTTAATAATTACAGACCAATAGCAACTGTCTTCCACCTCTCTACAATGCTAGAGAAATGCACCCATGTATATAGTTGATGCAATATCTAACCTCAAATGACCTTCTCTCAGAAATACAACATGGCTTTAGGCCACACTGCAGGACCACTTCTGCTCTACTAAATTTTAACAGTATAATAAACCAACATAGAAACAATGGTCTGCTCTTTTCCACCATCTTCTTAGACATGCCTAAGGCATTTGATACTGTCTCACACTAGTAAATGCTCATACAATTCTCCTAAATCTGACTCTTTCATGATATTCCTTGTCATAGCAGCCTAGCTACCTATCTGGAAGGCAACAGATGTTAAATGGCAACAAACCTATTCATCCTTTCAACCAGTTACTATAGGTGTCCCTCAGGCCTCCATCCTGGGCCCACTTCTTTTCAATATATTTATTAATAAGCTTCACATTGCAACTCACTATGCTAGTATAGTTCATTAGATGGACTACTCAACATTAATATGTGAAGCATCAACAATAAATACGTTCCAAGAGATTACCCAAAAATCTTTCTCCTCTGTAGAAACCTGGCTCAAGTAATCAAACCTACTACTCAACCCCAAAAAACTAAGTTAATGCTTTTTACCTCAAAAAATTTCCAAAATCAAAAGCAATCATTCACCATGATGTCAGCAAATAATACTGTCACTGAAACAACAACCCCCAGCAAACTTCTATGCATTACAATAAATGACCGTCTCAGATTTGACCACCATGTTCTGCACACCATCAAAAAGACACACCAGTTACTAGGTTTCCTTTATAGGGACAAAGAATACCTTACAGACACTTCAAGAAAAACTCTCGCTTCAACCTTTTTACTAACACATATCTTATAAGCTGCTCATATCCTAACAAACTTAAACATCACAGAAAGACAAAAACACCTCCTGCTACAACAAAATAGCCACATTTGTTACCAGTCTCATTCATAAGGCCCAGCATTGCCATGTCTTAAAGCAATTAAATTAGCTTGAACTGCACAAGCGCCTCACATGTTCACAACTAACTTGATCATATAAACTCATTCATAATATAGAAAAACACCCAGCACTAAAAAACATCCTTCTGCCCTGCCCTACTGCCTAGTAAGGGACATCTGTTCCAGTAACAAACTCTTACTGCTCACAAACAAGTCAAATAATGTAGCTGGAGACTCACTGTAATCCCACTATGTTGCAAAGCTCTGGAATAGCAACCCTGCAGAAATAAAACTCTCCAGCAAACTCAACAGTTTTAAACCACTACTTAATATTTCATCTAGTCATATTCCTGCGCATGCTCGTCACCAGTCTATGACTAGCACGTGCACAGCGGATGAATATTCCTGCACATGCTCTTCACCAGTCTACGACTAGCACATGCACAGCGGATAGTAACCTCCTACTGCTCTGCTCCTAACCTTGAATGCTTCCTTCCTCTCATGAAAGTGTCAGAATCCATGATTGTCCATATATGTATGCATGTATGTATATGCAGCTATTAACTACTTCCATACCTGCTCACTGTATACTCTCCATACTGTAAGCAGAACATGTTGTATATATGCTTTAGACCCTGTTGTACATATAGTTTTTCTATAACAACTTCCATCTCTGCAAAATATAACACTGAATATTCATTTCTAAGTACTGTATGTGTACAAATATAACTTTTGTATGTTTCACTGGAACTTATACAATATTGCAATAAATGGAGCTTTTCTCCTTGGTCTTCTGCTAAAAATGGTTATTGCCCAATTGGACTTTCCCGGTAAACAAAAATAAATCAAAAAGTATCATATACTGACTGGCTATTCAGTGAGGTGAGAAATAAATGGAAGTGTCAGAAGTTATTTTATTGAGCTAAAGTGATTAAATCTCAAAAGTTGTTGGTTAGGAGGTGTGAAGAGAAAAAAAAGGGAAAACAGTGCTTTTGCACTTACAGATGAAAGAGGATGTAGTTATAGGATCATAGAATCATAGGATCACAGGATGTTACTAGCCTATTGGCGCTGAGGCCCTTACAACCCTAGCAAAGAATTTAGCCCATCTTCCAAAAAGTCAGCACCCTATGCCACTGTCCCACAGGGACACAGGTGGAATCCCAGGGGTGTATTTTCTGTTCCCCATCCAATTATCCAGGCTGCGCTTAAAAAGGTTTAATGATGTACTCTGCTTTACATGGAGATGGAGTCTGTTTCACAAAAGGGGGAGTCTCTGGGACACAAATCTGTCCCGACAATGAGTCCTATTCATGTCACAGAGCAGGATGAGGTCGCACTTGTGGGTTACTCGAGTTGAGCTTGACTTGTAGATATGCAGCAGTCCCATCAGGGTGGAGTCTGAGATTGCTTTGTATGCCAGACATATGTCACCTCTGAAGAGTCTGTAGAAGACTGAGTAGAGGGACAAAACTTTTAGCCTATCTGTGTAGGGTAGACATTTGAGGCCCTGGATTCTCAGGGTGAAGAACCTCTGTTGTCTCTCCAGTTGCTGCATGGGCTTTGTGAGGTACATGACAAAAGGGGCATTGTACTCAATAATGGGTCTTATAAGGGAAGAATACAGGGATGTTATAACCGCCTTGTTCCTGGATGAGATACCTTTACTAATGAGGTGGGCCATGTAGAAAGCTTTCTGTACAATGTAGGCAAAATATTGGTCAAAAGTCAGTTTGCTATCAACCTGGGTGCCCAAGTCCCCCACGACTGATTGCATGCTTAGTACCTTATTATCAATGTGATAATTTGTAGGGATATCACCTCTCCCCAAAAGGGATGATGATGCATTTTTTGGCATTCAGTTTCAGGCCATGTTTCTGGCACCAGTCATTTGTTTGGGTGAGACCTTCTTGGAAGATGTCAACATCACTAGGGGAATTGATAATAGCACCCAGCTTTGCAGTCATCTGCAAACTTGGTCAGCCATAGCCCACAAGATTTGGCCTACAGCTCAGACAAATATATCCCAAACAGCAGAGGCCACAAGACCGATCCCTGGCATACACTGCTTATTACAGGTCTACTACCTGAGGTGGTTTCCCCTATTTTGACTATGTGGGTTCTATCAGTGAACCAGTTTGGTACGCATCTAGTAACATATGGATTGATGCCTAGTTGAGAGAGTTTATCTATTATACCTGAGTGGGGAATAGTACCGAAGGCTTTGACCAGGTCAAGGTAGGTGATGTGTGCCATCTTACCCTCATCTATGGCCTTGGTGACTGTCTCAAAGAAGTCAACCAAATTTAACAGGCATGATCTCCCCTTGACAAAACCAAACTGCATGGGATCAAGTGTCTGGAGGTTGCCAATTTCCTTGTTAATGAGGTCCATGATAATCCACACCATGGCCTTGCAGATCAGGCTAGTTAGGCTGATCGGTCTATAATTTCCTAGATTGGTGGACACTACAGTCGCTGTTCACAGCTCAGCTGGGATGAAGCCAGTACTCAGGCATTGGTTGAACAGGGTGCCTAATGGTGCTGCAAGTTCCTGCCTGAGTTCATGCAGGATGCAGTCTGGGATGTTATCGGGTCCCATAGATGCTGTATTTTTTGCCTTTGAGACGGCAGTGATGACTTGCTCCCTAGAGATAAGGGGAGGGGTGGGGGCAGGTACTAGGGATGTCCTGATTTACTGATGGGGGGGGGGAGAGGAGTGAAGTTTTCACTGAACCTGTCTGGCAGCAGGTTGGCTATATCTACAGGGCTTGTGTATGTGGTGTCTTTGACCACCAGTTTTGAGCAGATCTGGGTGATTTTTTTGAGATTGCAGGTAAATGTGAAGAAGGCCTTATGACTGTCTTTAGTAGATGTGGATAGTTTGGACACGGGGTTTGCTTTTGAGAATTCCACTAGTGCTCTTATTTGCTTGTTCAGGCTAAGGACAGATTGCTTCCAATTAGGCACGTGCTCCTTCTTGGTCCTGGACAGCATTTTTTTTCCTTTTATTATATAGTTTATTTATTGTAGATGTTCACTAGACAGGTTTGCTCTTCCTTGAGGAAGATGATTTTGTCCTGTCTGGTATTCCTGATTTCATGCAGCTGTATAAATGCTCATATAGTACTTTGGTGTAAGTTTGGAAATATGTGCCAGTTCCTATCGAGGGGGAGTGGCCTGTGAAGCTGTTTATATCTTCCCTCAGGAGGTTGAAATCAGTTTTGGAAAAGCTGATTTGTTTGACCCTAGCTGGAGTCAAAAGCTTTTTCACTGCATAAATGACAACCACTAAGATGTATCTCCTACCTAGTATCACCTTTATATTGAGGCAAATTCCAGCATATCCTTTGCAAAATTAGTTTCAAAGTGTTAACAGCTATTGGGCAGATTCCTTTGCAATGGTAAGGTGCCTATGAGTAGACGTACTGTTCTTAAAAAAAGACATGAAGTACTGTGCTTTTTAAATATAGCAGCATACAGAAGAGCTGTCGTTGGCTGGTTCTCTCACTGAGACAGGCAAGCATCAGAGCTGATATGGGTTTTACCAGAAACTTTATTGAGTGTGGAAGAAAGGTGAGTAGTAAAAATGTCAGTACACAAGGTATAGGACCCAGGAGAAATGAAGAAGAGATACTTTGCTCAAAGGAGATCAGCTAAGGGTAGATCAGCTATTATTGCTAATAATGCATGGCTCTGGTTCAACTGACTAATCAAAGTGGAAAATAAAACCATTGGTTGTCAAATTGTATAGGTACTGGAAATTACTGATTTGTGGAGGAAATGTTCCTTTGACTAGTTAAGTTAGTGACAGTGCTTAAAATTAGTAGCATCCTGGGTGGTGCAGTGGTGAATCGATTTGCATTGTCACCTCACAGCAAAAGGTTCTCTAGTTCAATTCTTGGCTGTGGTACCTTCTGTGTGGAGGCTGCATATCCTCCCTACATTCATTTGGGTTTCGCCCAGTTGCTCTGGTTTCCTACCACATTCCAAAGACATGCATCTGGAGGGTTTCTCCCTGGGCCTCTGCTGATAATGGGCTCTGTCTCAGTCAGACTTTCCTGGTAAACAAATGGTAAATAAATAAATCCTCACACAGTGCAGGTATAAGTTCGGTATAAATGGATCTACATCAGGAAAGGCGTTGAATAGGTCAGCTTTGAAAATGGGTACACTGCACATGGCAGAACTTGACCTCCAGAAGATAGTCTCTGATCAGTTGACATAGAATTGGGAAACGTTTCAGTAGGAAATTAATCAAAGTGAATGGAAACGGTGTATACAAAACAAAAATGACTCAAATCTCCATGCATTAGTAAGCCTTTTTAAAAACAATATTTATTCGGCATAGAATGCCAATAGGGTGTAAGAAATTTCATTAATTTTAGGAGGGACATTGTTGAAGATGCATAGAGAAAGAGACTGACCACATTCATATGATTTGGTCATACAAGAAGATGGTCCACACATGGAAAAGGTTTATTTTAGAGATCAGTCTGGCGACGGGACTCCCTCTTGAAATAGACTCAAATACATTTTGGTTGATTGATACTATAACATCCGTAGGGTCTATACCTAAGACAGACAGATATTAGATTAGAAGTGCATTGTCAACAGGGTTAGCTGTAGTCATTCAAAATTGGACAGGCATTCACTCCCAATGTAAATGGGCTGTTCAAGCTATGAGTGATAAGCTTAAAGGGTGGTATAGCAAGAATTTAGATAGGAAACAATGGACAGAGTTATGCTGTATCTTGTTATTTCTTTTAGACTCTGATACTTATGTAAGTCATCTCTAACTGTTTTTTCTTGATTTGCTTGGTAAATACATTTAGCATGGATGAATGCAACAATTCTTGATAGAGAAATTTTTGGAAATTGTTAAACCTGGTTGATACTGGTTAATATGAAATATATAATCCTACAGTTGTTATATTCAATAAAGTTGTTCTTATTAAAAAATGTAATCATCATATAAGTTTAGGAAAAGGATAACTTGTCTAAACATTGATTTGGACACCACAAAGCATATAGGAATGATATCACTGTTATATTAGCTGAACTCTTTATTAGAATAACCAAATCTGGGTGTTTTTATTAACACCCAATGTTGAGATTGCCAGCATTAACGCTTTTGATGATTTCTCACAGAATACCCATATGCGTTTCATGGCTTTTGATTTTTAAAGTAGGTGTCAGAGTAATTTTCGTCTTTCAAGGGTTTGGATTTCTTTAACATTCCAATTAAAAATTTAGCTCTGATATATGACACTGACAAGGAAATTAAAAGAATTTACCAGTTAGATTATACCCTTAAAGAAACCTAGAATCCATGGTTAAATAATGGCTGGGAAATAATGTCCACCATAAAGCAGCAATGCCAAATTCCTCTGCCATGTTGAGCCCGATGCACAGAATGAAGACTGTACAAAGTCGAACTTTTGAACTATGGTGTGGTGTATCTACTGTGTGAGGCCTGATATTCCACACATATGTCCTAATGGAATCCATCACTAAAACTTCTCTGTGTAGTTAGTGACCTCCAGAAAAAAATATTAACACATGATTAAACATTTAATGGACTGTTAGCACATAAAGATTAGTAGATGAAGTTAAATATAATGACTAACTTTGTTGATAATGAAAGAATACAACTGTATAATGATTAACTTGGATTAGTACTTTAAAATACAGCAAAAGGCTGGCTAAAGATAAATGAACCTTTGGAATAAAATATGCCTCGCTAGAGATTGCATAGCATGTCCAAGTGTAGCTAAACATCGTAGAAATGTGATAATTTGTCATACTAGACAACTTGAAGACTGCTTTAATAATTTTAAGGGGAAAATAAGATCAAGTCAAAGAACATATCATGCTTTACATTGTACAGCTTAAATGAATTATAAGACAGAAGTTTCAAAATGTCACACCACTGACATCAGCTAAACTGAACTTTTTAGTGGTGTGTCTGGAGAACAGGTACTGATATTTTAGCTCAAAACTAAACTTAGCTTATGGAATTGAGGTTTCTAAAGTCATTTCACCATTTAGAGGGTAAACTTTTCTTGTGTCTAGTATATAAACTAAAGTGATGATCTTCAGATTATAAAGATTACTTGACACACCATATGTGGTCAATAGCACATACATGAAAGTTCACAAATTCATGGCACGTGCATGATAAAGACAACATTAGAGCAAACTGTAAGTCTGTCTCTTGTTGTTTTCTGATGGAAAACTTTGCATCAGCTAAGTAAATGCAACCAACTAATATTTGTGTCAGGAATAATGAAGAAAAGAAATAAAAGGCAATGGCACCTTTAAAATGAGATTAGACATGCTATCAAAGAACTCACAGATTAGCTGTTTCACTGTCAAGCATGCAGTCATTCTTTCAGTCAAACCAACAGAATAAAGGGACTAGCTGTGCACATGTTTGAGAATAAAAAAACAAAATAGCAGGTGAATAAAACTTGAGAAATCAAATAGGTTTGTGAACTTGTGTCAAAAAAGTTATATAAATAGGCATTATAAAAAATTGAAATAAAATAAATAAAATAAAAAAAGTCAGTTTTGCAATAGTAATTGAAGGAAAAACAAGAACCTTATCAAACACGATGACCTAGTACCAACCTATGACAAAAGTATTATCTGTATCAGTCAAAGAGTGAAAAAAGTATGTAATGCTTATTCTAATGATGAATTTAAGCCCCAGAAAACAATAAAATATTCTAGGAAACAACATCAATAGAGTGTGCATCAAACAACATATGTGTATATTTCATTTCTCTTAATTTTACCTCCTATATGTTCAGCATGAAACTGTGCTCTTATATGACTAGGAGTCTTACAAGCTAGAAAAGCCTTAGGAACTTCCGAATGTCAAGCAGATTAATAACAAAACAGCTTGATGCATACTATTTTACCTTTAGTAAAGTCACTAGCTGGTTATTAAAAGCCATTCCATGCAAATGGAAGCTTTGTTAGAAACACCATTTAGAATTTAATGTTATTTTTAAAGGGAATGAATGGATCATGCAATCCCAAATAAAACCAAGACCCAATCCTCCAAAGGCAGATGTCCTGTCTGGTGGATCACAGCCATAAACAAACTATAGAACAGAAGGAGGAAGCTACTACATGATAGAGCAAAATCCCAAAAAGGGAAGGCATCTCTGATCAGTATTAGCAAAAAAATACGGGCACTCATAAAATCGTCTAAGGCCAGCTTCGAGAGAAAAATTGCACAGGACACTAAGGATAATCACAAGGCTTTCTTTAGTTATGTTAGGAACCTGGGTAGGAATTCCCAGATATGCTCAGAATTAGTCCAAAATTACAAAAAATACACTGAACCAACAGACATTGCCAACATCCTAGCTGACAGGTTCAGCGCAAACTTCTCCCTCCCCCCACCAAAAGGGCAAATATCTATCCCAGCAGAGTGCTGCCCCCCTGACATCTCAGATGCTCAGGTAAGAGCTGCCCTCTCCAAAGCAAAAAACACAGCATCAATGGGACCAGATGGTGTCCTGGGCTGCGTCCTACATGAACTCCAAGAAGAGCTAAACCCAAACATAAAACTACTGTTCAATCTCAGCCTTACTACAGGATATGTACCCAAAGAGTGGCATACAGCAACAGTGGTCCCTCTCCACAAAGGTGGTGCCTCAACAGATCCTGGAAACTATCGCCCCATAAGCCTGACTAGCTTGGTCTGCAAAGCTATGGAAAGGATCATCATGGACCTCATAAATAAAGGTATTGGGGACCTACAGACATTGGATCCTACCCAGTTCAGCTTTGTTAAGGGCAGATCCTGCCTCTTAAACCTGGTTGATTTCTTTGAAACAGTCACCAAGGCCATTGATGAGGGGAAGGTGGTCCACACAGCCTACCTGGACCTCGCAAAAGCCTTCGATACAATACCCCACTTGGGCATTATAGATAAGCTCACCAGCTTAAATATAAACCCCTATATCACTAGATGGGTTGCAAACTGGCTGAAGGACAGAACCCACATGGCTAGAATTGCTGGAGCCATGTCAGACTCCAAACCAGTTACAAGTGGTGTCCCACAAGGCTCAGTCCTGGGACCTCTCTTGTTCAGTATATATTTCTCGGAGGTACAGGCCAACATGGAAGGACTGTGGCTGACCAAGTTCGCAGATGACTGCAAACTGGGCGCCATAATTGACTCTCCAGCTGACACATGCATCCTCCAAAAGGGCCTCATAGAAACAGACAACTGGTGCCAGAGCCATGGCCTCAAGCTAAACGCCAAAAAGTGTATAGTCATCCCCTTTGGCAAAAACAAAGTGCCCACAAATTACCACATAGGTGGTAATCCATTAAGTACAGAAAAAGTAATTAGGGACCTGGGGACCCAAGTTGATAGCAATCTCACATTTGACAACCACGTGGCCAAAGTGATTAGAAAAACATTTTATATAGCCCACCTAATCATGAAGGGATTCACATCTAGATCAGGGGAGGTCATCATGTCTCTTTACTCATCCCTCATCAGGCCCATAATTGAGTACAATGCCATATGCTGCCCGGTTAAAGAAACTCCAGCTCTACTCCGTGGCATACCGCCTGCTCAGAGGCGATCTGTGCCTGATGTATAAAGCCATGTCTAACCCGGAATTAATGGACATGCTGCACCTCAGAAAATCCAAATCCTATCGAGCTACGTGCTCGAGAGACTTGAACCTCAGCACTGAAATAAATAGGACATGCTGGAGGGACAGATTCATAACCCAAAGGCTCCCTTCACTCTGGAATAAAATCCCAGTCCAGGTTAGGCAGAGTCCCTCATTGACTCTCTTCAAGAGGAATCTTGTTGAGTGGATGGGAGATCGTAGGTTTACCCCGGGTATCACTTCTGTGTCACTGTTAGACATAGACACAGTATACTAACCTTCAAAAAGGGCATAGCAAAATTAATTTAAAATGGGTGGCGAAAGCCAAACACACTCTGGCTAGGCTTATAAATGCCCTAGGGCAGATAGCCTAGTATGAACCTATGAACCTATGAAATCAACAGAAAGAAGATCATTTTCTTCTAGCAAGCTTAAGTGGTGTCAGGAGAGTCTGTGAAAAAATAGTGTTACTCCATTCAATGTGAGGTCTTACTTTATTGGAAAGTATGGGTTTCTCGTGACATATCAGTAATTCAACTAAGCTCCATTTTGGAATCTAGAAACTCTTCAGTGCAAGTCCTGGTACTCCAGTAAAGCATGTGCAATGCTCAGAACATCACAGCAAAATGCAAAGTTTGCTGTTATTCATAAAAAGTGTTTTTGCAAGGTGACAATCCCCACTGCTCCCCTTGATGTGTGGGGCTTCTTTATCCACTCCCCTGCTTTTATACATGTAAAGTCTAAGATCATACCTTGGAGAAGAAGGAATACCCCAAGATTCAGTCATTTCATAATTAGTCTTGATGTCCCTGTAGTTGCACTTGAATTATCACTTTTCCAAGGTGAAAATTCCATTTATGGTCCTGGAACATCTGATGGGGACACTTTCAACAGTTGGACATACATTTGTTAGGATTAATAAGATATCTTCGTATATAAGGCGTGATGAGCTCTTTCCACATTCATTGTTTGACTGGCTTTTGGCTACTTTACAAGCCGTAAAAATAGTTATTTGCCTGACATCTTTCCAGAAAACATTACAAAAATCACATGATTTCTTCAGCTTTGAGATTCTAAGTCCAAAACATATTATTTTGGCATGGTAACTATACCTGCTATGCATCTATTGCATGAAGTGTCCTACATAAATTTTGCAAGCTGAAAACTATTTGTAAGGAATGTTCTTATGTGTATACTCTGTATTGCTTGTATACTATCTTTGATATGAGTATGTTTACTTATGTACTGTTTTTTCACCAGTTGTATAAGCTGCTAATAATATGTACTACACAGAAATAAATAGTCTGGGCACACTGGAACAGGCTTTAAGTAATTTAATTTAATTAATAAAACAAACTCAGATACAAGCGCTTTCACCCTGCTAAATGCTGGGATCTTTCAAGTAGAATAAAACTGACCATTACAACTATAAATAATTCCATTTAAAAAAGGCGCCAAAACTCCTTAAAGAGATACACCTTCTTTCTTAACAAGACTTCCTTTAGTTAAAATCATTTAATAAAAAAATCTAAAGTATTTGTAATATAATTGATTATAATAAGTGCACACATGAAAAAACATACTTTGTCTTGTTATACACTAATAAAAAGTGTAAAACCATCAATAAAATTCATAATAGTTGTACCAAGGAAAATATATATACACATTTAAAATTTAAAATTTATTGTTCTTGTCTACTCTACTCTTACTTGTTTGTGTTGTAGAGAAACATATTGGCAAATCAGACTGAACACAACTAACCCCCCACGACTTAATGACCACATATCAATTAAACCATATTTAATTAAAAAGGCAAAGAAAATAGGAGTGTAAGAGTAGAGTACACAAGAACAACACATTCTACTTGAAAAAGCCCAGCATTTAGCAGGGTGAAAGTGCTTATATCTGAGTTTGTTTAATTAAATTAAATTACTTATAGCCTGTTGCAGTGTGCCCAGACCATTTATTTCTGTGGAGTTATTGGATACATGGTCTGAGTGTTTTATTTTCCTGTTACAAATAATATGTACTAAATGTCTTTATTAATGTAAATTCTGTATTGTATGTGCAATGCCTTATATGTGGAGCTTTTCTCCCTGGATTCCATTGAAAATGGACCGTACTGGTAAACAAAATGCAAATAAATAAATAAATAAATACATTATTCAGCCTGGGACTGAATTAATGAAACATTAAATACAAATTTACCTTAACATATTTTGGCATCCACTGCTTATCCTATTAAATCAGATATTTTTGCACTCATGCTGTTTATTTGAGTTGACATTTTTAAAAGAAAGGAAAGATCTTTCAAATCAGAGATAGATAATTCTGCCTGTCTAGCTCTGATTTAATTTTGGATCAAGACCATCTTAGTTCTCCTTTTTCTGATGTTTTTGTTTTTCTGGTTTGCATTGCTAGACCTTCCATTCATTTCCCTGTTTTATTTTCCATACAGTAAACATGTAGTCTGAAATAAATGGGTGAGTCATCAGAAAATTAATATCTGTGATTCAGATACAATTCCACAAGCAAGTTCACTAGCTATCTTGCTTAGTTAGTCCGAGATTAAAGCAAAAATATATCTAATTTTAGCAGAATAATTTGAGTGGAAAGAGATTGCAGCATCCACAAAGGAGAGTGACACTATGGCTTGCAAATTTGCTCCCTACACCATACTGGATGCCTTTATAGATCTAAAATGAATTCTTCAACATAAAGATGAAATGTTAGATTTCAAGATGTGAAGGGTAATGTGTATAGTTGGAAGACTTTACTAAATAAGGAGAACAGAAGATAATTAAAGAACTCAGACCAGTGCTGAACAACAAGTCAGAATACCTTAGTGGTTTTCTTTTGAGGGTATGGCAAAAGGCAACAGAAATGTGCACAGCAACAATAGCTGAGATAAGAAGCAAGTTTTTTATCATCATATATTTTCCAAACATTAAGAAGAATGAAACTCTAATATCTGGCATTAGTTATACCAGAAAATCAAGTATGTTTTTTTTTTTATCTGGGACAAGACAAAAATATGCGGTTAAATCAATGTTATACTGCAATATTTTGAACAGTTGAAAGGTATGGTTCTATGACTGGATAACTAGTGATATAGATAGGCACAAAAAAGGAGCAATAATGTTTCTTGATATCAGTTTGGTTTTGTTCTTTCATGAAATGGGTATTGATTAGCCTTAGAATGATGCATCAAGAGGAAACCTTTCCAAGAAATACAAAAGATAGTACTAAAGGCAATACTCTGATAGAAGAGGCAGGCGACTAGTGGGTCTCAATATGGATTAGTGCTTGGGTAAAGAACTCTTGAACACATTTAGTTTCAGTATTGTGGTACTGAGTGGCACAAATACTGAGACAGTGGTGCAGCATGACAGAGTTATTTCAAGGAGAGATATTGGAATGTAGGGGAAATGGATAAAGAGATTGTATTTGAGATTCATCAGCAAACAGACAAAGTTTTGTATTCTGGCAACAGTAATCACTGGGGTGTTTTTTTAAACTTGGGACATGAGGTCGGAAAGAAGTGACTTACACCTTGTATGAGTCATCCAAGGCAATGTGAGAGCAAGGAACATTACCAGTGGGATATGTTCAACAAGAAAGCAATGGCAAAATTGCACACAGGTCATAAAGCAAGACAGGGTTTTTGGAAAATGTATATAGCAGGGAAAATTATATGATAAATCAGATGGTGGCCTTATTTGTCACATTCTGGGTGATGTAATAAGTCCAATGACCTACTAATTTTGCTTCCTGATCAAAGATGCAACTCTCAAGTTTGGCTTATGGACTGTTTCTATAACCTCTGCTTTCAATTTTCCTTGTTCATTTGCCGTAGTAGCTAGACTACTGTAACTCTGGTTCCTTTCCTCCTTTTCTTATATTTATACTTTACGTAAAATGTCTCTTTATATCTTCATTTGCATTAAGTTACAAAGCATATTTACATTTTCTATTTAAATCTGGACCCTTTGCCAGCCACTTTGCAGTTTAAACTCTGAGCTTTGGCCAGCTAAGACCTACATGAAATCAAATCAACTGGACGTATAAGTGAATTTAAGTAAATCTTTATGTACACTTTTTTCAAATAATACAGCATTTAAATTGATTTATTTGTGTTGCATTGAATACTATCTAGCTGGAAGTTGTGGCTCTGTTTTTTCAGTTAATGCTTGTTAGAATTCTTGAATAGCCAGTGATAAGTGGGGGAAGTTCACTTCATTGTTATTCGGATTTTGCCTTATATAAGTGGTACATTTTGGATTATTTTCTGCTTAAACTCTGAGCTTTGGCCAGCTAGGACCTACATGAAATCAAATCAACTGGATGTATAAGTGAATTTAAGTAAATCTTTATTGCCCTTTTTTTTCAAATAATACAGCATTTACATTGATTTATTTGTGTTGCATTGAATACTATCTAGCTGGAAGTTGTGGCTCTGTTTTTTCAGTTAATGCTTGTTAGAATTCTTGAATAGCCAGTGATAAATGGGGGTAGTTCATTTCATTGTTATTTGGTTTCTGCCTTATATAACTGGTACATTTTGGATTATTTTCTGCTTAAACTCTGAGCTTTGGCCAGCTAAGACCTACATGCAATCAACTGGATGTATAAGTGAATTTAAGTAAATCTTTATCTGCAGTTTCTTCAAATAATACAGCATATAAATTGATTTATTTGTGTTGCATTGAACACTATCTAGCTGGAAGTCGTGGCTCTGTTTTTTCAGTTAATGCTTGTTAGAATTTTTGCATAGCCAGTGATAAGTGGGGGTAGTTCACTTCATTGTTATTCATTTCTGCCTTATATAAGTGGTACATTTTGGATTATTTTCTGCTTTAACTCTGAGCTTTGGCCAGCTAAGACCTACATGAAATCAAATCAACTGGACGTATAAGTGAATTTAAGTAAATCATTATCTGCACTTTTTTTCAAATAATACAGCATTTAAATTGATTTATTTGTTTTGCATTGAATACTATCTAGCTGGAAGTTGTGGCTCTGTTTTTTCAGTTAATGCTTGTTAGAATTCTTGAATAGCCAGTGATAAGTGGTGGTGGTTCACTCCATTGTTATTCGGTTTCAACCTTATATAAGTGGTACATTTTGGATTATTTTCTGCTTAAACTCTTAAGACCTACATGAAATCAAATCAACTGGATGTATAAGTGAATTTCAGTACATCTTTATCTGCACTTTTTTCAGATAATACAGCATTTAAATTGATGTATTTGTGCTGCATTGAATACTATCTAGCTGGAAGTTGTGGCTCTGTTTTTTCAGTTAATGCTTGTTAGAATTCTTGAATAGTCAGTGATAAGTGGGGGTAGTTCATTTCATTGTTATTTGGTTTCTGCCTTATATAAGTGGTACATTTTGGATTATTTTCTGCTTAAACTCTTTATTTATTTTATTTATTTATTTTCAGTTTGATTACCGGGGAAGTCCACTGGGCCAAGAAGTGCCCATTTTCAGTGGAGGCCCGGGGAGAAAAGCTCCATGTGCAATACAGTACAATAAAGATTACAAAATACAAAGAAGGTTACATAATGAATGAGATGAAATACAAGAGTAAGATTCATACATTCAAAAAAAATAGCAAGCGTAATATACATCATGAGACAATTTAAAAAAGCACAACGCATTTTTTTTTTTTTGTTACTCTTAGGAAATTCACAATATTTACAAGCTTGGAGTTTATTTAAAGTCAGCTAGTTCAGGTTCTTTAGAGAAATTAGAATAAGGTTAAGAGTAAAGCAGAGCAGGAGGATGGAGAGCTTAGTGTGAATAGTTATGTAGGGTGAAAGCAGGAGCATTTCCATTTGGAAGATAGGTGTAGGAAGAGGTGGTTTTTGAAGGATTCAGTGTTAGGTATAGTCCTAAGAGAAGGAGGGAGAGAGATCCATTTTTTACCTAGAGAGAAGGAGGGTAGAAGCTGGCCATCGGGACATTTGGGTTTGTGAATGGAGATTAGGTTTTGGTGTTCTGATCTCAGAGATCTATTTGGGATGTAAGGTGGAAGAATGTTCTTTAAGGCTGGGCATTTATCAGGGGAGAATATTAATTTGTTAGCGCTGGTTAGTTGGAGATAGTCTAGGTGGTTAGGGAGTTCTAACCAATTCAGAGATTGAAGGCAGAGGCAGTGTTGAGTTGATGTTTTGGATTTAGTGGCACATTTGGAGATCTTATTATAGCAAGATTCAAGTTTAGAGGTGTTGGAAGTGGACAGATTGGTTAGTAGAGAGGCTCCATATAGAAGAGAAGGTAGGAAGTAGGTGATTGCCAGGGTGTGCCTAGAGGAGTTGGAAAGAAATTGATTGTTCCTATATAGCATACCTATCTTTTGGTGCATTTTCTTTATGTTATGCTGAATGTGAAGATCAAATTTGAGGTGTTCGTCTAAGGTAATGCCAAGGAGTTTTGCAGAGGGGACTACTTCTATTGCAGTGTTTGATTGGCTTAGGACATTGAAAGTGTTTTTGTCAAAGGAGGAAGCCTTGGAGGGGAGGAAATTTATTATTTTAGATTTATTGGAGTTGAGGGAAAGGTGGTTTTGGTGCATCCAGTTCTCTGTAGTGGAAAATGCTATTTGAGTTTTAGTCAGTAGTTCAGGAATGTTGGGGGTGGCACTGACAAAGGTAGAGTCATCAGTTTATTGGATGACTGAAGTGTCAGGGATGATGGTGTGAAGGTTATTTATAAAGATGTTGAAAAGCATGGGTCCGAGGATGGATCCTTGAGGAACGCCAGTGGGTGTAGGCAAGAAGGAAGAGGAGAAGTTCTTCCATTTGACAGCTTGAGATCTGTCAGATAGGTAGCTGGAGAACCAGGATAGAGTATTAGGGGAGAGATTAAAGTTGGCAAGATGAAGGAGAAGGTGTGTATGGGAGATGGTGTCAAAGGCTTTAGAAAGATCTAGCAGTACTGTGGATACAAAGAGTCCAGAGTCTCGAGCTAGATTGACTGTTTCTAGGAATGATAGTAGGGCAGTTATGGTACTGTGGTCAGGAAGGAAGCTGTGCTGGGTGGGAGCTAGAAGGTGATTCTGAATTAGGTAAGGCATAAGTTGGTGGTGGACACATTTTTCTAGGATTTTAGATATTGGTGAGAGGAGGGCAATGGAGCAAAAGTTAGAAATAGAGGTGTTTTTGCCTCCTTTGTGTAGAGGAAGAATATAGGCTGAACGCAAGAGTTTGGGCACATATGATTTATTTAAGGATCTATTAATCAAGATACTGATTGGGAGAGCAATACCTTCAGCTGCACATTTGAGGAAGGAGGAGGGTATGTTGTCTGGAGAATTTGAGCAAGGCTTTAATTTGGATAAAAGCTTTTTTATAAAAATGGTGGATACAGGTTTGAGATGGAAATTTAGGGGATTGTTATTAGGGTTGTTGGGTGTTGTGTGGTGGGAGTTAGGTGGATTCTTATTTGGGAATGTTTTGGTTAGCTTAGCTATGGATTCGGTAAAGAAGGTGTTGAAATGGGAGCACAGTTCACTATCAGTTAAACTAGGATCAGGGCAGGGGTTATTCCTAGATCCAGGATGGAGAAGGGAGTTGACTTATTTCCAGAATTGTTTAGGGTTCTTGTTGTTGTTGGACTGAAGTTTATTATAGTAGTTTTTTTTGTCCTTGGTAATAAGTTTTTTTACTTGGTTGCGGAGTTGTGTGTATTGGAGCAAGGCAGAGGACAGTTTACTTTTCTGGTAAAGCTTCCAGTATTTGTCTCTGAGATGCATAATTTGTTTAGTTTCTTTGGGGAGCCAGGGAGCAGAATTGGCTTTGATTCATTTGTTTCTTAGAGGGGCTAGGGAGTTAAGAGTATTTAAGAAGATAGAGTTAAAATGCTCTACAGCGTTGTCGAGAGGGAGAGTGTTTAAGATTTGCCAGTTAATTTGTTTAAAGATGTTAGAAAAAATTAAAGGGTTGAAGTTGCTAAGGTTAAGAGTTTGAATATAGACATGTTGGTGTTGAATGGAGCTTGTTGATCGATGGATGAAGGCAGGGAAATGGTCACTGAAGGTGTCAGGGATGGTGCCAGAGAAAATGATTTTGTTTGGATGGGACGGAACCTGGAGGATGGTTTTTATTAGGGTGAGTTGTTGAATGGATTACTTGGGTAGAAGGCCTGTTTTTGATTCAATTTTGAATTGAGGGGTATGGATTTGAAGAGAACACAGTGTTATGGCTACACTCTTTGAGCTTTGGCCAGCTAAGACATACATGCAATCAACTGGATGTATGAGTGAATTTAAGTAAATCTTTAGCTGTACTTTCTTCAAATAATACAGCATATAAATTGATTTATTTGTGTTGCATTGAATACTATCTAGCTGGAAGTTGTGGCTCTGTTTTTTTCAGTTAATGCTTGTTAGAAATCTTGAATAGCCAGTGATAAGTGGGGGTAGTTTGCTTCATTGTTATTCATTTGTGCCTTATTTAAGTGGTGCATTTTGGATTATTTTCTGCTTAAACTCTAAGCTTTGGCCAGCTAAGACCTACATGAAATCAAATCAACTGGACGTCTAAGTGAATTTAAGTAAATCATTATCTGCACTTTTTTTTTCAAATAATACAGCATTTAAATTGATTTATTTGTGTTGCATTGAATACTATCTAGCTGGAAGTTGTGGTTCTGTTTTTTTCAGTTAATGATTGTTAGAATTCTTGAATAGCCAGTGATAAGTGGGGGTAGTTCACTCCATTGTTATTGGGTTTCTACCTTATATAAGTGATACATTTTGGATTATTTTCTGCTTAAACTCTTAAAGGACAACTGCACCCTCAGACTCAAAAAACATATTTATTTCATCATGGTTTGGTGTTTGCTACATTTTAACAACACTCTGGGACTATTTAGAGCTTTTTCGATATTTTTATATGCAATTTCTGACTCTGACCACATGGGGGCTGGCATTTTGAAATAATGCAGACTGTTTACTCTGCCTCTAAGTATCCCAGAATGCATTGTTTGTCTCCAAAAAATTGCATCAGATCTGCCACGTTTTTCCTTAAGCTGCTGTCACTTCATTGACTTAACAGGCATTCACTGCTGTCTTAATGTCCCCTAATTTTGGTTAAAATGTTATCCTTTTTCAATGACTACTTCAAACACAAGCAGTGCAAATGCTACAGAACAGAACTGAAAAGTGCATTTTATTGCTTTTGTTTCTTAGAAATGCTAACTTGCTTTATTTTGTGAAGGCTGAAATCTAGTTCTTCAAGGCATCTCCCCTCCCACTTCACACTTACCTTCCCTAGCTGTTAAAGAGCTAAGGGTAATTTGACCCATTATCTGCATGTGATTGACAGCTCACAGCAGGTGACCAGAGTAATGTAATGTTTTCTTGTCAGCCTTTCCCTCCTTACAGTGGGACACTTTTTTTGTTGCACTCCTCCTGTCAGTTTTAGAACCAAGCTACATAGCACTGGGAATAATCACTGTTTTGCAAAGCATCAAACTCCCACTTATTTTTCCTTTCCATTTGGTTAAATAGCTAACAAATGACACACCATAAACATTAAATATTTCACAGACTTGCACAACAGCACCAACATGCTTTTTTAAGACATAATTTAAAAAATTACGGTATTGCATACTTCTTGTAATCTGATGTAGTGTTGTTGATTAATTGTGACAGACATCTGCTTCTTATGTAAAAACATACAATTAATGTATACGCATGGTTATTGCAAATTTATGCTCTTAGTTTTTGCAGCTGTTACTATGCTTCTGCCTGTACTTTGTCACATATTGGTTGGGCAATGTAAAGCAATATGACAATACAAAAACAAAATTTACAAAATTTAGAAATTACATCCAAAAATGAGACTCACCCACACTAACTCATTCACCCACACTCACTCACCCACACTCACCCACTCACTTCACCACACTCACCCACTCACCCACACTCAACTCACTCACCACACTCACTCACACTCACTCACCACTCACCACACTCACTCACCACTCACCACCCACCACGCTCACCACCTACCACACTCACCACTCACTCTCACTCAGACACCTCACTCACGCTCACCCACACTCAACTCACTCATCCACACTCACTCACCACCCACACTCACTCACCACACTCACCTTCATCCACCACACCTCACTCACTCACCCACATTCACTCACCATCCACCACCCTCACCACACTCATTCACCCACCCTCACTCACCCACCCACACTCACCCACCAAACCCACTCACCCACCACACTCACCCACCCACATTCAACTCACTCACCCACCCACACTCAACCACTCACTCACCCACCACACTCACTCACTCACCACACTCACCCTCACCCACCACACCTCACTTACTCACCCACATTCACTCACCCACACTCACTCACCACCCTCACCACATTCACTCACCCACACTCACTCACCACCCTCACTCATTCACCCACATTCAACTCACTCGCCCACACCAACTCACTCACCCACAATCAACCACTCACCCACACTCAACCACTCACCCACCACACTCACCACCCACACTCACCACCCACACCCACTCACTACACTCACTCACCACCCTTACTCACCACCACCTACACTCACCACCCACACTCACTCACTACACTCATTACCCACCACACTCACCCACACCCACTCACACAACTCACCCACACCCACTCACCCCACTCACTCACCCACCTGCTCACTCACCCACACTCACTCACCCACACTCATTCACTCACACTCACTCAATCCCCACATTCACCAACCCACACACCACACTCACTCACCCCCCACACTCACTCACCTCACGCACTCACTCACCTCACACACTCACTCACCTCACGCACTCACTCAACTCATGCACTCACTCAACTCGCGCACCACACTCACTCAACTCACACACTCACCCTTTCACACGCATAACCACAAGTTTGTTTGGCAACACCAAGAATGACCCCAGGCCTTCGTCCGAGGAATGCACGAGTAATTATGTACTTTGGCTGTGCAGACATCAGAAACAGAAACACATGCCAATACAGATCTTACACATCAAGCTGCTTCATTCAAATTGTACATGAAATGCACCCATTGAACAGTTTTCCACCTACAACATTATTAAAGTACTTTAATCCAACACTAGTGAGCCCTACTTTACACAGCCCAGTAAACCTGTCCACAGATTCAGCTTCTACAGCACAGTCCAATAAACTGTCTACTGTACATTAGTGTTAACACAGGAATTTCCAGTTCTTATCAGCATAACCACATACACAGTCTTCCACCTCAGACCTTTCATGAAAGATGTTTTATTTTTAAACTTTCATCCTTCCCACTTTAGGGGTCTTACATAAATTCCAGCAAAAAGGAGACCTATAAACTGCAATCACCCTGATCCAAATCCATCCAAACATGGCTGCAAAACTAAAGGTGCTACGGTTTTGAGGGGAGGGTTAAGCAAACATGACCACACCACCTGGGAACAATCAAATTCTTCCTGTCTTTATAACTACACAGTTCCACAACCACAGGGAAAAAATTACCCAGCAAAGGCACACCAGTACCTAATGGAATTAAGTGACAGTTCAACACTAAATCATAAATCACAAAACAGACTTTATAAATTCAGTATATGAAGAACATGCCAGCAGAGTGTATTTAAAGTTACACCTAACTACCAGATTGTGCTGAGACAGCTTTAGAGATAAAAGTGGTTTTGTAAAATTCAGCAGATACCGGCAGAGTGCCCTTTATCACACAAACGTGCACACACTTGCCCCTTATCACACAGATGCACACACACTTGCCCCTTATCACACAGACACAAAGTTTGTTTGGCAACAGCTAAAATGACCCAAGGGCTTCTTCCTTCTGATAGCAGTCTGTTAACTATAGGTTCATAGGTTGGTACTAGGCTATCGGCCCTAGGGCTTATACAAGCCTAGCCATAACAATTCCCTGGCTATTAATTCCAAACTATTTTCTACCCTGGACCCCAGTCTAGCAGGGTGAGTGACGTGATCCCCGGGGTTAATTTCTTTCTCCCATCCAATCATCAATGTTCCGTTTGAAGAGGGCCAAAGAGGCAGTCTGCTTGACATGTATGGGCAGTCTATTCCAGAGTCTGGGTAGTCTCTGAGTCAGGAACCTATCTCTCCAGCATTTGTTTATTGTGATGACAAGGTTTAGATCCTTGGAGCGTGTAGCTCTGAGGGATTGGGATTTTTTTAAGTGTAGCATGTCCCAGAATGGGTACATGTTTTTTCCCAAAGGGGATAACTATACATTTCTAGGCACTGAGCTTGAGCCCATGGCTCTGGCACCAAGCATCTGTTTTTGTAAGGCCCATTTCTAGAGTATCCACAACATTTGGGGATTCAATAATGGCTCCCAGTTTGCAGTCATCTGTGAACTTTGTTAGCCAGAATCCCTTAGTGTTGGCCTGTACTTCAGAGAAGTAATTGCCAAACAAGAGCGGTCCCAGGACTGACCCCTGAGGTACTCTAACTTGTCAGAAGCTGGATTTGGAGTGGGCTACTTTTACAGCGTGGGTTCTGTCAGTAAGCCAGTTGGCAACCCATCGAGTGACGCAGGGATTAATACCCAGTTTAGTAAGCATTCATACACACACACACACACACACACACACACACACACACACACACACACACACACACACACTTGCCCCTTACTTGCATTCACACATACACACACACACACACACACACACACACACACACACACACACACACACACACACACACTTGCCCCTTGCATTCACACACACACACTTGCCCCTTGCTTGTATTCATACACACACACACACTTGCCCCTTGCTTGTATTCACACACACACACACACACACACACACACACACACACACACACACACACACACACTTGCCCCTTGCTTGTATTCACACACACACACTTGCCTTTTGCTTGTATTCACACACACACACACACACACACACACACACACACACACACACACACACACTTGCCCCTTGCTTGCATTCACACACACACACACACACACACACACACACACACACACACACACACACACACACACACACACTTGCTTGCATTCACACACACACACACACACACACACACACACACACACACACTTGCCCCTTGCTTGCATTCACACACACACTTGCATTCACACACACACACTTGCCCCTTGCTTGCATTCACACACACACATTTGCCCCTTGCATTCACACACACACACACACACACACACACACACACACACTTGCCCCTTGCTTACATTCACGCACACACACACACACACTTGCCCCTTGCTTGCATTCACGCACACACACACACACTTGCCCCTTGCTTGCATTCACGCACACACACACTTGCCCCTTGCTTGCATTCTCATGCACACACTTGCCCCTTGCTTGCATTCTCACACACACACTTGCCCCTTGCTTGCATTCTCACACACACACACACACACACACACACACACACACACACACACACACACACACACACACACACACACACACACACACACACACTCACACACTCACACACACACACACACACACACACACACACACACACACACACACACACACACACACACACACACACACACACACTTGCCCCTTGCTTGCATTCACATACACACACATGCACTTGTGGCTTTAAAACACAAGAACCAGTATAACGGTCATAGTCCATGATACCTCACTGGACTATATGAAGAGGGACATTGAGCTCTCTGAATACATGTGTCCCAGGTGGGTATGAATCTAGTCTTGAGTCACTTCCTACCTTCAGCAATGATTATACGAAAGGACCAGCAAAAATTACCTACTTCAACAAACGGCTTAGTTTCTGGTGTCACAACAAGGGGATTCAATCTCTGACAGCTTGGGTAGACATAACCGACAAGCCACTATGCTTTTCAAGAGATGGTTCGCACTTATCACCACTTGGCTTCTGAATATTGACAAAAACTTTGTCACCATAGTGCCTTTTTTAGGATATGCCAAGTTAAGCCTGCCAACATAATAAAAGTCAGTTAGAAATACCTAAAGGTGCTGCTTCTCAATGCTAGTAGTTTAAATATAAAAAAAAATTATTACCTGGAAGCACTCCTTACCCTAGAAAATTCACACACACATATGCAGTCACAGAAACAGTTCAGAACCGTAGTAATCACTCTGGCTATTAAAGTCTACAGTGCCTTTCATACATTTTGATCCCCCTCAGCTCTGAATAAAACGTATGGAGGAGGTGTTTCAATGTTTTTAAAGCACTAATACAATGCTATACTGGTCCAAAAAACATGACTGAATTGAGCTGCTGCTTGCCCAACTAATCACAGGTGTGAACCCCCATCATATCCTTGCATAACAGTGGTACTAAAAATAGACACAGGAATGTTTAGAGGAGATGCATTAAACACATTATAAAGCTAAACAAGGAGCAACATTAAACCATACAGCCCTGAAATCAAGTTAGTATCTAATCATACTACCTATGCTGATAAAGCAATTTCAATGTCCATAACTGAAAAATCTGGCACGGTACAATTATCACCACTAAAGCTACTGATGTGTTACAGTAAGACAATCTAGCAGACCTGGGTGAACGGTCAGTTCATACAAGACCAGTGTTATTGCAAAATATCAATGCTAATAATACATATAAGTGGAAACAAATGGGTGCCGCTGATGAAATTATATAGTATTCTCAATTCATAACCGATGCTCCTGCTATGCTGACTCAGCAGAAAGTACAGTTGTGTACCTACCATAAATGTAGATGTTAGAGTGTATTCACTGTTGCAGTCATTACTCTTGGGTTATCCTGCTGGCAGGCTACCCACAGTCGGCCTGAATTCCAAAGTCTTGGTCTGGCGTTGGTTGCTATCGCCTCTTCTCTGACGTCAGTGCGCCAGGGGTATAAAAGATGCAGCCGATGCCATTTTCTTCAGTTTTTCTTGCCCCAGATGTCAGGTGCCCCCAAAAGGGTAGGCTAAAAATTATGCCAATAAACATGCATGCACTAAGGTAATCATTTCCTTCATCTACAAGCAAATGCACCACATAGGTTGTATAGAATAGAGAAGTACAGATAAGACCCAGCAAAAGAAAGGGGGATGGTGGGAGGGTAACCTGGACTGCAACAGTGAATACACTTGAACATCTACATTTATTGTAGCTACACAACTGTACTATGTTCATCATGTTTCACTGTTGCAGTCATTACTCTTGGGTTGAATCCCAAAGCTGAGTATGGGTGGCTGGGGCTAAATAGGATTAGGAGAGGCTATGAGGCCCTGCAGAACTGCAGTGGCAAAGCCTGCTCTGGATTTAGAGTAGAGAGGTAAGTGATAGTGCTTTGTAAAGGTGTGCACCGAACTCCAAGTTGCAGCCTCTAAGATATCTTTGGTTGGTACTCCTCCAAGGAAGGCTGCTGCTCTGGTTGAATGTGGCCTAATGTCCTTAAGCACTGATTTGCCATGTTGTGAATAGCAGAAACAAATGCAATGGCCTATCCATTTTGAAATAGTCTGTTTTGAGATAGCCTTTCCTTGTGATCCTGCAGCATATGCCACTAAAAGTTGCTCAGTCTTTCTGAAAGCTTTAGTTCTATCCAAGTAGAAGCATAGCTGTCTGTGTATGTCCAAAGAATGCAGAAGTCTCTCACCCTTGTTCTGTGAGTTTGGATAAAAGGTAGGCAAGTGAATGGTTTGGTTAATGGCCACACTGGATACCACCTTAGGCATAAATGCTGGGTTTGTCCTCAGAGAAACCCTGTCTGATGGAAAATGATAAAAGGTTCCACAGCCATGAGTGCCTGTAACTCCGAGACTCGTCTTGCAGAGGTTATTGTTAGGAGTGGTGTGGTTTTCCAGGATAAGAATTTTATATCAGCTGTTGAGGCTGGCTCAAAAGGAGGCAGTGCCAGTTTTTCCAAGACATAATTGAGGTCCCATGCAGGTATTGGTGCTCTCCTTGGAGGTCTTAAGTTTTTGGCCCCTCTGAGGTACTGCCTTATTAAAGAATGAGAAAAGATAGGTGGTTCTGTATTGTAATGGGCTGAAATGGCAGAGTCATGGATCTTAATTGATGAAAAGGATAGGCCTCTGTCCAGCATCTCAGTTAACTATTGTAAAATCTGAGGAATGTTTAGAACAAATGTGTCAATTCCTTGTGCCTGGTTCCAAGCACAGAATCTCTTCCATTTTTTCTGCATAAGATTTTCTGGTACTGGGCCTCCTGGCCTCTAAAATAACATCCATCACAGCTTTACAGAGAGGAGTGTTCTGAATGGCTACATTATCCGCCATGCTGCCAGATTTAAGGTCCTGAGTTGGCTATGCAAGACCTGATTGTTTTGTTGGGTCAGTAATTGAGGAATTTGAGGCAATGTCCAGACCTTGAGACAAGTTCTTTAGGATTGGGTACCAGTGCTGGCGTGGCCAGTCTGGGGCAATCAGTATAATTTTTGGCTTCTCTTGTCTGACCTTTAGGAGTACCTTGGGGAGGAGAGGCAGTGGAGGAAAGGCATATACTGTTAGGTTTTTCCAGCTGAAGGATAAGGCATCCACTTTGCTTGTGACAAGTCCTTGTGCAGAATCTCTGTAGTTGGCAGTTGTGAGGGGAGGCAAATAGATGTATGTCTGGGCATCCCCATTTCCTTGTTATCATGCTGAAGACTAGTGGATCCAGTTTCCACTTGTGGGTATCCATGAGGTTTCTGCTTAGTTCATCTGCCAGAGTATATATCTTTCCTGGCAGGAATTGTGCTTGCCGGTGAACTTGATACGTCAATGCTGTGTCCCACAAAGTCATGGCTTGTCTGCAGAGGGGGTAGGAATGTGTGCCTCCCTGCTTCTTTATGTACCACATGACTGTAGTATTGTCCGTCTTTATCAGTAGTTGTCCTGGATGAAGTAGATCCTTGAAAGCTGTCAGGGCATTTTGAACAGCTAGCATCTCTTTTTGATTGATATGAAGATGCATCTGGCTTGTGGGCCATGTGCCCTGAATACATGTTTCTGACATGTGGGCCCCCCAGGCATAATCTGATGTATCCATTGTTAGTGTCTGCCTGGCTGTGGGTAAAGTGAATGGCTGTCCCTTGTTGTGGTGATAGACCTGTGCCCACCATCGAAACTCCTGTTGCAGGCAGGGAATGAGGGTAATTAATGTTTCCAGGCTGTGGCAACGTTGAGTCCAAACACTTTTTAGATACCATTGTAGTTTCCTCATATGCAGTCTGGAATATGGAATTAGCAGAATGCAGGATGCCAACATTTTGAAGTAAGAAGTCAGTTGCCTTTGTTTGTCTGGCATGAGCTACGCCATCTGGGTAGTTGTATTTAAGCTTGCACCCAGGAATATTATCTCTTGAGAGGGTACTAGTTTTGATTTCTTTTCATTTACTGTGTACCCTAGGCAAATTAGTAATCTTTTTACAAACGCTAGATGCTTTAGTAGGATGTCCTTGTTCTCTGCTTGAATAAGGCAGTCGTCCAAGTAAGGATATATTTGAATTCCTCTTTGTCTGCAAAATGCAATTACTGGTGCCAGGCATTTTGTGAAGACCCTGGGCGCAGTAGATAAGCCAAAGGGCAGTGCAGAGAATTGGTAGTGCATTGAGTCAGCTATGAATCTGAGGTATCTTCTGCAAGATTGTCTGACTGGGACATGCAGGTATGCCTCTTTTAGGTCCAAAGTTACAAGCCAAGCCTTCTTGCCCAGCCTGGGCAGAAGCTGCTGCAGAGTCAACATTTTGAATTTTGGAACATCCAGAAATGTGTTTAGAATAGACAGGTCCAGTATTGGTCTCCAGGCTTTGTCCTTTCTGGGTACCAAGAAAAGTCTCGAGTAAAATCCTTGTCCCTGCTCTTGCTGTGGTACTCACTGAATGGCCCTCATGTCCATGAGGGATGAAACTTGCTTTTGTGCCTCTGCCCATTGATTGTGTGGCAGGTTTGGCATACCTTTCACCCTTGGCAGGGTGTGAAAGTGGAACCTGTAGCCCTGAGGCACTATATTCAAGACCCATTTGTCCTGGGTGATCATGTGCCAATTTTGTGAAAAAAGTGCTAGTTTTCCCCCTAAGGGGGCTGCCAAAAGATAAGTGCTTGGTGCTGGTAGAGGAAAGTCATTGAGACTTCCTGTATGGCTGTGATTTGTCTTCTCTGCTTTTGGAGGTATAATCACCCCATTGTTTAGGCCTGTATGAGCCTTGGGGCTGGGATCTGCCTCTGGGGGATCTTTATCTGCCTCTTTGTGGCCAGTCTGACACTGGAAAGGACCAATTCTTTGTGGGCCAGTTCCTGCTAAATCTGGGTGGCTGCACCTGTAAGAAATCCTTAACTGTCTGCATAGATTTTGCTTTGTCCTTCATTTTCTTCAACACCTCTTCTGCTTTAACACCAAACAAAGTATGCTGTAATGGAGCATCTAATAATTTTGCTTTAACATGATCAGGCAGATTCTGTTCCTTTAACCAAGCATGCCTCCTAATGACAGAACCCGTAACAGCGGCCCTGCAAGAGGCCTCCAGAGAATCAAAACCACATTGCAAAGTATGCCTTCCCACTTGTTCAGTTGCATGCAATAAATCCTGCAATTCCTTGTTTTCTGCACATTCAGAATTTAATATTTTCTGTTTAAGCAGTGACATTAAGTATTGCTGATATTTAAGCATATGAAATTGACAATTTAAAGCCCTCACAGCCAAGGTAGCAGAAGTGTAAACCTTTTTCCCCCATCTATCCAGTGCCCTTGAATCCCTATCAGAGGGGATAGGGTTTTTTTCAGTGGAAGCACTGACCCCTTTGGGACCCTGAGAAATAGTTTCTGGGTCAGCAGCAGGGTTTTTATAAAGAAATGTATGTGAATCTGGAACCCTGTAGTATCTATCTGGCTTAACAGGTGCAGGGGGTAAAAATTCAGGAGACAGGCCGGACTCTGAAAATACATCTACAATGTCTAAAACAAGGGGGATAGCAAGAGGCCTGTGCTGAGGTAGTAAATGAAAGTCTCTGAGCCTTTTCTTAGATTCTGAGTAGTCGTGGCTCTCCCAGTGGAAGTGCTCCCTCATGGTATGCAGGGTTTCCCCAAAAGAATAATCCTTAGGAGGAGAGGCTGAAGGGATAGATTCTTCAGCAGCAGAATACTCATAGGGAGGAAGAGAGTATTCCTGTTCAGAAGAGGAGTCAGAGGAAATGGAAATGTGATCTGAAGATTCATATTCTGTCTCTTGCCTAGGCCTCTTATCAGGAGGGGGATGGAAACCCCTGATCAAAGTAATTAGATCTTCGGCCATTTTGAGCATCTGTATTTTAGGCATGGAGGCCTGTCCATTGGCTTGCTGCACTTGTTTCTTTTTCTTTAGTGGTGCTTTAGTCTTTGCCTTTGAAGCTGTAGTCGGTTTTACATATAACTGTGTAGGCCTGAAAACACCCTGAGAAGCCGATGTCTGCTCAGCGGCTCCGGACCCATCTGAGGGAATATTTTCCAAGTGTCCAATACCTTGAGTTTCCAGTGGCCTAGTCTGCTCCACGTGGGAGTCGGAAGCAGCCTGTGGCTCTGAGGTAGCTGGTGTCAGGGGCTGTGAAAGAGCCTCACTGAGAACCGGCGACTAGCTTAGAAGAAGCCTTGTCATCAGTTTTGGACCTTGGATGCCTGTCCTTTTCCTTTTCCTTGCATTTCTTGTGAATTGCAGTAGTCGGATGGCTATCCGATGACATCGTGTAATTAAATCTTCGGCCAAAGTAATGAAATGCAAAATCGTACCGACGCTTAATAGTGTGTTGGTTAAATCTAGCACAAAACCTGCAATTAGCAACATCGTGATCAGGGCCTAGGCAAGGAATACAATAAGAATGAAAGTCCTTATGAGGTATTTGCTTCCCACAAGAAATACAATTATTAACTTTTTCTGACATCGGTCTGGAGCAAGAAAAAAGTTTCCCCAAAAGGGTACTTAGCTTTAAATGAAGACTTCGGATCTGAAATTCGAACACGAAAATCTCAAGAGTCGGCCGACCGGCACTTGCAAACTGCTTCTGCTTCGGGCACCATGTGGCAAGAAAGACTGGAGAAAATGGTGTCTGCTGCATCTTTTACACTCCTGGCGCACTGACGTCAGGGAAGAGGTGACAGCAACCGACGCCAGACCAAGACTTTGGAATTCAGGCCGACTGCGGGTAGCCTGCCAGCAGGATAACCCAAGAGTAATGACTGCAACAGTGAAACACGATGAACATCCCCTTCCAGACCTCGGCGGTTTCAGTTAGAACAGTTTCAGACCTACACCAACATTACACTTCATCGGATTTTTTAAATAGAAGTGTTATGTGTTACAATACCAAGAACAGCTCACAGAGCTAAAATATCTACAGCAGTACCTAACTTGGTTCAGAATATACCATGAAAGAGAAACTTTCTTCAGGGTGAGGGGGCTTTTCAGAAATGTAGATGATATTGACACACACAAACAGAGCCCACAGCATACACAGCAAAACAAGGGCATGTAAACATGATACTTGCCGACGAGAGAACATCGCAATTGCAGTCCATCTCACTCTAACCTTTAAAACGGCTGCATGAAACACTAACGTGCAGCAGAAAAAAAATATATGTAAACGAGTACGGCACACACAGATGCCGAAATGAGCATTAATAACATGCTAAAATTAGAAAAAACAAACGAGCAGCAGTAGTGATAAATATACGAGATATCACTATAAACCAACACTTGCATAAAAAAAAAGAAGAGATGGCTTATTCTGAGTAACGAAGATAAATGCAGATAATACTCACCAAGCCGAATTCAGCATGCAGCATGGGACATGACTAAAACAGAAGGCAGCATTCACACACGGGAACACAACGACTAGATAATTAACTGAGAACCAGCAGTATCAAATAAAATGTATAACCATAATACAATAATAATATACAAAATACATATAATTACATATCAGCAGCAAGCAAATACAACAGAAGACTAATCTAGATGGTCAGCAGCAGCATACACTAGTGAACCATGTGGCACCCTCAAACAGAAGCATAAACTATATCAGGCAGCACAAAATAGGACTAGAAGTGCATTCAAACAGGGGCTGTGTGTAGAATTACATGTTTAATTCACTAGGAAGACTTACCTTACCAATGAAACAAAAAATGCAGGCAATCCAAACTTTTCAGTAGTCCCTCAAACAAATGCAGTCGACAGGATACACGTACAATGAAAAGGAGTTCCACACACCACATGGATTTTATTAGGTTGAGTGGGCTGGGTAAGGCAGGTCTGACATCACAATGTGGGAGGAACACTGGCTCTTCTATACAGCATTCAAATCAGGTGGGGATTACATCACTTTAGGGGAGGAAACATCCCGATAGCTAGAGCAAGAGCAGATGGCAGATGTGACATCATAATTTCAGAGCCAGCTACAGGTTTTTCATGTTGGTTTGCAAAGTGAAACAAAAACAGTATAGAAAGCTAGGAAGCAGAACAGGGAAAACAGTTGAGTGGGTTATTTTTTAAAGCTGCAAGGGTGATTTTTTTTTAAGCTTTATCAAAGAACAGGAACTGGAAGAGTCAGCAGGTTGGGGAATCTGCTTTAATATCCTGTTGTTTTCCTTTAAGACCTACATGAAATCAAATCAGCTGGACGTATAAGTGAATTTCAGTAAATCTTTATCTGCACTTTTTTCAAATAATACACCATTTAAATTGATTTATTTGTGTTGCATTGAATACTATCTAGCTGGAAGTTGTGGCTCTGTTTTTTCAGTTAATGCCTGTTAGAATTCTTGAATAGTCAGTGATAAGTGGGGTAGTTAACTCCATTGTTATTCGGTTTCTACCTTGTATAAGTGGTACACTTTGGATTATTTTCTGCTTAAACTCTTAAGACCTACATGAAATCAAATCAGCTGGACGTATAAGTGAATTTCAGTAAATCTTTATCTGCACTTTTTTCAAATAAGACAGCATTTAAATTGATTTATTTGTGTTGCATTGAATACTATCTAGCTGGAAGTTGTGGCTCTGTTTTTTCAGTTAATGCTTGTTAGAATTCTTGAATAGCCAGTGTTAAGTGGGGGTAGTTCACTCCATTGTTATTTGGTTTCTACCTTATATAAGTGGTACATTTTGTATTATTTTCTGCTTAAACTCTTAAGACCTACATGAAATCAAATCAACTGGACGTATAAGTGAATTTAAGTAAATCATTATCTGCACTTTTTTCAAATAATACAGCATTTAAATTGATTTATTTGTGTTGCATTGAATACTATCTAGCTGGAAGTTGTGGCTCTGTTATTTCAGTTAATGCTTGTTAGAATTCTTGAAAAGCCAGTGATAAGTGGGGGTAGTTCACTCCATTGTTATTCAGTTTCTACCTTATATAAGAGGTACATTTTAGATTATTTTCTGCTTAAACTCTTAAGACCTACATGAAATCAAATCAACTGGACGTATAAGTGAATTTCAGTAAATCTTTATCTGCACTTTTTTTCAAATACTACAGCATTTAAATTGATTTATTTGTGTTGCATTGAATACTATCTAGCTGGAAGTTGTGGCTCTGTTTTTTCAGTTAATACTTGTTAGAATTCTTGAATAGCCAGTGATAAGTGGGGGTAGTTCACTCCATTGTTATTCGGTTTCTACCTTATATAAGTGGTACATTTTGGATTATTTTCTGCTTAAACTCTTAAGACCTACATGAAATCAAATCAACTGGACGTATAAGTGAATTTAAGTAAATCATTATCTGCACTTTTTTCAAATAATACAGCATTTAAATTGATTTATTTGTGTTGCATTGAATACTATCTAGCTGGAAGTTGTGGCTCTGTTTTTTCAGTTAATGCTTGTTAGAATTCTTGAATAGTCAGTGATAAGTGTGGGTAGTTCATTTCATTGTTGTTTGGTTTCTGCCTTATATAGGTGGTACATTTTGGATTATTTTCTGCTTAAACTCTTTGAGCTTTGGCCATCTAAGACCTACATGCAATCAACTGGATGTATAAGTGAATTTAAGTAAATCTTTATCTGCACTTTCTTCAAATAATACAGTATATAAATTGATGTATTTGTGTTGCATTGAATACTATCTATCTGGAAGTTGTGGCTCTGTTTTTTTCAGTTAATGCTTGTTAGAATTCTTGAATAGCCAGTGATAAGTGGGGGTAGTTCGCTTCATTGTTATTCATTTCTGCCTTATATAAGTCGTACATTTTGGATTATTTTCTGGTTAAACTCTGAGCGTTGGCCAGCTAAGACCTTCATGAAATCAAATCAACTGGACGTCTAAGTGAATTTAAATAAATCATTATCTGCACTTTTTTTCAAATAATACAGCATTTAAATTGATTTATTTGTGTTGCATTGAATACTATCTAGCTGGAAGTTGTGGCTCTTTTCTTTTTCAGTTAATGCTTGTTAGAATTATTGAATAGCCAGTGATAAGTGGGGGTAGTTCACTCCATTTTTATTCGGTTTCTACCTTATATAAGTGCTACATTTTGGATTATTTTCTGCTTAAACTCTTAAGACCTACATGAAATCAAATCAACTGGACGTATGATTGAATTTCAGTGAATCTTTATCTGCACTTTTTTCAAATAATGCAGCATTTAAATTTATTTATTTGTGTTGCATTGAATACTATCTAGCTGGAAGTTGTGGCTCTGTTTTTTCAGTTAATGCTTGTTAGAATTCTTGAATAACCAGTGATAAGTGGGGGTAGTTCACTCCGTTGTTATTCAGTTTCTACCTTATATATGCGGTACATTTTTGGATTATTTTCTGCTTAAACTCTTAAGACCTACATGAAATCAAATCAGCTGGACGTATAAATGAATTTCAGTAAATCTTTATCTGCACTTTTTTCAAATAATACAGCATTTAAATTGATTTATTTGTGTTGCATTGAATACTATCTAGCTGGAAGTTGTGGCTCTGTTTTTTCAGTTAGTTACCCACCCACCCTCCCTGCTTTTGTTTTGGTGTTATTCTTGGTGGCTTTGAAACTGCTGCCCCTCTTGTAAATTTGCATTTGGATACTCCTCCTAGGCCCATCTCATTTGCTCACTAAAAAAAAATTGCACTTTTTTCATCTGCTTTTACTGTATTTGTTTTTCTTCCTACTTTATTTTGCTTTTACATCATCTTAAAAGTACTCAATTGTATTTATTACTGCTTGGTGTAACTCTCATTCTAAGCCTTTTGGTTTAAGCACTTGGGCTTCAGACCAGTTGTTTTACATTAAGAAGGTTTGTGGTCTGCACTGTAGTGGCAGGACAGGTTGCTTACATCCTTCTAAGTTGGGAACTGCTGATTGAAGGCTCAGTGTGTCTGTTATTCTAAAAGTGTATTAGTTCTGGTTTAAGCACTTGGGCTTCAGGCCAGTTATTTTACATTAAGAAGGTTTGTGGTCTGCACTCGTGTGGGAGGAGAAGCTAGACTCTGCCATTCTGAGCTGCAAATTTATGGTTAAAGGCTTATAGTGCCTGCATATTTGAACTGTTTTTTACTGAAATTGGTGTGCCTTGTTTGCTGTAGCATAGACTAGATCCAGGCCTGCTGAATCTAGCTTTGTTTGCATAACTTAACACTAATCCAGGCCTTCTTAAAGGTATTCAGTGGTATTTATTACTGCTTGGTAGTAACCTGATTAAAGTGTAGCTATCATTCTAAGCCTTTTGCTTTAAACACTTGGGCTTCAGACCAGTTGTTTTACATTAAGAAGGTTTGTGGTCAGCACTGTTGTGGCAGGACAGGAAGGTTACATCCTTCTAAGTTGGGAACTGCTGACTGAAGGCTCAGTGTCTGTTATTCTAAAAGTGTATTAGTTCTGATTTAAGCTCTTGGGCTTCAGGCCAGTTATTTTACATTAAGAAGGTTTGTGGTCTGCACTCTTGTAGGAGGAGAGGCTGGACTCTGCCCTTCTGAGCTGGGAATTTCTGGTTAAAGGCTTATAGTGCCTGCATATTTGAACTATTTCTTACTGAAATTTGTGTGCCTTGTTTGCTGTAGCATAGACTAGATCCAGGCCTGCTGAATCTAGCTTTGTTTGTATAACTTGAGCACTAATCCAGGCCTTCTTTTTTGGAGAAGGTTCCCCTGCACCCCAGTGGCAGGAGTGTGCAGTTAGAACTTGTCTGATTGAAGACTACAGGAACAGGGCTCCGTTTTGAGAATTTATTACTGGTTAACTGGGTAATTTGTTTAAAAGCCTTTTCTGATTGCTTGTAGTCATCTAAAGCTGTTTTAAGTGTATTTTTTACTGTTTGTAGTCCTTTAAAGCTGTTTTAAGTGTATTATTTACTGTTTTTTGCCTTATCTTTTCAAATTTTTTTTCCTTGTTTCTCACCTTTCTAGGCTAGTATAGTCCAGTTTTCAGGCTAGTACTGAATTCAGGGCTGTGTTACAATTTTCTGAGTTGCCCATACCTTACTAGGATAGAGGGAGGTTTCTCTGTTCACCTGTGAGAGAGGGAGCTTGGAGCAGCCATCTGTCCCTGGAGGAGTGGTTCCAGCCCAGAAGTTAGTAGTTTATAGGCCATTTTGGGCTAATTTCTATCTCTTTCATTTCCCTGTTGTAAATACTGCATTTGCACAGTTTTGCACATCCAGGCAGTGCCAGTTAGCTAGGGCTAAATTTATCCCGGCTCCACCAAGTCTCCTCTTCAGTTTTTCCCTTGAAAGTAGTCTAACTCTCAACCTAAGTACTTAAAAAGCATCCTACAGTCCAGCACTTGTTCAGACTTAATAGCAAGCACTAATATACCCCGACACTTGATTGCCCAGCAGGGCAAGGCTCATTATTCACCCCTCACCAACCATGCGACTAAGCAGCTTACCCTACTATTCAGGCATGACCAAAGGGCAATTTCAGATATACTCTCCAGTCCAGCTGGTGAACCTGGGTATCCGGAAGCAATGTTACAACTGTCTCATGTACACAGACAACCCTCTCATCCTACCACACAACATTAACGTATGTGAGAGATGCAATTATATAGCTAATTTGGAGGCTAAGCTCTCTCCATCCAAGACTGGAACAGGCAGTCATGATGAGAAGGTTAACATTTGCACCACACCTCCAGCCTCATATAGACATACTAAACCAGCACTGGCAAAAATACACATAATTACACAAAATCATACTCAGAGGCTCTAAATAAAAACCTGCAAAAGCATCACAGACCTCCAAAGCAGACACCCAAAAACCTGCAACTCCCATTACAAACCAGACAACACATAAAACACAAAATCAGTGTGCCGCACAATCACAGCCCTTAAGGCGAAATAACATACCTAACACACTAGTAATAGGCAACTCTATAGTCAGGCACACTGACGTCTCGCTCACTAGGCTGGACAAGGAGAAGGTTACTGTTAGCTGCCTGTCGGGAGCCAGAATCCACCACATAACACAAGCAATCAGGTCACTCCCGAACAAGGACAAATATGACTCTGTCATTGTTCATGTTGGTGTGAATGACCTGAGATGTACCTCCCTGGACTACATGAAAAGAGACATGGAAGACCTCTCTGATCATGTAGCCCAGGCGGGTATGACCCTGACCCTGAGTAGCATCTTGCTCTCACCAAGAATGATACCGCAGTATAAAGAAAAAATGATCAATTTCAACAATTTGCTAAACTTCTGGTGTCATTCAAAGGGGATCCAGTGTCTGTCAGCCTGGGATGACATGCTCGACAGGCCTCATTGCTTCGCAAGAGATGGTTTGCACCTGTCACCCCTAGGCTTTCGAATACTGGCCAAAGCTCTTGCTGCCCCCATAGTGCCATTTTTAGGTAAGGCTCAAAAGTCAAACTCACCTTCGTAAACGGCACAAAAAAATAAATGAGGGCTATGCTACTCAATGCCAGGAGTTTCAATCTCAAAATGCATGTGCTTGAAGCATTCTTCAGTATGGAGAACGTTGACATCTGTGCAGTAACTGAAACCTGGTTCAAGGCTCCACAGAGCACTGCAGCACTACCGGGCTACAACTCATACCACACACTTTGGCCACAGAACATGGACCGAAACACAAAAGTAGGGGGTGTATCCATATTCATCAAGGATACCTACACCTCCAGGTTAGTGGCGCAGCATGATACCACCAAGATCATCCATGTGCAACTAACATCAGGCAAATCTGCAATGCAAATTGTGGCCTGCTACAGATCATCCTCCATGACCCAGGACCACCACTCCTCCTTTCTGGAGACACTGGAAAACATGAAGGTCCTACCGAACACCCTGATACTGGGTGATTTCAATTACCCTACCATTAAGTGGGAAAACTACTCAAGTACAAACTCCCAAATCCAGCTCTTCCTGGAATTTATCAACTCAAATGCCCTGGCTCAGCTGGTAAACTACCCTACCAGAGGTAAAAACATATTGGACCTGGTCATCACCAACATGGGCGACAGAGGTCAACATGTCACTGGTTAGATCAGACCATAAACTAATCACTCTGGATGTCCATACCACACCAGCACCTCCAGCCAAGGAAACCACAGTGAAAACTTTTCTATAGCAAACTTCACCTTACTTAAGACAGAGGTGGTAAGTTTCACAGCCCCCATACTAAAGGATAACAGTGTCCAAGATGCAGGAAACTTTACAAATGCACTCTATGAGCACCTACAAGGATGCATGGATCATGCCATCCCTAGCAAAACCAAGACTCACTCCCCTAAGAGAAGGAAATCAGTCTGGTGGACCCCTGCCATAAACGGGCTATACAATAGAAGGAGGAAACTAGTTCAGAAAAAAAGCAAATCCAAAGAAGGAAAGACAACCCTGATCAGTATCAGTAAGAAATTAAGGTCCCTCATAAAATCCTCCAAGTCTAACTTCGAAAGAAAAATAGCCAAGGATTTGAAAGATAACCACAAAGCCTTCTTTAGCTATGTCAATAATCTAAGTGGCAACTTGCAGATACGCTCTGAGCTAGTGCAAAATAGCACAAAATATACTGAACCCACTGATATTACCAACATCCTGGCAGATAGATTCAGTGCAAACTTCACCCCCCGTTCACCCCGAAAGGGACCACAACAATACTGGAAAAGTGTAGCGTCCTGGAAATCACAGATGCACAGGTGAAAACAGCCCTTTCAAAAGTCAAAAGCACAGCATCAATGGGGCTGGATGATGTCCCAGGCTGCATCTTGCATGAAATACAGAACAAACTAACCCCCCACCTAAACACACTGTTCAACCTCAGCCTCTCCACAGGCTACATGCCCATAGAATGGTTCACAGAAATGGTTATTCCACTCCACAAAGGAGGGGTCACAACTGACCCTGGTAACTATCGCCCCATAAGCCTGACTAACCTGGTCTGCAAGGCTATGGTGCGCATCATCATGGAACTCATTAACAAAGACATTGGGAACCTCCAAGCACTTGACCCAACCCAGTTTGGCTTTGTTAAGGGCAGATTATGCCTACTAAACCTGGTTGACTTCTTCTAGACAGTCACCAAGGCCATAGATGAGGGGAAGGTAGTTCACACAGCCTACTTTGACCTTGCCAAGGTTTTTGACACCATTCCCCACTCAGGAATTATAGAAAAACTCACCAGCCTGAACATAAACCCCTACATCATGAGATGGTTTGCCAACTGGCTTACAGACAGAACTCACACGGTAAGAATAGCGGGCTCCAGGTCCGACTCTAAACCAGTCACAGGTGGTGTCCCACAAGGCTTGGTCCTGGGACCCCTACTGTTCGGCATATACTTCTCAGAAGTACAGGCAAACACAGGAGGACTATGGATAGCCAAGCTCACCAATGACTGCAAACTGGGAGCCATAATTGACTCTCTGGCTGACACGGACATTCTCCAAAAGGGCCTTACTGAGACGGACACCTGGTGTCAAAGTCATGGTCTCAAGCTAAATGCAAAAAAAATGCATAGTCATCCCGTTTGGGAAAAACAAAACACCCATGAGTTACTACATAGGTCGCAGCCCCCTTAATACAGAAGAGGTAATAAGAGATCTGGGGACTGAGGTAGATAGTAATCTCTCCTTTGACAATCATATTGCCAAAGTAGTTAGGGAATCCTTCTATGTAGCCCATCTAATTACTAAAGTGTTTGCATCTAGAAATAAAGGCGTTATAGTGCCCCTCTACTTGTCACTCATCAGACCCATCATAGAGTACAATGTCCCATTTGGGATGTACCTCACAAGACACTTCCAACAGTTGGAAAGACCACAAAAGTACCTCACCAAGAGGATTACTGGCCTCAAACATATGTCCTATGCAGCCCAACTGGAAAAACTCCAGCTGTACTCAGTGGCATATCGCTTACTCAGAGGTGATCTCTGCCTGACTTACAAAGCCATGTCCAACTCAGAATTGATGGACATGCTCCACCTAAAGAAATCCAAGTCACTGTGAGCCACTCGCTCTAGTGAGCTAAACCTCGCCACAACAATAAATAGAACATGCTGGAGGGATAGATTCCTGTCACAGAGACTCCCCATGCTTTGGAACAAAATTCCTAACTACATTAGGCAGAGCCCCTCACTAACACTCTTCAAGAGAAACCTTGACAAGTGGATGGGTAACAGAAAATACACCCCTGGGATCACTTAATTGGCTCTTCTTGACAGAGGCTCAGTTAATTAATCAATGGGGCGGCGAAAGCTGGCACACACTGGCTAGGCTTATAAATGCCCTCAGGCAGATAACCTAGTACCTGCCTATGAACCTATGAACTTTACTTTGTTCCCCAAAGTGAATAGACATGCTTGCTTAGTTACATGCATTTTCATGCAAAGCTTTGCATTATACAATAAAAATTATCAGTTTCCACTAAAGTCCATCATAGTTCGTGTAAACTATAAAGAAAATGCATTTAGTGAATAAATTGCTGTCTGCAGCTACAGTGCATATAGTTTTTAAATTTTACATTGAAGACTATCACAAGCATATGCAGAAACATCTCAATATAATGTGCAATGTGGGTTCAAAATCTGTGGCATCTGTATAATGCACTTTAATTGTAATAGTCACACAGCTCGTAAATACCATAGATGGTTTGCTGCATTTATAAAGTGTTTTCCAGAAGAAAGAAACATAGCAGAAGCAACATACATTGTTTTAGAGAGAAAAAAAAAAAGAAAATTGTAGACAGAGGGAATTAACATAATCAGAGTAGCTAAGGAAACAGCACAGACATTAATAAAATTCATACTCAAATCCATGAATATAGGCTACTTCAGTCATATGAATGAAAAGGATGAGCTAATAAAATTCAGTAATATAATTTCCTTATGACAGCTGAATTAAAAGGCATGTGTGTCACATATTGTTGACCTCTTTAAGCCAAGAATAAAGAACATTTAATTAAAAATTGTAGCCGGATGTTCGCTGATTGTAACACCTACAGGGCAGAAATAATATTAAATGGGAAAAATCTTATTTTACACAGAGCAAAGTGACACTTTAAAAAGGTATGGTATTTTCTGTTTTTAAATGTTATCCCAAATGTAAAATACAATTAAATAAATGCAATCATATGAAATATATTGGAATGCCCTCATAAGGTCAGATAAACAACTACAAACTTCAGCTGTACGTAAGTTGCCCAGGTAAGTTCTAGGAAACAAGTGTCACATAAAAGAATTACATCCCCACTCTTATGTCTTCCATGTATAACTTTAAACATGACTATCAAAAAAATTGAAAATAAAATGGTTCCCCTCTCCATTAACTGCTCAGTCCCTCTAGCTAACATAATCACTCTTCTTAATATCTGCTTTCTTTTTAGCAAGACACTTAGGGTACTTGGTTGCCAGCATCACACACACTTTTATCATCTCTACTGTGTTTGCTCATGCCATATATGCTGTATGTTGTCTGTATTATCATCGTTATATATAGTAATGATGGCTTGTGCTCCTCTGGACTATATCCCTGCCAATCATTTGTCATGACTCTTTCCTTAAATATTTCTTTGAGTCATACAACCTTTGCCAATCCCATTTATTAAAAGACATTTGGATGTACCCATTTCAGTCCGCATTATTTATTTATTTTTATTTTATTTTATTTTACATTTGTTGACCTGGCTAGTCCAACTGGGCGAGGTCCATTTACAGTGGAGGCTCAGGGAGAAAAGCTCCACATTAGATAAACAATAATAAGCAAAATCACATAAGACAGGCAAATCACACATGAAATAATACAAAGTACAATGAATTTGTTCCTGGATATTAAAATTGCATAACACATTTATGCCAGGTTGACAATCAACTGAGGAGTTTCCATAGCTGTAGATAATAGGAAGAAGGTAGGAAGGAAGGTAGGATGGATTAAAAGGGATTAAGAGAAGACTTAAGTAATGCATGGACAGAGCCAGGAGTTCATTAGATGTGACTTGAGTGAGTCTTTGAACTGTATTATGGAAGATGCAGAAGTCACATTATTTAGAGATTATTTAATTTTTTGTCTATAGTATGAGAGAAAAGAGCTTTCCCTGCAGTGCTGTTAGCTCTAGAGAATCCAGAGAAGGGATTTGTCAGTGGAACAGAGGGGACGATTTGTTGAGTATTGGGTCAGTAGTTGATTTAGAGCTGGTGTTTTTTTGAGGGTCCCTTAGGATGGTGTAGGCTAGAACTACTTGACTGTAAGTAATTGAGGACATTCTAGCCATTTTAGCTCCTTTAGGGCTAGGCAGTGATGGGTTCTAAATGTTGAGTTATTTGCAAACTTGGCAATTTTATTGTAACATGACTCAAGTTTGTCTAGATCTGATTTTCTGATTTGGGTTAGGATTGGTGCTGCATACGCTAGCATGGACAATAGGCATGTTTGAGCTAGGGTGACCCGAGCCTGATCTGATAGGAAGTTTTTGTGTCTGTATAGAGTCCCCATTTTTTTATATACTTTTTTATGGATTAGGAAATGTGGACATCAAAGTAAAGATTTTTGTCAATTTCTACAACAAGGAGTTTAGCATGGGGAGAAGGAGAGATTGCAGTGCCATTATTTGAAGTGATAGTGAAGGAGTGAGGGGAGGTTTTAGATTTCTTAGGTGTGAATAGGAGTAATTTGGTCTTGCTGGGATTTAGGATAAGTTGGATATCAGTAATCCATCTTTCTCCACAGCTAAAAGATTTCTGGGTGAGTTGTTGTAAGGTGGTTAGTGATGGGGCTAAGCAGATAAGCATTGAATCATCTGCATGCTGTATAAGTGAGGCATGCTGGGTGGAGGTGTGTAATTTATTGGTGAAAATAGAGAAAAGGAGTGAACCCAAGATTGATCCTTGTGGTATGCCTATTGTAGTTGGTAGTAGAGGGGATAGTACGGCTTGTCATTTGACAAATTGCTGCCTGCCTGATAGTTTTTGAACCAGGCAATAGTAGGGGGGCAAAGGACAGGGAGGATAGAGTGTCTAATAGAATGGTGTGTGAGACCATATGAAATGCTTTGAAGAGATGTAGGAATATAGCTGATACTAAGTTATTGTTGTTTCTATGTTGGTTGACCTGATTACTAAAAGAGAGAAGTGCGGTAGTTGTGCTATGGTTAGAGTGGAAACCATGCTGTGTGGTGGATAGGAGATTATGTGTATTCAGGAAATCCATAATTTGAGTGTGAATGCACTTTTCAAGTAGCTTGGACAAGGGAGATAAAATAGCAATGGGGCGGTAATTTGAAAGGTCATAGGAGGTGCCACCTTTATGTAGAGGCATAATATATGAGACTTTCCACAGTTGGGGGATGTGGGCTTCCTGTATGGAGTGGTTGATAAGGATTGAGACAGGGTAAGCTAAGGATCCAGCTTCCATTTTTAGGAAGTTAGCAGGTATATCATCGGCTGCAGGAGTGGTGGGTTTCATTTTTATGACGAGTATTTTGATTATTGAGGTGGGTACAGGAGAAAGAGAGTAAAAGAAAGTGAATTATCAGGAATTTGGGATGGGGTAGATAGAAGGCTCTTTTTGAATAGTTGGGCAGATAGTGACAAAATAGATTCTGTTAAATGATGATTAAACTGAGGAGCTATGTCATCATTAGTAGTAGTGGTGTTGGGAGCTGGAGTGGTAGTTTTGCCAGGTTTTAGTAGAGAGTTAATAGCTTGCCAAAACTTTTGGGGATTTTTGGAGTGTTTGTCTTGGATGCCTAGGAAGTAGTTCTGTTTGTCAATTTTAGTTTTTTTTTTTTTTTGGCCTGATTACTAAGTTGTTGGTAGTTTTGATTGGCTAGGGTAGTGTTATTCTTTTTCCAGATTTTCCAAGCCTTATCTCTGGAGATTAGTAAAGCTCTTGTTCTCCTACTTAGCCATGGGGCTGGAAATGACTGTATTAAGGACGTTAATGAAAGTACTGTTGAAGTAATCTACTGCCTGGTCTAATTCAAGAGTTCTTAATGGAGCCCAGTTGCATTGTTTTAGAATACTGTTAAGAGTTTGTTGGTTTACTTTGTGGTTGTCCCTGATTTGTTTATAAACTATAGGTTTGGGTATGTTAGCTCATTTCTGTAGGAGGAATGTGCGGAGGTAATCACTGAGCCCATCTGGTAGACAGCCTACCTGGTATTTTTGTTCATTATTGTTGTTGGGAGTTAGTGTGCCATTGTTGACATGACCATTTACACTTAAGGGATAAGCTACAACACTTTCGTAATCTTTAGCATCCCTTAACAATTTCTTATTCTTCTTTTCTTTAATTTTGTCCATAACCCTGTCAATAATAATAATAATAAAGTGTAAATGGTCACGTCATACAAAATTAAAGAAAAGAAGAATAAGAAATTGCTAAGGGATGCTAAAGATTGCGAAAGTGGTGTAGCTTATCCCTTAAGTGTAAATGGTCATGTCACACACTAACTATATCAACAATAATGATGTTTTTATTGATGAGGGTATGGTTGAATCTGAGTATCAAGGTGACAATAACCCCGGTCCCATCCCTTTAAGCCCACCCCTGAGAAGGTCAGAGATAATTTGGAAGCAAAATCGCTAGTTCAGAAAGCCTTCAAACATGATATACCAGGGCGAACAACATTCTCACCCCCCACATTCTCATCCTCTGTACCAACAAGGGGGTGGGAGAGGGAGGGGGAGACGGGAGAACTGGCACTGAATACCATTTTGTCACCTGATAGTACGAATGGCAAAGTGGAAATGATTGAAAATGACCATCATGACCTCAAAATTTACAATATGAGCAGTACCCTGGTTATTAAAGAATGGGCCAACCTCTTTCAGAAGGGCCTTAATGTTGTGCCTTTGAAGAAATTTAATTTAGAAAAAATATTGCTTGACCTAATGCTGTTTACCAGGAAATTGAATTTTAATGTGACTCTGGGTGACGGCAATCAGGTATACAATACTGCTGAGACATGTAGAAAAGCCAGGGTAGCAAATCCCCCTTTATGTCCTTCAATTCAGCTGTTTCAAAGTATATGCTCGAATGACATCAGAGACGTCACTAGGAAAAAAATCTTGCACCATACCACATAACCTTACTCAGAAGGAAACCTCCTTACTCAAAAGTATATCAAACAACAAAACCATCTGGGTCATGAAACTGGACAAGGGAGGAGGATTAGTGGTTATGGACCAAGAGAGATACTCTGACAGTATGTTAAGTCACTTATTGGGGAAAGAGTACCAGCAGGTTTCCCAGAATGAACTCAATATTGCATACAGTCATGTTGATATGGTCCTCATGGATTTACTTTTGAACAACCAAATTTCAGAAATAGAATTCAACTACTGTACGCAAAAGCACCCAAGGATTCCCACTATTTTCGGGATCCCTAAGATCCACAAGAATGTCTCGCACCCACCCTTAAGACCAATTGTGGATGCAAAAGGATCTAAGACTCTCCCAATAGCTAAGTTCTTAGACATACAGTTAAAGAACTGTTTAAGTTCTTTTTCACATATCATCAGGGACTCCTGGGGTTTTCTCAAAAAAATAAAACAGGAATACTTTGGCAATGACATTATTTTTTCCACTGTAGACGTGAAAGATTTATTTAATGTAATACCTCACACAGAATGAGTGGATATGTTTTATGATTTTTTTATGTCAGCATACCAATTTTTCACATAGTAAAATTTTGACTCTGAGAACTTTGATGGAACTTGTTTAGGAGAATAATTTTGTAATCTATGAGGGTCAGTTGTTCAAGTGCGGCTATGGGTGCAGCCTGTGCCCCAGTTTTTGTGAACATAGTCCTGACTCAGTGGGAACTTTCCATTATTTTTCCATCTACAGGGATGTCATGCTGTAAGTTTTATGGACGTTATCTTGATGACATCCTGATTTTATGGAAAGGTAACCACGACCAGTTGGATGAATTTTTTTTGTTCCTCAATTCTAGCACTAGATTTCTGGAATTCACTATGGAAACTCATGCCAATTCCATCAGTTACCTGGACATCAGGATTAGCAAGGATTATACCTCTGCACAATTTTATTGTACCATATGTTGAAAACCAACCTATTTGAACTCCCTTCTTCATTATGAGAGCGGGCATCCTGCACATCAGAAACGCTCCCTGGTTAAGGGGCAGGGAGTGAGGTTGGCTTGCATGACTAGCAGGATCGATGATTTTTATGCAGAAAGGGAAGTTTTATTGAATATGTTGGTACAAAGAGGTTATACTGAGCAATTTGTGTTACCTCTTCTTGATGATGTGACTAGTAAGAGACTTGAGGGACATTTTTATCCCTTACTAGGGATTGACATCTCTAGATTGTGTGCTCCTTTGGAGAGCAGGGATTCATCCTCTGGTCGTTTTCACCATGGTTTTATATTAACTTACACCCCTCAGTTTCCACTGATTCGGGACATTGTCTACAAGAACTGGTTTATTTTGGCAGGAGACAATGCCATAAGAGAGAGAGAGAGTAGGGGAAGCCCCTGTGGTAGTGTACAGAAAGGACACCAGTGTTAAAAATATCTTAGAGAGGAGGAAAGGTGTCAATATGGCTGGAGCATTAGGGAGAATGTCTAAATGCAAGCAGTGTACTCACTGCAAGTATATTTTGGAAGGTGACAGTGTGTTTCTTAATGGATATGGATGGGTAAAATTTCAGTATAAGTACATCCTCTTCAAACAAATCATGGAAAATGGCTGGGCTTAAAAATGCCCACAAGGGTAGTTAGCCTAATACGTACCTATGAACAGATGAGCCTATAAGTAGGGCTGCAGTGGTACCATAATAGAAGCAAAAACAGTGTTGAGATATGGAAAAAAGATAGAATTTTGTGGTGTAATCAAGTACCGGGGTCTGTATGCATGTTTACAATATTTTGGATACTGAGAGTAATATTGCAATTGTTCTGTAGTTAGGGATGTCAGTGGAGTAGTTCCCTTTGTGAAGATGAAAAATTAAATATTTTTTTCCAAATTAAGGGCATGTAAGATTCTTTGATGGATGGATTTACTAAGGTGGATACAGGATAAGCAAATGCATCAGCAGCTAATTTAATATATTCAGATAGGAGATTGTTTGGTGCTAGTGAAGTGGTCTTTAACATTAAGAGCAGTCATTTAATAGTTATGGTAGACAAAGACTGGAAGGAGAATATTTAAGGGTGCTTAGCTGGCTGAGTTTGGCTGTCTGAAGTTGGGGATATGTTGCTAAGTAAAATGGAGACTGAGTTTATGAAGAAGGAATTGAATGCACTGGCAATAGTCTGTTACTCTCTAGGGATTGTTGATAGAGGGGTGGGTTGTGTAGAACAACAAGGGTTTAGAATCTGATGTACTGAGGACCTAAATATTTTGGGGTTAACTTGGGGAGATGCTTAGGAGTTTTCTTTTTTCATTATTTGTTTGGTGCTTTTGGGTAGGGGTGTGGCAAGGTTGGTTTTAACTCATTTGTTTCTTAATAGACAGAGCTAGGTTAAGATCTTTAGGAAGGTTTTATTGAGCTGTGATGCAATAATTTCTAAGGGAAGATATTTAGGGTTATTCTGGCTGAATTGCTTTAGGCAAGAGATTAGTGTAGTTGAAATGGGATATGTTTCAGACTGATTAATGAGTTGTCTGAGAATGCTAGTTTGCTCTCTATAAGGATATGTAAAACAGTGCTTAGAAGATCATTGGCAAACTTATATTTGATAAACAAATTGATCTCTGATGCAATTGTTCAAGCTGGAAAGATTATTAAAGTACAAATGTTTAGAAATATTTTAAAAATATTTTGTTTCTATTTTTAAAATGGAAATATAAGAAGGATTACTCAGTGAGGTTTTAAAATCACTGTTATTGTTAGGCTGACTTCCTCCTGAAGAACTTTTTGCATTTGCAAGCTTTGCTGTAGCACTTGTGTTTTTGTGAGATGATTTGTGAAATGATTTTGTGAAAAACATCAGAGATGCAGTAGTCATTCAAATTTGTCTTGAACATAACTGGCAAGACTTAAAAAGTGCTTCTTGGCACAGAAACTGTTAATTAAAGTAAAAGTATATCTTATAGAGAAGGCTGGATCAATAAAATGAAAAACAAGGTACAATTAGAAGGCATGGATTAATGGAGTTATGCTTGCTTAGCCATACATATTATTTGGATTTAATTCTTTTTTGATGAACCACCGTTCTTAGAAAGATAATTTGAAGGTTTACCTTCATAAGTGCGTTCTGCACTCGCGTGACTCCACTTTGTGTGAAAGGAGGTTTGCAAAGTTGCAAAACCTCAAACAAAAATTGTCCAAATGTACAATGGGCGAATGCACATTGGCATTCGCCCATTGCAGATTCGACATTGTGGGTGCAGATTGCACTATAGCAGGGATCAGAAAATGATCACTTTCCCCACTGTAGTGCGATCTTGGAGTTGGTATATTAAAGTAAGGGGGTGCAGGGGGCCCACATGGAGGGTGCAGGGGGGCTTTCTCCCCTGCATTATGATGTGCCTTCGACATTTTAGTTCGAAAATCAGCAAATCAGCTGTTCGGTTTGCTGATTTTCGAACTTCTGAGAATGTCAAAGTTTGAAATTTGCACATTTGGTTCACCAAAATGCGCAATCAATATTGTCATTTTCGACAATATGAAAGTAAACCTAATTTGAAGAAACTGATTTCCTGATAGAAGAGTTTTGTCAAAGTAGTCATGAAACAGAGAGCATTGGAACACAAAGTTAATGTTACGCCTTTTACTGGACAAACAAATGTTTTCAATACATCTGCTGAAGCTTTTAGACTGACATGAGTCATTCATCAATCATCCTGTGTGTGTCTACCTCCTGATGTCCAGCTGATTTCAGTTTGAAAGATTGACTAGCTTTGTTGCAAATCCTACATTGGTTCCACAAAAAAGTGTTATATCACATCCATGTGGAATTTGTGTTTTTTGATTTGGTGGCAATAAAAAAAAAATACATGACTGGCTTGCTCATTATGTATACATCTGTCCAATACGTAAAGGCAATGGGCAAACATGTGCAGTGATAATGTTATCTGTTTTGGAAATTCTGAGTTTTCTGAAACTTAACTGCATTTTCTCTAAAACAAATGGAACTAAATCTCATAGATGTATGAGAGTTTTACAGTACTGTGAGTATACTTAAGGCCATCTTTATTCTCTGTGAAAGATGGGATTGTGCTTCACATTTATGCCAAGAAGAAAACACACTATTTTATTTGCAGCACTATTGCTCCTATATATTGTGTCTGCTTTCTGAATGGAAAAGAATGTCCCATTATGCCCTCATGCAATGTAAGGAAAATTATTGCAGTGTATGCAGTTACAGCAAATAATTCGTCTAGTATGATTATGTAAAGCTACCTGGCTAAGAGGTCCAAATCTGCTTTCAGAAAAGGCCTACTTGGAGCAATCGAAACTTAAAATGACATGCTTATATCTTTGCAGTATGAAAGTGAAAGCTTGTATGACTTAAATCAAAGGCAGCATCTTTTCAGTGGCATACTGTATCTAGCATATATATTGCTAGCACTGCAACTGGTCAAAAAGCAGATTGCAGAAATCGACCATTGTACTGATAAACAAGGGATGACCCCATTTTCCTGTATGAATGTCTACTTGCACAGGCCTGAATCTTCAGTCTCAATGGTGACATATATACACTGTATTGCACAGTAGTGGCCAGCTCTACCTGTGAGGTAGGTGTTCCTTGACCAGCAGTCGCAACTCTCCCTGTGGAGCAGTAAGATAAGACTTAAGTAAATCACAGACTCTTTTTGAAGCTGGCAAAAATAATTGAATATTTTAAAGCAGAGTAAATAATTTTCTTCTTCACCAGACATTTAACAGTGTCTAATGCATTTGACACTAGGAACAATGTTGAATTATGTAATTCTACAAAAATGTTGATATCAGAGACCTACATAATGTGTTAAACACTGAAAATAAAATGTGACTACTTCCTAAGTGCTGTCAAAGCTGATTGAAAAGACTAAGAAATATCTGTGTGGATCCATTTAGGCCCACAGTCTGACACAATCCTGTTTATAGCATACAAACTGTAATGAATTACAGAACAAATATGTCCCCAAGGATTACATGGTAGTACTCGGGCTATCAATGTGCTCTTCACTAAAACTAAAGGAAGCTTGGTGCTCACACTTCTTGTTTTATCCAGTGGCTTCAGACAGTCAATATAAATAATCACTTTTGGAAAAAAGAAATGCATTTTCCATTCAGAGAAGAACAAAGAATGCATTAGCGAGCATTTTATTTAGCACCAGGTTTTGCATCTTTCTACATGAAAGAACATTTGATACTTAACAGAGGTCCCTTCTGTCAGAACTGCTGACTCAGAGTTTCACTTTGTGCTTTCATAATTTTCATGTACCACATTTCTGACCTCTTTATTCTCTTCACAGATGGTTGATCCTTTAATGTTTCAATAAAGGACTTTGGTAACCATGCCTGGAAACCCAGAACTGCATTTAAATAGAAATGCAATGGGACCTTGATAAGATAACATTTGCCAAGGTCACTCATTGGCTTCTAATTCTGTTGCTAGTTTACAGGCATCCAAGTTCAGTATTTGTTATTAAACTGAGTTTAACAGTCACACTGGGAATAATTATATGAAGGCAGAAAACAAACATCTTCTTTCTATGCTTTGTTTTGAGTATAGGGTTATTGCTGCTATAAATCTTCAAGATAACATTGACTAGCTCTAAATGCTAGTCTGATAACTGGATGATTCAAGGTTTTTATTTTGTATATGTGTGTGTGTGTGTGTGTGTGTGTGTGTGTGTGTGTGTGTGTGTGTGTGTGTGTGTGTGTGTGTGTGAACATTTTGACATAAACATACTCACTCATACACAATCACACAATTATAAATATATTTCTCAGTTTGCTAGAAATAAATGCATTCTTTGAAATGTATTAGCCAATGATACATGGAAGAAAATGAGCTACAATACAGCAAAGGAGAAAACAGCATTCCTGAAGTCTTTCATTAACAATAACCACTGTAAATGGCTTTCTAACCAGTGTTTTTATATAACTAATAACACCTTGGATGTAGCAAGCACTGCTGATGTTGAAGTAATTTTTGTCTGTGATTTGAGCAGCTAAATTTAAACTTAACATGTCCGCTGTGCAGGCCAAAGTAAATGCTGCCTGATCCCAGATACATCAAGATATTAAAGTGATATATATCAGGGCTTTGTGTAGTACTAAGATGCCAACACAGCTCTTTTCTTTTTATTTTCTAAGAAACAGAATGCTGAGTTTTATGTTTCATCTTCATGGCAAGAGAAAAACTGCCATGTTTCTAATGGCTTTTTAGAGTTTGCTGTATAATTATTGACATGATTTTTCAGAATAAATATAAAATTATTCTGCCAGTTCTAACTGCAAAGTTAGTGCCACATTTCAAGTACATTATATAAATGAAAGTACTGTTCTCCATCCCTATACACATCAAGATATTTTTCTCATGGAGAAGGCAGCAAGGAGAGTGAGGGAGGATGTTTTTGACACTGCAGATTATCGCTGTCCATAACTTATGTTGCGCTATGCACTATGTAAGAGCAGTAGGTAAATCTCTTCGAAGGCTGGGCTGTATTGCAGATGCCATGGACTTGATGGATGTAGAAGTGTTGTATAATGCTGCCCAGTCCCCGCATGGCAAACTATTTCCATTATTTATTTATTTATTATTTATTTATTTCAGTTTGATAATTGGGGAAATCCACTGGGCTCAGGAGCCCGTTTTCAGTGGAGGCCCGGGGAGAAAAGCTCCACATTACATAGTAAAGTTAAAAAAAACAGGTAAAATTAAAATTAAAACTCAAAGATATGGGTACATTAAGATAGAACAGAAAAGATTAAGTTTTATGAATACAGGTAAAATTGTGATACAGAGACAGTATGAGGTACAATGGTTACATAGCATATGAGTCATATATTAACATGGTTGGTTAATAAGGTTATATAGAATTTGAGTCTTGTTAGGGCAGAGTGGAAGACCAGAGGCAGTGTGAGGTACAATGGTTACATAGCATATGGGTCATAGATTAATATGGATGGTTAATAAGGTTATATAGAATTTAAGTCTTGTTGGGGCAGAGTGGAAGACCAAGCGTAAATGTTAGGGAGGGGGATAAAAGGGGGTGCAAACTATTTACAATATTTACCTTATATACACAAGGCAGCAGTAAGAGACAGTAGAATCATGGAACAAAGTTGTTGGAAGAAGGAGTAGTATGGAAATACAATTAGTGTAGAGAGTAGAAGGCTAGGTGGGGAAAGTGCAGTTGCACTTCCTATTAGAGAACAAGTGGGAATGGAGTAGGGTTTTAAAGTTGTATGCATTTAAGTAAAGGAAGGAATACATAGAGAGTAGTAGCTGCCTGTGTCCATTAGCAGAATAGGGGCATAACTGGGATAAAGTTTCTGTTTCCCATCCATAAATCTAAGTTGTACTTGAATATGGACAGGGATGAACTTTGTTTTATTTGGATGGGAAGTCTGTTCCACAGCAGTGCTATCCTTTGCAAAATATACCCATTCCTCTAAAGTATTTTGCTGATGATGCAGAAAAGGTATAGTGACAGAGCTTTGAGTCAGTCCATGTAGGATATGATGTTTAGTAGGTTCATAGCTTCATAGATTAATACTAGGATAACTGCCCTTGTGGGCCATTTTAAGCCTAGACAATTAACCTAATTGAGAATCAAACATTGCACCTTATGTCTACAATTTAAACACTTTAACCATTGCCAACTAGTCTAATGACAGCTGACTATATGGAGACAATGACATCCCTAGATCTAGTCACAGTCCATTTACATATGTTAATACAAATATTTCAAGCATGGACATTAATGCCTTCTAGCCTGCGAGTATACCAAAATGGTTGTTGCCATGATATGTTTCCAGGCTGTTCTTAAAAATATCTAAACTAGTTCTTGCTTTAATGTAATTTTGTGGTCTGTTCCATGTATCAGCTTCTATTACTATTACCAGTTAGTACAGTCCTCATTCATATAGACTTTCCTATATAGGTTGTCTGATGTTTCTCTACTACTTTTTGATAACCCCAAACATTCCCAGACGTAGTTGTCTCTAAATGTCGTAAACACCCTGTGATGGCTGCCAACCTAGCCAGATAGAATTTTATAGATAATTCTGTCATCAGTAAATATTAATGTAAACCACAGGCTTGTTGTCTTAAATGGATAAAATGCTGTTATATGTGGATCTTTAAAGTTGGCTTCAGCTTATCTAGATGAAGACATTATTTCTACTGTTTTAACCATAAGTTAACTTGCTAGAGTTAAACATGCAGATGTATTTTATTGCTCTGCTTCCTGGCCAGCTGCAAGATAACAAAAGGAAATGTTAAGAATGTAAATGTAGTTTCTGTTAGCCTGGAAACCCAGGCAAGTTTGAAGAATGATGTAATGGGAACCAGGAATGTGATTTTAAAAACAGAGAGAATCAGAAGGCATTAATCATTTTTTCTTGACCATCCAACTCATCAGCACTCTGCCTGTTCTATATGTACGTTTATCTTAGATTTGAGTTTTCTCTTAGAAATAGCTAGAAACTAGAAAGATTAGACTATGTGTTTTCTGAAATGTCAGAAGTGTACTACTGAATTATTTTAAGTATTTCTCTGTGATCTCTGAACTCTTGACTAGCACTGTGTAGTAAGAAGTATTGACTTGTGTTTTTATTTATTATAAAATATTTTAAAACCTTTCAACTGTGGCTGTTTTGTGTAGAGACACGTTAAGCTCTAAGAGTACATTGCATGTATATAAGGATCCTGTACTAAGTCACTCCAATAAGCCTTGACTGTTTAGTTATACTACCAATTGGATAATAATATTGCACAGTAATAATTGGACACCCTTTTAAGGGCCTTTGAGTAGCTGATAATGATTAGTGGGTGGTGGCAGGGTACTACCGTATAGTCTGGGAAAAGGGGGCACAGCTGGAAAACCTGTGCCAGCCTTCCCCAGGAGTGTCTGTGTGGTTGTATAAACTCTTATCTCAAAGTGTATGTGTGTGTGTGTGTGTGTGTGTGTGTGTGTGTGTGTGTGTGTGTGTGTGTGTGTGTGTGTCAGCTACTTGGACAGGGACACAAAGCACTGGTTGGACAGAGGGGGTGCTGGAGGTTTTAGCTTGGCAACTAGGCTGAGATCTGAACCCTATAGCTGTGCCAGTAGGGAGTCTTATGGGGACCTGGAGAGCAAGGGAGTGAACAGCCCCAGATTGACTGTGATCTCTTAAGGGAAATTGCTCTTTACTGTGTGTATTGGTTATCCTTTCCTCCTATAAGAGAGACCCCTCACTGGTGTTAGTTGTGAGGATTGAGGCTCTTTGATTGCTAGGCCAGGGCATGGGCTTCACATATAAATTGTTTGCAGTGGTGGGATATCCACATCACATATTAATTTTTGGCAAATACTAACTGGCTTGTAGTGGTGTGGGTAAAGTAAATTGCTGTAGCTTGTGTACAGTGAGCTTTGAAGGTGTTTTATACTCTAAATCAGCCATGCAGTGAATACTCAGAGTTCAGATCACAACTGTTTTATTTTTTTTGTTAGCTTAGTTAGTCAGGGTGAGCAGACAGCATGTCAGCAGAGGAGTATGGAAAGCTGACAAGGAGCCAACTGGTGGAGATGTGCCAGGCTAGGGGACTGGTGCATGGAAACCTGACTAATGCAGACCTGATTGCAGCCTTGGTTACAGCTGCATCAGAAAACAGCAACCAGGAGGACAATCAGACTGGCAGTGGAGATATAATACCCTCAGAGAATGGACAGCTCAACCTTTCTGCAGAGGACTTAAAAATACATCTGGAGCTAAAGAGACTTGAGTTGGAGGCCAGGTGTGTGGAAATAGAAGCAACTGAGAGACTGCAATGTTTGCAGGCTGAGGAGAATGAGAAACTGCTGCACCTAGAAGCTGAGGGAAAGGAGAGGCAGCATGAGAAGGAGATACTCACTCTTCACCAGAGTCATGGAGGTAATGGGGAAGGGAGTAACTGGACCCCAGAACACAACAGGTCAGTAAATTTATTCCGCAGTTTAAAGAGGGGGATATTTTTGATAGTTTCATTCATATGTCTGAGAGGGTATGCAAACAGCATAGTGTTGACCAAAGGCCCCCTTACTCCATGGTAAAGCTGTAACTGTATTGTCAAAAATGTCTGACATTGCATGTTTTGATTATACTGCTGTTAAAAAGCATTTGTTAGAATTGTTTAAGCTAACACCTGAAATGTATAGGAAAAAGTTTTGTGATCATAGATGCAAGGCAGATGAACGTGAGTGTGTGAATATATTGCTGAACTGGGCACTTATTTCCATAGGTGGGTGAGTGGATCTCAGGTCACCACTTTTGAAGGGCTGGCAGATCTTTTGGTGAGGGAACAAGCCCTTAGCACTTTGCCTGAGGACATGAGGATCTGGTTAGTTGATAGACAATGTGCTACTTTAGATTAGTTGGGGAAGAAGGAAGACATATACCTAGCAAGCAAGGCAGCCATGCACAGGAAAGGGACCCCTAATACTGCTTATGGGTCTAAAGAAACCCATGGTGGACAGCAAAGATTGCCCTAACAGAATTTGCCAGTAGCAGGGAAAGCCACTAGTCCAGGTACACATCCAGGAGCTAGGGTTAAATTTTTTGAATACAACCAGTGGGGCCATGTGGTATACAGGTGCCCACGGAGGCAAAGTGGGTAACGAAAGATGAGGGAGCCATTACGTGGGAAAAACAAAATCCCAGTAGTAGGTTGTCTTGAGACAGCAGGGGTACTGAACTACCATCCTACAGATGTCCTGATAGGGAAGGATTTGGGTGAGGCAGTACCATGTGCTTATGCAGTTACATGTGGTTAGGCTTGGATACAAGCATGTGGATCTGGCAGCCTGGGGGAGACCCAAACAGACTGCATACTTGCAGCCAGGACTGCTGAGGTGGTTACTTCAGGGAGGGAGCTACCCTGTAGCAGTGAGACTGAAGGTGAGCCACAGGTAATTTTGGGTACTGATGTTCCCTTGGACAGAGTGACTGCAAAGGTAGAGCTGAGTAGTAGTACCCAGACTGACGGTGAGGCACCACTGTCAGAGGATGCCAGACTTCCTGCATAAGGGGAGCTGAGAAGGGTTAGAAGGAGAGAGTTGAGACAGGCTCAGCTCTCAGACCCTGCATTGCAAGGCCTGAGGCAGGTAGCTAAGGAGGCACTTGATTCTCAAGGAAAGGGGGAATCTGTATACTGGGACAAAGGGTTACTATTCAGAGAGTGGACCCCTGATGGAGGGCTAGATGGTGAGAGAGTGCAGCAGTTGGTAGTGCCTAGAGCCTACCATCTGGTGCTTCTAGCCATAGCCCATGATATTCCCTTTACAGGTCATATGGGCATAAAATGTACAAAGAGGCATATTATGCAAAACTTCTATTGGCCTGGAATTTCCAGAGATGTAACAGGGTACTGCAGGAGCTGTAAGCAGTACCAAAAGGTAGGCAATCCAGGAGACAAGGTGAGAGCTCCATTGATGCCTTTCCCTGTGATTGAGCAGCCATTTCAGAGGGTAGCTATGGATATTGTGGGTCCTCTGAGTACCACAAGTTCCAAAGGGAAAAAGTATATCCTATCAGTAGTGGATTATGCTACACAATACTCTGAGGCAGTAGCTTTGTCTCCATTGAGGCAGTGAAGGTGGCAAATGCCTTGTTAGAGATTTTCAGCAGGGTAGGTTTACCAAAAGAAATACTGACTGATAGAGGTGCCAATTTCATGTCAGACTTGCTGGCTTGCCTGTGGAAGTCCTGTGGTGTGAAGCACATGAAAACCACCCCCTACCATCCCCATATTAATGGTTTCGTTGAGAGGTTAAACTCTACATTCAAGTCCATGCTACGGGCATTTGCAGATCAGTTTAAGAGGGAGTGGGACAAATATATGCCCCATCTGTTGTTTGCTTACAGAGGAGGTTCCCCAGGAATCGAAAGGTTTTTCACCCTTTGAGTTGCTATATAGGCATAGAGTGAGGGGACTTCTAGATATAATTTGAGATGAGTGGGAAGGTGAGTGCAAGTTTCACAAGGAGTCTGTTGTAGCATATGTCCTAAACCTCAGAACAAGGCTCAGGGAACCTGGCAGAAGCCCAACAACAGAAAAAGGTGTGGTATGACAGAAATCCTCGAGCTAGAGAGTATGCTGTGGGGCAGCAGGTGATCATTCTCATTCCTGTCAGACACAACAAGCTGCAAGCAGCTTGGGAGGGACCCTACAAGGTGGTAAGAAAGGTAAGTGATGTTAAATACATGGTAGAACTGCTAGGCAGAAGGTAGGGGCAAAAATTTTACCATGTTAACATGATGAAACCTTACCATGATAGGGAGGCCCTTGTGCTAAGCACTGGCAATAGATTGCAGGAGGAGTCTGAGGGAGATCTGGGGACTGATCTCCTCAGTGAGACTCGAGCTGACACCTCAGTGGAAGGGGTAGCAATGTCCCAGCAGCTATCTCCTACCCAAGTACGAGAAATCCAAGCAGTGTTGCAGGAATTTGGGGACATGTTCATTGGGAAACCAGGGTGCACCCACCTGGGGCGGCACCAGGTGGATACAGGACCCCAAAGGCCTATTAGGCAGGTTCCTTATAGAGTTCCTGAGAGAGTCAAACAGACTCTGAGGGAGGAGGTACAGGAGATGTTGGAACTAGGGGTGATTCAAGAGTCCAGCAGTTCTTGGGCCTCCCTAGGGGTGCTGGTGCCAAAGAAGGATCACAGCACCGGGTTCTGTGTGGACTACAGGAAATTAAATAGTCACACAGAGTCGGATGCTTACCCCATGCCTAGGACAGATGAGGCCCTAGAGCAGCTGGGTGGGGCTAAGTATCTTACAACCATTGATCTTACCAAGGGTTACTGGCAGGTGCCCTTGACTCCCAGTGATAAAGAGAAGTCAGCCTTTGTGACTCCTTTTAGCTTGTATGAGTTCACAAAGATGCCCTTTGGGATGAAGAATGCCCCAGAAATTTTCCAGAGGCTGGTAGATCATATCCTAGCAGGAGCAGGAGGGTTTGCCCTTGCTTACCTAGATGATATTGCTATCTGCAGCCATTCCTGGCCAGAGCACCTTCAGCATGTCAGGGAGGTGCTGGGCAGACTACAGAGGGTAGGGTTGACAATTAAGCCGAGCAAATGTCAGGTGGGTGTGTCAGAGGTCTCCTACATAGGACACAGAGTGGGGAGTGTAAGATAAGGCCAGAACATGCCAAAGTGGAAGCCATTCAGGCATGGCCTACATCTGTTACCAAAAAGCAGGTGATGGCATTTTTAGGGACATCAGGGTACTACAGAAAGTTTGTTCTCAATTATAGTACCATAGCTGCTCCCCTCAAAGACCTGACAAGGAAGAATAGGCCAGATGAGGTAGTGTGGACCCCAGCATGTGAGCAGGCATTCTGGAAGCTTAAAGAAGCTTTAGGCGGACCCCCTGAGTTAGCCAGTACAGATTACAGCAAATAATTTGTTGTGCAGGTAGATGCTTCAAACCATGGGGTGGGGCTGTACTTAGCCAGATTTCTTCCAAGGAAGAAGAGCAACCAGTGGTTTATCTCGGGCGTAGACTCCAACCGAG
>NC_056751.1:193491787-193689287 GCF_019279795.1 Protopterus annectens | reverse complement strand
GTTCCTTTGGATTATCATTTTTTGTATGACTGCTTTTTTCATCACATGGTAGCTCTGTAGTTTATTTGCTTTTATATTTTATTGTCGTGTGTTTGTAACTACGGAGCTTTCACCCCTGGGTTTACTGACTACCTTGCTCTTCATTGTTGCTCTCTCTCTCTCTCTATATATATATATATATATATATATATATATATATATATATATATATATATATATATATATATATATATACATATATACAGAGAGCGAGAGAGATATAGATATGTATACTGTATATATACAAAACAAAAACTATTTGTCTCATATGTTTCTGTTAGACATACTAGTTAAGAAGGTTTTATTTATTTAAAATAATAAAATGAGTGGAATCACCAGGTCTATATTAGATCACCAAATGCTTAAAAAAGTGAACGGTGATTAATCGACCTTATGTAAGCGAAAGCTTACAATTTCGAACTGTCAGAATAGCGATTTTTTTCTTAGGGAAAAAAATCGCTGTTCCAACAACAAAAAATAAATAAATAAAACACTTTAAACATTACATTAAGTGGGGGGCTTTGCCCCCCCCCACCCCCTACTTAAATATACAAACTCCGAGACCGCACTGCAGTGCCAAAAATGGCAAAGTATCAAAGCGGACAAACAAATTCTTTCCCAGGGAAAGAATTCACTTAAAAGCCGCTTCGATCTTTTGCTGTTTCCGTCGTTTGAGTTCGAATGCATCTTCAGTCTTGTAATAGGGAACCGAATCACCATGGTTAAGGAAAAACTTTAAAACTTTAGTATAGGAACAGAGTAAGTGCTTTCATGGCCTAGCAACCGCTTCTTCAAACTTAAGTAACAGCAGCATTCTTTTCCCTATTTAAGAGCAGTACATTAGTCAAATAATTAAGAACTCCATCCTATTAAAGACACAGAGACCTACACACTACACTACACAATGCTAACACACTATCAACACTTAGTAAAAAGTTTAATGTCTTAAGCCATTGTTGCATGTTGCATGCACGGGCACTCTCCCATTGATTTTTTTTATATATTTTATATATATATATATATATATATATATATATATATATATATATATATATATATATTATTTTTTATGCATGAAAAATTTTTTGAGATGTGTGGTTTTAAACTGCTGTATTTCCTTTCTAAAATTTTTACTAAGAGCTGATGGTGTGTTAGCGCTGTATTCGTCTATGTGTACCTGTCATCCTTTGGGTATTTAACATTGTGTTAAGACCAGTGAGAATGAATCGTAACATGGTTAGGAAGTGTCTCTGATTGTATTTTGCATATGTTACTGACCAATAATTGTCAAATGCATTTCATGTTATATTTGAATCTGTTATTTGATTGGCTGGATGTTATTTTTTATTGGTTTTTGAATATAATTCATTGAGATCTAAAGAAGGGTTTGTTACCCAAAAGTGCTTATCTTTTTTATTTATGCATTAAATATTTTCACATTTAATGCCATGGTGATTTTATGTTTGAAGCTGTGGATTTTCTGATACTTCTTTTTTGTTTGTTGTATTTACAATTTTTGGTATCTACCTTTAGCAACCAGTTATGTCATTCTTTTTTTCCATTGTGTATGTAATATATATATATATAAAAAAAAATATATATATATATATATATATATATATATATATAAAATAAAATAAATAAAATAAAATATATAGGTTCATAGGTAGGTACTAAGCTATCGGCCCAAGGGCCTAAGTAAGCCTAGCCAACAAGGTTCACTGGCTTATGCCGCCCAAGAAAGTTAATTTCCTGTGCCACTGTCCAGCAGAGTCACAGAAGTGATCCACGGGGTGTATTTCCTATTTCCCATCCACTCATCATGGTTTTTCTTGAAGAGTGCTAATGAAGAACTTTGCTTGACATAGATCGGTAGCTTGTTCCAGAGTACAGGAAGTTTCTGAGTCAGGAATCTATCCCTCCAGCATGTCCTGTTTATTATAGTGACAAGGTTTAGGTCCCAAGAGCATGTAGCTTGGAGGGATTGGGGTTTCTTTAGGTGTAGCATATCCAACAGCTCTGGGTTTAACATAGCTTTATATGTTAGGCAGAGATCTCCTCGGAGTAGGCGATATGCTACAGAGTAAAGCTGGAGTTTTTTGAGATAGTCATTATAGGGCATCTGTTTGAGGCCAGTAATCCTCTTTGTGAGGTACTTTTGTGGCCTTTCCAGCTGCTACAGATGTCTTGTGAGGTACATTCCAAAAGGGCCGTTGTACCCTATAATGGGTCTAATGAGTGACAAGTAGAGGGGAACAATGACCTCTTTTTTTCCTGGATGAGAACCCTTTTGTGATGAGGTGTGCCACATACAAGGATTTCCTGACTACTGTGGCAATGTGATTATCAAAGGAGAGACTACTGTCCACCTGGGTCCCAAGGTCTCTTATCACACATTCGGCATTAAGTAGACTACCGTTTATGTGTAGTTAATGGGTACAGAGTTTTTACCAAAGGGGATTACAATGCACTTTTTGGCATTGAGCTTGAGGCCATGTCACTGACACCAGGCATCTGTCTCGGTGAGGTCCTTCGGTACCATGTCCACGTCATTTGGGGACTCCACTATGGCTCCTAGTTTGCAGTCATCTGTGAACTTTGTTAGCCAAATGCCTTGTTTGTTAGCCTGTACTTCAGAGAAGTAGATTCCAAACAGGAGAGGTCCCAGGACTGAACCCTGTGGTACTCCACTAGTCAGTTATTTGAAGTCAGATTTGGAGTCTGCAACTTTTACAGTGTGGGTTCTGTCAGTGAGCCAGTTGGCAATCCATCTTGTGACGTAGGAATTTATAATGTAATATATATATATATATATATATATATATATATATATATATATATATATAAACATATAAAAACTTAGAAGTGTGTATTTATGTTAAGCAAAAAAGAAGTAGGTCTCACCACGATGTTGTAGAAAATAAAACTCCGTGTCTCCTTACAATAGAGGCAAAAATACAACTTTATTCCATAAATAACAAGGATAAGCGCTTTCGCGTAGATTAGTACTACGCTTCATCAGATAAATGTGTGTATTTATATTATATCTATCTATATCTGTCAATACAATACATATATATATATATATATATATATATATATATATATACATTTCACAAAATATTAGACTACAAGTGAAAAATAGGCAGAGCTAGAGCTTTATGCCAGTTACAAGAATATTGTGCTACCCATCCTGTTTTATTTATTTGGTAACTGGGAAGAACGGGCAAAGTGGCCTTTCTATGTCCTACGTCAAAGGCAGGTAACAAATAATATTAAAATGCAAGCAGCTTAAGTATTTAATAATATGGACAAAATCTAACAATGTATATGATATGCCAAATGTAATTTCAGTTATCAATTTATTTTTTCACTTTAGGTTTTAAGTAGAGGTAAATATGGTTACCTAGCGTCACCCATTATAGTAGTGTGGCTTAGTAGAAGAGCATTGTTTAGTGGTAGCCTTGGCAGAGAGTCAGGTTACAGCAAAAGTAAGATAAGTCAAGTAAACAATTTTAAATGCATTAAGGTGGATATCATAAGCAGGCAATTAATTTTCTAAGCAAATGAGACAGTATAGGTTTCTACTGGCTTGGATTATAAGTTCTCAAACAGCATAGTAATAAAGTGCAGCAAAGGACAACAAAGATGTACTTGAAAAGTACTTTTTTTTAGAGTCTGAGAAATTGGAAGGGGAAATAATTAAAAAGACTAGACTGCTCCAAACTGAGACTGTCTTTTCTAGCAGAGAGCCAAAAAAAAAAAAAAAAAACAAAAAAAAAAAACACTTGACAGTGATGCATGTGACTGACTTTGCTGTGGTGGATTTGTGTAACTGCACTTTGGGAGACAGACTACAAGGACCAGCATGTGGCATCAGAGTGTGAAGAGAAACTAATCAGCATTGGAAATCCAAACAGGAAGGCGTGTACTGAGTGTAATGAGCACAATTCAGAAAATATGAGGCCGACATGAATACATTTTATAGTATGCAAGCTTTTTCATATTATCATGTGTGTTAGAAACAGTGCTTTCCTATAAAAAAGTAACATTTTTCAGTTTTATGCAGTGATTTTGAGATACTACAAAGTTTGTATATAATAAATTTTGCAAGGAGAACTTATATACGCCAGCTACACAACTGCACCAACTTGGAAAAAAAATAAAATAAAAAATGGGAATCACTGCCAGTAGTACATTCATACGGAAAAAAGGGATGAGCTCTGTGTGTCTCTGTGTCTGTGCTTGTGCAGCTAATGCTTGAAAGATTTCACCTCATCCACTTCTAGTGATACCGTTTTCTATAAAATGATTTTTTCAACAATTGTTTCTCCTTCTCTCTTCCTCTTTTTCTTTCTCTCTAGTAAAATATGTCAAAAGTTCCTAATGTCGACATGCTTTGGTCATGAAAACAGACAGTTAATGGGTGTTCAAGACTGACAGTTCACAGACTTGGGGAATATGCTACTTCCTTAGGAAATGTGTGGTTTCAGAGCTGAAATGAGTAAATAATAAGGGATGTTGGGGATGGGGGGTGCAAGGGGCTTGCCCTCATGCAAAATAAATAATTTAAACTTTGCTTGCTTAAAGATTAATCTTCAGAGCATACTCAGAAGCACACAGGGGTGGCTCGTGCTATCGGACTGCCGGACTGCAGCCCTCCCACCTACAAAAAACAAAAGAAAAAAAATCTGTGAAACAAAAAAGCACAAGTCCTGACTCCTCCGCATGGACACTCAGACTGCCTTTATCAGCAGTCCGGATGCAGAGAAAGAGGTACCCAGCAACCTGTGCTGTGAGATACCAAGGAATCTGTGCGGTCGACAACCGCACAGAACAGAGGAGCTCCGGACTGCTTCCCTTGCAGGCAGGGCCAATGAGGGGTGAGCTGAGAGCTCTTGCAGGGATTTCACTGCGCAGGCTTCGTGAATGCTAGACAAATGGTCACTGGCTGGATGGGATGTTCATTTCCGAGTAGGAAAGGCTTTGGGCATGTTCATGAGACAGGTAGGTGAAGTGTGTGATGGTCACTGGCTGTATGGGGGTGAGGCTTCAGACAGTGTGTGTGTGTGTGTGTGTGTGTGTGTGTGTGTGTGTGTGTGTGTGTGTGTGTGTGTGTGTGTGTGTGTGTGTGTGTGTATGTAATGCCCCAGTTGCTATATACTGGTGGCTAGAGAGAACAAATGGATAGATATACTCAGGTTTGAAACCTGTACCTTGGATGCATGTGGCAAGGACCTGAATTCCCTATCCACCACTGTTGCTAATAAAAATTTGCAGATTTTTGCCTCATATTTGTTCTGTTCCTCATAAAAATCTGTTGTTTCTGTATCTACATTTTTCCTTGGCTTGCAAAGTCTGTAGTGCAGTGGTGCAGTGGTATCCTTACTCCCTGATAGCTACAGGTTCTCTGGTTTGATTCTTGGCCGGGGTGCCTTCTGTGTGGAGTCTGCATGTCCTCTCATCTTACAAAGATGTGTCTGGAGTTTCTCCCTGCTCTGCTGAAAATTGTCTTTTGTTCCAAGTCAGACTAGTTTCCTGGTTAAATGTTTAAAAATAATAGGCATTTGAATTTCAGACTTCATATTCTTCAAAAAGTACATGGTAACACAAAACTGTTTATTCTAGCAGATGTCTAAGTTTATAACATGGATATTTGAAATTTGTCCCTATTTTTGGGACTGTATTCCCCCATTATTGGCTTTGTCCAGGTATTTTGTGCTAACGTTGAGAGCTATCTATGGTGAGAATTGAATTCATTGAATGTTTGGGGGCTGTATTCCCCCCATTACTGGCTTTGTCCACATGTTTTTTGCTAAGAGGTTGACAGCTATGGTGAGAACTGAATTCACTGAATATAAATGGGGGTTGTATTCCCCCATTATTGGCTTTGTTCAGGTGTTTTGTGCCAAGAGGTTGACAGCTATGGTGAGAACTGAATTCTCTAAATGGTAGCCATTTAAGTTTGTCTTCCTCTCTTTCACAAAACAGATGATCTGGCATAGTGGTATGTTTCTCTGACTGTTTTGCACAGCGCCCCCTGGGTTAAAGACGTGGCAGTGAAATGTATGGTGGTAACACAGCATTTTATTCTAGCAACTTTCCAACATTGTACAAGCAATGTTTAAAATGTGTCCCTGGTTTTTGGGCTTTTGCCCCCCCCCCAATAAATTTCAGATTTTTCCAGATTTCTTGTGCTGCAAAGTTCAGAGATAAAACTGTGTGTCAAGTAGATTTTACAAGGAGCTGAGAACTGCAGGGGAAGAAAAACTTTATTTTCTTTGTACTTTAATAAAGCTGAATATAAATTATAATTAGAACTGGAGTGCAAGATGAAGTGATTTGAGTTAAGTGCTGCTTGTTTTTCTTATACTTGATTTTGACTGGCATTCTAGTAATGTATTTAAAAAGTAATTTATTTTTTCATGCCTCACATCATTTTTGTTTCCATTTAGATATTAAGTAAGCTGTCATGCAGCCAATGGATTGAAATATTTTTTTTTCTTCTACACTTCATTTTGTCTTGATTTGACTCCCATAATGATGGTTTGGCACCCAGGGCAGCATATTCAATTAAAGTTTTTGTGGTTTTGAGCATAGCTCCTCCCATTTCTAGTTGGTCACACCCATTCCCATTGACCCCACCCATTCAGCTGTCTCCTGCAGCCCCCCTTTGATTTGAAGTCACCAGCCACCACTGGAAGCATGTCACTGTTGTTTTGTTGATGGTAGCATGTTGATGCTAGAATCATTGATATTTGGTGTACCTGATCTGCTTAACTAGATCCAAAGATGAATATATCTGTATATGTATCTATCTACACATCTATCTAGCTGTGTGTGTGTGTCTGTGTGTGTGTGTGTGTGTGTGTGCGTGTGTGCGTGTGTGTGTGTGTGTGTGTGTATGTGTGTGTATATTATATATATATATATATATATATATATATATATATATATAAAGATATACACACACACATATAAAATATATGGTCAAAATGTTGACAGTCGGAACATCGAACCGCATCCACAAACTCTGAAGTGTGTCTTCTCAAAACCTTGAATGCCGATGTCCAAACCATAAAATCTCACCCCCTTTTTGACTCATGTTAGCACTTCTTTGTAGCTGTGGCACAGTCAGAAAAATTAAGGTTTGATGTTTTTTTTAATTTCGGAAGATTCGGCAGTTTGGGTTTCGCGGAAACATTTTGGCGGTGTGCACATTCGTGTATGTGCTATCGACATTTTAAAGGTAAACCAATACACACACATACACACACACACACACACACGCACACATAGATATATATATATATATATATATATATATATATATATATATATATATACACACACACACACACACACACACACACACACACACACACACACACAACAAACACACACACACACACACACACACACACACACACACACACACACACACACACACACACACACACACACACGTATATCATAAATGAATATGAAGCATATTTACAAACCATGTATTCAACTATACCTGTAAAAAAATCTTACTTCTTAATGGCCATAGATGGTCATTGGTAGGGCTTATTTTCATTGTGTAAGTATATTTTACAATTTTTCACAAAAATGCTGTTCCTTTGTAATATATTTGGAGAATTTTCTGGAATTTCAGATAGACTGGAATTTATTATCCCTTATTTGCAACCTCTCCAATACACATGCATACAACTCCACCCACTTTACCTTTCAACCAGTTTCTATAACTCTCATAAAAAAAGTTTTGCGTAAACTAAAAATTTGTTCTTCCTCAGCTGACAGCCTTCCCCCGCAATACTTAAATCTAGCCACAGATGCAATAGGTTATCCAATCAGCATTCTTATTAAAAGATCAATAACAGAATCCTGTTCCCTTAATTTGTGGAAAATCACATTCATTTCTCCCATACATAAAGGAGGTAATTCCACTGACATTACCAATTTCCGTCCCATAGCCATCCTGTCCCCCCTCTCTAAAATCCTTGAAAGATGTATTCATCAACAATTTCTCCACTATCTCTTAAACAATAAGCTAATCATCAATATGCAGCATGGATTTTGGCCAGACCACAGCACCTCCACTGCATTACTATCATTTACAGACACTGTCAATAAAACTTGCAACTCTAATAAACTTGTATCTACAATATTTCTAGATCTATCAAAAGCCTTTGGCATGGTCTTTCACACTAAACTCCTCAATCAGTTTTCTACCCTGGGCCTAGCATCTCCATTTATTCAATGATTCTCTAGCTACCTTGTCAAAAGGCAACAAACTTTAAAATGGTAAGGATCCATCTCCACATACCTTCCAACTTCCAGATGAGTCCCAAAATGATCCATCCTTAGCCTTCTACTTTTCAATATTTTGATCAATAAGCTACATTCATTATCTTGCGAAGGTACCTTGATTCACTATGCAGATGACTATACCATTGTCTGCTCTTCAAACACCTTAACTCACCTCCATGAAATCACTCAACAAGCTGGCATCTCTATTGAAACCTGGCATACGACAACACAACTCCTACTCAACCCCCCCCCAAAAAAAACAAATTCCTTCCCATTACCCCAAAATCTCAGACCCCTAACAAAGCATCTTTCAAAATTGTTTCGGCAAATAGCACTGAAATTGAGTTAGTCCACCATACCAAGCTATTAAGTGTCATGATAGATGCTCTTAAATTTGACTTCCACATCCAAAGTAGTTTCAAGAAAACCCATCAAAAACTAGGCATGCTATAAAGAAATAATCATTTTCTTATCACAAACGGAAAATTATTCTAGTCAAATCCTACCTTCTGCCATTACTACTCTAGGAGCACCAATTCTAATCAATTTAGAATCATCCATTAAAAACAATCTTAAAAGCTGCTACAACAGAATTGCCAAGTTTGCTGCTAATTCATCCTTCTTTACCCACCAGTGTAAAGCTCTGCATACCCTTAACTGGCTGGAACTCCTCCACCACCTCTTCTACATTCAACTTATAAAAGTACATAAATTCATATACAAACCATTAGCCTGCCCAGCTCTTACCCATTTAATCAAAATGTATTTTCCAAAATGAACTCTTAGATTGGAAGATAAAAAAACTTCTCACCATTAATAAATCAAATAAATCTACTGGACAAAACCTATACTTGTAGTCAGTAGCAAAACAATGGAACTCCTTATCTCTAACCACCAGAACTATTTCTAACCTACCCATCTTTAAATGTTCCCTAAAAATACATTGCAAAATCTTGGATTTGTTCCTGTACCAGTCCTGGCTGAACTTAGTCTCTGTACTTCATTCATCCCTTTTCAGCCTAGATCACACTTCACAATCCTCTCTAGCCTCCTACTCCACTCCTTTTATTTTCCCCACTACCTTACCTTATTTAATTCATATCTGCAGACCTTTTCTCTACCTATTTCTTCCCTACTCACCTAAGCTACCTGAAAATACTCAACCCTGCATTCTTTTTATAATTTCCTTTGCTCTATCTTTCTTCCTTCTATAACCATAATATGAACACCTCTCTCATACTAAGAAATCACTCAGTTTTGCCTCACTGTCTCTAATCATGTAATCTCTGATATCTCTTTAAATTTCTTATTAGAATTGTCTCAGGTCTCATTTACCACATACATATCTATGTAACGGATAATATGGCCATTGAATTTTGACTCACATATTCTCCAACTGATGTTATTGTTTTTCATTGCACTCTGCTATGAAACATATATTCTATGTTTTTCTCATTACATTTTTTCACTCTTAAGCTTTGTAGTGTAACATAATACTTTGTGATTTTAAATATTTGTACTTGTTGTTTTGTAATCTAACATGATACTTTGTGATTGAAAATATCTGTACTTGATTTTTGAAACATTATTTATTTATTTTATTTATTTATTTATTGACATTTGTTAACTGGGTTTGTCCAACTGGGCTTGTGGCCCATTTTCAGTGGAGACCTGAGGAGAAAAGCTCCAGTAATATATTTTAAAACAAGTACAATTTTAAACAATATTGATATAATAGCAGTTATAGCAAAACAATTCACATATGTTGGGATACATGCATAAAGTTAAAGTTGCATTAAAAAGAAGCTAAGTAACAATTTTACATTGATATAGTTCAATAGGTCAACAATTAACATTCTTTGTTTGTATAAAATTGTGCAAATGCATAGTAGACACATTGGAGAGAGAGGTGTAATGAGGTACTAAGTATGGTCCTTTTGAGGGTACATAAAGGGAAGGAAGACTAGGTAGGGTCATGGCAAGGGCAGGTTCTGGAATTGAGAAAATAAGCTTTTAGATCATTTTTAAAGTGTGAGGTGTGGGAGATTGAACGTAAGTCAAGGGGAAGTTTGTTCCAAGCATGGGCAAGGGAGTGTTTGTAGAGTAGTTTGCCTACTGACCTTTTTGGGTGGTAGATATCAAGTAATTGTTGGTTAGAAGTATGGAAGGTCCGGGATGGGATGTAGATGGAGACTAAGGAAGATAGAGATGGACAGAAGGAGGGTTTATAAAGAATAGAGTGTAGCATATGAAATTAATAAGATAGCAGAAACTGGGGAAGTTCAAGCCATTGAAGAGAGTTTAAAGAAATGCAGTGGTGTGAGTTGTATGGGGAGCTAGTAATGAATCAGGCTATTTTATGGTAAGTCTGTTGCAGTTTGTTTAGAGTGGAGGACTGGATATTGGTAAGAACTGGGGCGGCGTATAAGATGGAGGGGAGGAGGAGTGCCTGGCCCAGGGTAAGTCTAGATTCAGGGGTTAGGAATTTTTTGTTCCGATATAGCAGACCTAGTTTCTGGTTTGTTTTTTTTATACATTGGAGTATGTGTAGGTTGAACTTGAGTTTGTCATCGATAATGACCCCTAGGAGTTTTGTGTGGGTGTCAGGTTGGATATTTGTATTGTTAGAAGATGTAATAAAAAAGGAGGTTTTGTGATGAGAAAGAGAACGGGGAAGGAAAAGTAGGAGTTTGGTCTTTTTGGGATTTAGGATCAATAGGTTGTGAGAGAGCCATTGTTCAGTGGATAGTAGGGCCTGTTGGGTCAGGGAGTGTAGTTCAGGATTGTTATTTGAGATGGATATAAGTGTGGAGTCATCGGCATACTGAATAAGGGAGGATTCTTTGCATGAGGTGTAAAGATCATTGGTGAAGATATTAAACCAAAGGGGTCCCAAGATGGAGCCTTGGGAAACACCAATGGAGATGGGAAGGAAAGGTGAGGAGGATGAGAGCCATTTGACAGATTGTTCCCTGCCAGATAGATAACTATTAAACCAGGCAAGTGCGGAGGGGGATAGGTGGAGATTTGCGAGTTTGGATAGTAGTAGAGGATGAGAGACAGTATCGAAGGCTTTGGAGAGATCTAGGAAGAGGCAGGAAATGAGTTTATTGTTGTCTAGGGCCTCTGCTATGATATGAGTGAAGGAGAGGAGGGCAGTGGTGGTGCTGTGGTGAGTAGGATATCCATGTTGGGTAGGGGTAAGTAAGTGGTGTGTGAGGAGGTGATTGAGAAGCTGTGAGTGAATACATTTTTCTAATATCTTGGAGAGGGGGGACAGAATGGCAATGAGTTGGTAGTTTGAGGGGTCAGTGAAGTTTCCACCTTTATGAAGAGGGATAGTGAAGAAAGATTTCCAAAGGGTGGGGACAGTTGATTCCAGAAAAGATCGATTAATTAGTATAGATACAGGATAGGCAGTTGAGTCAGCAGCAAGTTTGAGGAATGTAGGAGATAGATTGTCAGTGGAAGGAGAGCAAGGTTTTAGCTTGAGTAGTAGAGATTTGATGTAAGTAATGGGAACTGGCTCAAAAGAAAACAAAGTTGTGTTAGTGGGACTTGGAGAGGTGGGTGTCGAAGTAGAGTTTGGCTTAGAGGTTACCAGATTTTGGATGGAAGAGATAAACTGGTTATTCAGGAGGGTAACTGTTTCCTGAAAGGAAGAGTTAGGATATGGGGAGGGATTAGAGGGCTTTCCAGGATAGAGGATGTTGTTGAGAGTTGACCAAAATTTTTGAGGATTGGATTTGTTGTCAAGCTGAGCAGAGCTATAGTATGACTTTTTGTCATTAGTTGTATGTTTTTTTTTTCAAGTTTCCTCAGTTGCTTTTATTTCTGAAGAAAAGGTGGTTGTTTAGCTTTAGTCCAGGTTTTCCAAGCATGATCTCTTTGTTTCATGAGGGACCTAGTCTCTTTGGAGAGCCAAGGAGCATGGTTTGATTTTACTCTGATCTTCCTAGAGGGAGCTAAGGAGTTTAGAGTATTCATGAAGATGCGACATTGTAATTGTGGAGCTTTTCTTCCTGGACATCTGCTGAAAATGGGTACTTTCTCACTCAATCAGACTTTACCAGTAAACAAATGTCAAATAAATAAATGAGTAAATAAATAAATAAAACTGAGATAGGTTGCAGAGTCCTTAATGGAAACATTGTCTCTGAATTTCTAGTTACTACGGTATTTGACAACTAAAGCTTGGGTTATGATAACAGTCAATTGGGGTACATTGTTACTCAGAATGCTTAATATTCTTTTCCTCTGAGGAAATTACTTCCATCAGTCCAAAGCTCTAAATGTTTGATCACAGCTGATTGGCAACACAACTCCCCTAAATGTCACCTGTGTCCCAGTCTGTGCTAAATGTACGAAAATATGAAAATAAAATTGCCAAAGATTCCAAAGACAACCACAAGGCATTCTATAACTATGTCAAGAATCTGAAACGCAATACTCAGATCTGCTCTGAGCTACAACAGAATGGCATTAAATATACTGATCCCAAGGATATTGCCAATATCCTGGCAGATCGATTCAGTGCCAACTTCACCCCTCTCTCACCCCCTAAATGGCCCTTCTCAATACCAGAAGATTGCCAAATTCCGGTAATAACGGCCACACAGGTAAAAAAACACACTCTCCAAAACTAAGAATACAGCATCCATGGGACCAGATGACATCCCAGGCTGTGTACTACATGAACTACAAAATGAACTAGCACCTCACCTAAATGTCATGTTTAATCATACCCTCACCTCAGGCTTCATGCCCACTGAGTGGCGCACAGCTACAGTTATGCCACTCCACAAGGGGGGATCCACCTTGGATCCTGGGAACTATGGCCCCATCAGTCTGACGAGCCTGATCTGCAAGGCCATGGAACATATTATCATGGAACTTATAAACATATATATATATATAAACAAGACATTGGCAACCTTAAAACACTGGACCCCACCCAGTTTGGGTTCTTGAAGGGCCGATCTTGTCTCCTGAACCTGACTGACTTCTTCGAATCAGTCTCCAGAGGCGTGGACGAGGGTAAGGCAGACCACACAGCATATCTGGACCTTGCCAAAGCCTTTAACACCATCCCCCACTCTGGAATCATAGATAAACTTACTAAGCTGGGCATTAATCCCTACGTCACTCGATGGGTTGCCAACTGGCTTACTGACAGAACCCACACTGTAAAAGTAGCTGACTCCAAATCCAGCTCCAGACAAGTGACAAGTGGAGTATCTCAGAGTTCAGTCCTGGGACCTCTCTTGTTTGGCATCTACTTCTCTGAAGTACAGGCCAACACTAAGGGACGCTGGCTAACAAAGTTCACAGATGACTGCAAACTGGGAGCCATTATTGAATCCCCAAATGATGTCAATACTCTACAAAAGGGCCTTACAGAAACAGATGGTTGGTGCCAGAGCCATGGGCTCAAGCTCAATGCCAAAAAATGCATAGTTATCCCCTTTGGGAAAAAAAACATGCACCCATGAATTACCACATAGGTGGCAGTACACTAAACACCGAAAGTGTGATAAGAGACTTAGGGACACAGGTGGACAGTGGTCTCACCTTCAATAACCACATTGCCACAACAGTTAGGAAATCCTTTTATGTGGTACACCACATCACTAAGGACTTTTCATCCAGAAAAAAGGAGGTCATTGTCCCACTGTACTCATCCCTCATTAGACCCATTATAGAATCCAACGCCCCATTTGGTATGTACCTCTCAGGACATCTGCAACAACTGGAAAGACCGTAGAAATACCTCACTAAAAGAATCACAGGCCTAAAGCAGATGCCCTATGCTGACTGCCTTAAAAAACTCCAGCTATACCCTGTCGCATATCATCTACTCCGAGGCGATCTCTGCTTAACATACAAGGCCATGTGAAACCCAGAACTGTTGGATATGCTACACTTAAAGAAATCCCAATCCCTCGGAGCAACACGCTCCAGGGATCTAAACCTTGTCATCACAATAAACAAAACATGCTGGAGGGATAGGTTCTTGACCCCAGAGACTCCCCAGACTCTGGAATACATGTCAAGCAGAGCACCTCTTTGGCCCTCTTCAAAAGGAACCTTGATGATTGGATGGGAGAAAGGAAATTCACCCCAAGGATCATATCAGTCGCCCTGCTAGACAGGGGTCCAGGGAAGTAAATAGTGTGGGAAGAAATAGCCAGGGAATTGTTATGGCTAGGCTTGTATAGGCACTAGGGCCAATAGCCTAGTACCAACCTATGAACCTATGTGTACACATTCTAGTCCACTTTAGCATTACAGCACACATTTATAACCATTGTCTCATGCATCTATGCAATTATCCAGCTGTCTTAATGTGATCACTCACAAACAGTTTACTCGCTTCATCTAAGGCAACATGTTACCTTTCTCATGATACCTCCTCATCTGTTTTATGTTGTCATTGTCGTCTACTTTTTGGATATTAATAATCAGTCATCGTACATGTTATTGTTTAGTATAAGATTGCTTATATCACAATTGCTCATACATGATAGCCCAGTGGAATGAAACTTACATTATGCTTTATGAGATCTCTGAGATCACAATATCCCAGACAATGTGTGAGACAATTATCTGACTTTGTGTTTCTGACTGATCTTTCCCTGAAGTGCATTCATATCAGAATGAGAACAATAAAGTAAGGCGGTATGGTCAAACCCCCACAATCACTACTAGATGGCAATTGTATGGTTTGTCTCATGCAAAAAAAAAATATTTATTTTATAGTTAATTTTTTTGTAAATTGATCAGAGCTGAGCACATGTGCTGCAAGATTATGTGCTTAATAAATTTTGAATTGCACTGATTGAGAATGATGTACCATATTTTGTGCACTTGAAGATCAGTACAAGATCCAGTCATTTTTCCATACTGTCAAGCTTTTATAAAGAATAGCTACACTGAATATTTTTGACTTGTGAACTTAATTCAAAGATTAGTTTATTAAACATCAAAATCTTTTAATCACACCATTTAGTAGTTTGAGTAATACTGTTCATTAATTAACAATGTTTCTAGCAATTGCTTTGTCCTGTGGTAATTCCATCCAGAACATATTCCATTGTTCAGTGTCTAATTTTACAATATAGTACACAAACACAAAATAAGTGATTGTAGATACAGTATGCTTGGACTGAAAGTTGGATTTTGAGTACAAGTACTGCTTTTATACCTTCTTGCTCACTGCTTTATATGTTCTCTTTTGTTGACAGCACATGTTTAATCAGCTTTGTTTTGGTCTATATCTGTGACAAGTCAACATTCAGCACTGGCAAAAATGCTTGTCTTGTCTGAGTCAGCATTTGTAAGCAAAGTCATGGTCAATTTGCACATCAAAGGGTAAATGCATTCAACTGTATACATCATTAGCTGAGCTCTGAACAGCCCAGCTGTGCAGCTGCACTATTCCTTACAATGCCATGCAGTAAATGCGAATTAAGATCCCCAGTGATTACTATACAAATAAATTTGTACATTATTGAACAGTTAGTCTCAGTTAAAGCTGTACAGTCCTGCACCAGTATCCAAGCCAATAATTTTGAAATTTGCTGCATAGAAAATAATGATGCATGCCAAAATGTTTAAAGAATCAAAGAAGCTTTGCTTTCAGGAATGTCACTGAATTGTTCCAGCTACTCAGATAATCGTTACTTCATTTATACTGAGAGCAACCACTGTATTACCTAACTGCATAGTGCACAGATTTTCCTATTTGAGTAGATTTGGTGTCCCTTTTGATACGCATGTCACTTCGATGTTCGGACATTCACATTCTGAATGGTCGTGATGTCTGTCCGACATAGAAAGCAGCACATGTACAGGTCGCAAGAGTCAGTCTGACGAGCCTGATCTGCAAGGCCATGGAACATATTATCATGGAACTTATAAACAAAGACATTGGCAACCTTTGTGAATCATATTAGATTTGTACACTATGCAAACTTTCTTATAGGATCATAGGAACTTATTTGGCTAATGATCCTTGAGGTTCTTCAGATGCCTAACCATGCATCCCAAATACATTTTGAGCTCTAGTATTGTAAGTACAATTAACCCGGTGCCCTTCATAATGCTAGTATAAATATCCTGGGAGCAGGCAGACATTTATAAGTTTTTTCTGTCCACAGGGGACAAGGGTTGCAATCCAGGGTTGAACTTGTGAATTCACATCCACACATCCAGATTACACTTGAATAGGGTAAGGGATATGCTTTGCTTTACATGAAAGGGAAAATAATTCTAGAAAAGTGGGCTTCTTTATGAGGAATATGTCCCTCCCCCCCAGCATGTTCCATTGAAGCTGCAGAAGAGATTCAAATCTCTTGGGCAAGGTCTACTGCCACTACTGGACTCATAAATGTACTAGATCTGATAGAATAGGATCAGCAGAGGCACTGCAAGTAAGGCAAAGAATGCTACTCAGTAGCTTGTAAGACACTAAAAAAGGAACAGAGCAATAAAATGATCAGTGTAGCTTTTGTGTTTAGGTTCTTGATATTCTTGATATTAAAGCATTATGATCACTCAAGTCGTGCCAGGTGTTTGGGGAGGTAAACAATGAAGTGCGCATTATACTCAATGACTGGATTCTAAAGTGCAGTATACAGTGGACTGATCACCTGCACGGACCTGGATACTATATCCTTTCTAATAAGCTATGGAAGGCAAAGGGATTTCCTTACAACTGTAGACACCTTATTCAAATGAAAACTCATTGTCAATATTGGTTTCCTGGTGCTCACTACTGGGTCATTTTTCATTAGTGTGTTGTTGATGTGACATTTGCAAGCAATGTCATACCTGCTGAAGGATACAATTATACATTTTTGGGAATTTAGATTTTAGGCCATGACTTTGATAACAGCTATTTGTTTGGGAAAGATCTTCTTGCAGGATATTGGTATATTCTGGACATTTTATGATGTCACCAATTTTACAGTAAATAAACATAATAAATGTAGTGTGTGTGTGTGTGTGTGTGTGTGTGTGTGTGTGTGTGTGTGTGTGTGAGTGAGAGAGAGAGAGAGAGAGAGAGAGAGAGAGAGAGAGCACACACATGTGCGTGTGTTCATGTGTCTATGTGTATGTTTATCAATGAACATCCCTTTTACTCCACTGGGAAACTTTTTATTGTTTCCACCCTGTTTACATGCCCAACTGACCATGTACAGCACCTTAGCATGTAACCCTTGTTTGTGGTGTCTGTCCATTTAAGAGCAACTTGTAACTCATGCAGGCTTCCCATGCTCCAATTCCATAGTATTATCTCAATAAAAGACCACCCAAACTGTGCCCCTTAAATGACTTGAAAGATTTTCCTGGTTCCTATGTGATGTACATGTTGAGGACACATATCCGTCATCTTCATACCCCACCCCTTTGCATTTTATATATATATATATATATATATATATATATATATATATATATATATATATATATATATGACATGCTGTCTCTTTAGGAATCACTCTTCTGTGAATGTTGTGCTGTCTTTGGCACACTGAATGAAAATAATTTCTGAATCCTTCATCCCATGTTTTGTGAAAGTTTTGTAATTTAAGCATGTTAAATTATTCCAATTATTTATGTTTCTATAGCTATTACTTAACTGTTTTATGTCATATTCTATTCTCTTTAACTGGATGAAATTTATCTTATATCTACTAATGGAGGCTACTAAAAAATCTCAAACATCAAGATACTAGGAAACCAAAATTGCAAACAGAAATGCTGTAAACAGCAAAAGGGTGAAACTTCTGGTTGTAAGCATTTTTGCAGGAGGGCAAGCCTCCCTACCCCATGTGAGGGGCAATCCGCTCACATCCCCTAAGCTTATACATACCGAGTCTATGGCTGAACTAACACAAAAAAGGGAGAAAATCAACCTGGTTTATACTTAGAAATACAAAACCAAAGTCCTCTGCAAGGCAAAAGGCCAACATAACAAGAAAAAAATAGCCAGCACCAAGCATCAGTGTATAAAACAGCACAAAATAAGCCGTAAGGTTTAGCACATAAGATTTATTATATAAATAAATCCCAGACCGGTTACAGCCCAAAGGCTTACATTAGTGGGAGAAAATATTAGTCACATAGGCAGTTCACCACACATATTTATGAGGTAAGCCCTCCAATTAGAATTCTTCCCTTGGTTCAGATGGTTTCCTGTGTGAAAAAAATATAAAAAATATATAAAATGAGCAATATGCATTAAACATTTAATACAAAGAGTAATAGTAATACATTATTCTGGACATTGTTCCTCGTGTCCATATATTTTAACATCCAAACAGTTTTCTAGTAGAAACACAAAGCGTGTATATGACATGAAATTCTTTGGGAACTGTAATAGTGATTGGGTTGTGTATCTTGCGACCTGTACATGTGCTGCTTTCTATGTTGGACAGACATCACGACCACTCAGAATGTAAATGTCCGAACATCAAAGTGACATGCATATCCAAAGGGACACCAATGCTTTATACAGACATTGTCTACACCACAATTCTGCCAGATTTCAGTTTACGATCATTGCAAGGTCCATAGTGACAGATCCAATAAACAGGGATGGCATTCTAATCTTAACAAGAAAGAGAAGTATTGGATCATTAAAAACTGGGTGCTCTGTTTTTGCCTGGTTTGTATGATCATTTATAAATTTATGATGTATTATTATTACTCTTTGCATTAATTATGTTTAATGCATATTGCTCATGTTATATATAGGCCCCCGGGGCTAAATGGCACACTTAGTATAGGCTCGGTTCTGAAGCTCAGAAGGGCTAGATTATAGCATGTCTCATCCTATTTTCACTATTTTTCAATACTGTTTCTTTGCCCATTGAACACACTTGCCCCAAGTCACCAAGTAGTGCAAATTCATATGCATCATAACATCTATTTTTAAGGCTAACACAACAGTACTACATTGATTCTCATATTACACAGGACTGCTGACTTCAAACTCACTTGGATCACACACAGCTTTTTTTAAACTTCCACTTGTATTTGTATTTGTATTTCTATCCAAACCTTTTGGACAAGCAAAGTTTTTAATTTCATCATAACACTCACTTGGTTTACCAGTCATGTATAAACAATGCAATGTCAATTTAACCTATGCACATTTTAATGTTTCATTTTATTATTTGGCTGTTCTTTTGCTCAAAACAGTCTCAATTGTTTCTTAATGCAACTCAGCTCTAACCAAACATGTGACTAATTAACATCCTCATTTAAACAGTTGCCTCACTGCAGGCAACTGTTTTTGACTTGAAAAGCTTGGCATTCTCCAAGCGGCGCTTGTCTGATTTTGCTGTTCTGTACCTACTGACTTTGGATTTTACCATTTGGTCTGATTTTGCTGCTTTGTACCAACTGTCTTTGGATTTTTACCACTTGGCAACTAATAAAGGACTTACCTTTTTACGAACTATTGTCTTCACTTTGCGGTTCTGGAACTACTCTTCTTGGTGTTATCAGTTTTGCTCTTATTTTTCTTCAACGGTGCTTTGTACCATGACCGCTGCTGTGGAGACGTTCGATCCTGCGGCTACACCACTCTTGCTTCAAGATGCTGACAATTCACTTCCAGTTTCACGCACGGAGTTCAATGAGGTTCTTAGCATGCTAGCTGAGCTGAACGCGCTGCTGCATGCACAACGCCGACAATGTTTCTAACAACTCTGCACCTTCAGCTGGTACTCTTGCTAACAAAACGTACACACTAGATCTACACAGCAAAAAAACATTTCCGGACATTACAAATAATGCTGATACGGACGCTCACAACAACGCTCCCAGTACCAGGTCCTCCAACCTCACTAGAACCAAACGAGGGAAGGACAAACCAAAGGATTTCAATTTTGCTGACTGGGCTAACAAACCCTTTATTTTCCAGAAAGGTACTGTTCGTTCAATTAACTCCACCTCTATTGAAGGTGACTTTGATGATTTTAAAAACAAACTGTATAGCCTGAGAAGCAATCAAATGGAAATAGACTATTTATATGAATGTATCAATGTTAAACGTATCCCAAAGGGACTACGGTTTTCAAATTTCCTAATTATGTTAAGCATGGCACTGTACAATATAGACAGATGTGTGACATATTTGATAATGCAGGGATCGAAATAATGAAGTTAATGATCTCAGAATACGAGAGTAAAGCCAATATTTTAAACACTGAGTTGAATGCTTTGCACCAATTGGTTATTTCTGACAATCATTTCTCCATGGTCAAACATGAATATGACAAGGTGTTCGATGATGTAGATTCTTTTTGTAATAAGGTCATGAATCGGAAAATTAGAAAGCTCGATAGAGACTTAGATGAATATAGGAATGACATAGCTTACCCCTGTCACAATAAATTTTCCAAAACCATTAGATCAACTAGCATTCCTGGTAATGGCGGGGATGAAGTTTTTCAGCCAGACACACACCACGTCTCACGGAGAAGTGAGCGTTTGGCTGAAAAAGACAAGAGACAACGTGAGCAGGATTTTCCCATGCACCCTGGGAGGGCCGGGGCCTGGGGACCAAAACCACAGAGGACTGGATGGAGGTGGACCAACAAATAACTCTAGGCACCCACACCCAAGATGTGGCAAATCCCCCTAAAGACACCTCCCCCTGTACTGAACCTGCAGACCACTCTATCCTGCCTTGCTCCAATACCACTATAACCAAGCATGCCAATTGCACTATTTATACCAAGAATGACTTTACTATTTTTAATTACACAGACATGGTGGTTAATGACACAGCCTTTAATCTTTTTACCAAAGGACTCCATTTCGTCCCCACTAACAGAGCAAATTTGGCTCAGTTACTAGTTGATCTCAAGTTATTCACCAGAGGACTCAACCTCAAACATTTTTTCAAAGGACAAACTTGGCAACCCACAGGACTGTGTAGGAAGAGTACCTTCAATCCCCCCACCCACCCACTTCTTAAGCTATACGAGGAATTAATTGAACAGGACTTGCGTAACATGTACGACAACCCCCCCAGACCACACTCAACCAACCTGAACACCGAAGACTTTGAATACATTAACAAGTTGTTTGAAGAGCATATTAGAATCATGAAACCTGATAAAGGTGGTGGTGTGGTTCTCATGTACGAGTCCGTTTATGAGGCTAGCATGCACCATGTACTGCATGATGACACCCAATACTGCCTCACATCCCGAAATGAATACAACATCGCACTTGCAAAAATTAAATCCTCTTTGTATGACAGTTTGCTACAGGGATCCATTAATGAAAAACTCTACAATTTTCTACTTGTCAACAAACCAATTGTACCAGTTATCTTCGGAATCCCAAAGACCCACAAGGGCACCAGTCCATTGACCTTCAGACCCATTGTCTCGGGTGCGGGGGGTGTGACTGAGCCTATTGCCAAGTTCATTGACCACATCACAAAACAACATACCCATGCCCTCACATACGTGTGCAAAGATTCATGGGAATTTCTGAAACTTTTCCCTGTGTCCAACTGCCCCCCCGCCTCCTTTCTGGTCACCATTGACATCAAAGACCTTTTTTCCAGTATTCCCCACTCTACAGGACTAGACTGGTTTAGTGACTTTTTCACCAAAGAAACGAATTTGGGTAACAACTTCATCAATCTAATTATTGACATGATGAGCACAGTCTTAAACAACAACTACATTTGTTTTAATGGGGAACTTTTCAAACAGGAAAAAGGAGTAGCAATGGGGGCCTCCTGTGCCACCAACTATGCCAATGTGGTTTTGCACAGATGGGAACAGGACTACATTTTAGGCACCACTTGGGCAGAGTTTGTCACCTTCTATTGCAGATACCTTGACGACATCTGCCTCATTTGGAAAGGTACTGAACTCCAACTGTCGAGTTTTTGGAATACATCAACAGTACCACAGAGTTTCTGACTTTCACACACAACATCAGTCATGAACATCTGCACTATCTTGACGCTACCATTTATAGGGATGCCCAATCCTTGGAACTACACTCCAAGGTTTACAGGAAACCCACTTTTTCGAACTGTCTATTACACTATGAGAGTCAACACCCTTTTCATCAAAAGAAGGGCATAGTCAAGGGCCAACTTATAAGAGCATCCAGAATGTGCAGTAAACTCTCCGATTTTCTAGAAGAGACTCACAATCTACATGACATGTTCACCCAAAGAGGCTATCCTGACAACTTGCTCAACTCACTAAAAGATGAAATCTTTGCCAAAAGGGATTCCTTATACCCCCCACTGCTTGGACGCACGCAAGTGCAGATCCCCAACCTCATGTTACAACAGAGCAAAGAAATGGACGGCAATTTCATTTACACTTTCTCCGACAACTCTGAACAAATTGAAACTATTGTATCCAAATACTGGTTTGTACTGGCTGGCAATGACGACTTCAGGAGTATCATTCGGACAAACCTAATTTTGTGAGGAAGAGGGGCAAAACCTCAAAGACATCTTCGAGAAAACCCATTGCAACTACTCACAACTCTCACAACAACAAGGGCACCTTCAAATGTGGTGCCTGCAAGCAATGTCCTCTCATTGCAAACAAATCCCACATCTACCTTGCATCCAGACACACCTGTATCAGATCCCCCTGTCACTTTTCATGTGGAACAAAAGGGGTTGTTTATATCGGGCTCTGCACCACCTGTGGTGCCTTTTATGTGGGCAAAACAGAGAGGGAATTCAGGAAAAGGCTATACGAACACACTTACGACATTGAAAAGAAAAAGGAAAGCAACGCTTTTTTCAAACACTCACTTACATGTCCCAATTACAAGTTGTCTTTCATGATCCTTGAACAAGTGAACCCTAACATTAGAGGAGGGGACTGGGAATCGACCTTGGAATACAGAAGCTTGTCTGGCAACTCAAGCTAGATGCAGGCAGGCCCCCGGGGCTAAATGGCACACTTAGTATAGGCTCGGTTCTGAAGCTCAGAAGGGCTAGATTATAGCATGTCTCATCCTATTTTCACTATTTTTCAATACTGTTTCTTTGCCCATTGAACACACTTGCCCCAAGTCACCAAGTAGTGCAAATTCATATGCATCATAACATCTATTTTTAAGGCTAACACAACAGTACTACATTGATTCTCATATTACACAGGACTGCTGACTTCAAACTCACTTGGATCACACACAGCTTTTTTTAAACTTCCACTTGTATTTGTATTTGTATTTCTATCCAAACCTTTTGGACAAGCAAAGTTTTTAATTTCATCATAACACTCACTTGGTTTACCAGTCATGTATAAACAATGCAATGTCAATTTAACCTATGCACATTTTAATGTTTCATTTTATTATTTGGCTGTTCTTTTGCTCAAAACAGTCTCAATTGTTTCTTAATGCAACTCAGCTCTAACCAAACATGTGACTAATTAACATCCTCATTTAAACAGTTGCCTCACTGCAGGCAACTGTTTTTGACTTGAAAAAGCTTGGCATTCTCCAAGCGAAAGCGCTTGTCTGATTTTGCTGTTCTGTACCTACTGACTTTGGATTTTACCATTTGGTCTGATTTTGCTGCTTTGTACCAACTGTCTTTGGATTTTTACCACTTGGCAACTAATAAAGGACTTACCTTTTTTACGAACTATTGTCTTCACTTTGCGGTTCTGGAACTACTCTTCCTGGTGTTATCAGTTTTGCTCTTATTTTTCTACACCACAATTCTGCCAGATTTCAGTTTACGATCATTGCAAGGTCCATAGTGACAGATCCAATAAACAGGGATGGCATTCTAATCTTAACAAGAAAGAGAAGTATTGGATCATTAAAAACTGGGTGCTCTGTTTTTGCCTGGTTTGTATGATCATTTATAAATTTATGATGTATTATTATTACTCTTTGCATTAATTATGTTTAATGCATATTGCTCATGTTATATATTTTTTATATTTCATTCACACAGGAGACCCATGGTGGTGGTGCTGCGGTAGTGTTGTCGCATTACAGTAAGATGCTGTTGGTTCGATTCTCAGCTAGAATGTCTTCTGCATGGAGACATGCATGAATGGGCGTACCGTCATTGAAGGTTGTGCATCAGGGCTGGTAACTCGGCATGTAAAAATCAACTACCAATCATTAGCAGACCAGAGTTCCGCTGTGGCGACCCCTAACCGGGAAAAGCCAAAAGACACAACAACATTCACACAGGAAACCATCTGAACCAAGGGAAGAATTCTGATTTGAGGGCTTACCTCATAAATATGTGTGGTGAACTGCCTTTGTGACATATTTTCTTCCACTGATGAAAGCCTTTGGGCTGAAACCAGTCTTGGATTTATTTATATAATAAATCTTCAGCGCTAAACCTTATGGCTTATTTTGTGCTGTTTTTATACACTGATGTTTGGTGCTGGCTATTGTTTTCATGTTATACTTCGAAATCACACCAACAGTGATTTCCTATGGAAATAAAAATCAGTATTCTGTTGTTTGTTGTCTTATGCCTTGGGCAAATGGCACTTGAGAAACTTGCTGTTGTCCACCTGTTGAAACATCATTAAAATAATGTTTAAATGCTTTCCACATTATAGGAGCTTAATCTGGCTGAGTTCATTTGATGAGCTAACAATTGTTTGCCATCTGTTCAGTTTCTTGACAGAATATTGTTCTGTGAATTTGTTAACTATTGAATGGCTTCTTTTTTGGTTTTGTGTCTATTGTTAACATAAAGACATGAAGCACATAAAGAAAGCTATCAGCATAATAGCAGAATGATAAGGAGAGAAGTCAAAAATAATATAAAATCATTTTTTTGAAAAGGTTTTAGTTTTGTCTTCAAAAATGGTATATGACTACCAGTTGTTATCTGATTAAGGACACCAGCAGGATTTGAAAGTTTATGATAATACAAAAAATGACTGCAATATCTTGGATGAAATCTGCAATACTATGAAACAGAAGGATTGTAGTTTTTAAAAAAAAAAACAGAACTAATCTGACAGCTAATATGAATGGGAATTGTCTCATATCAGAACAACCAAAGGTGATATCACACTAAACCTAGTGAGCAGCACTACAGATCATCATGGTCTGTTTTGTTTCCACTTTTAGTGTTACGTACCTTTAAGGGAATACTTTCAAAGGACCTTGCTACTGTGAGTGGAAGTTTCCCTTTACACTCACATAGAATACACATACACACTCACAAATACACAGACACAGACACACACACACACACACACACACACACACACACACACACACACACACACACACACACACACACACATAGCTGCTGTCGGCCAACAGAATCCAATTAGACTAGAGACATTATGCTCTTTGTCTGATAGCAGAGGTAACACAAAGACATAATGTCATACACCCTGTAGAGATTTTCAGACACTTATGCACGTGCAAATACATAGAGACATACATGCACATGCTGACACATATTCAGTGTCTGTATATTACTCATCCATGATCCCTTCTTAGCAGCTATAGGTGGCATCAAATAGCAGGTATACAACACAATCAAGCACACAGATCCATGCACCTATAACATGCAATCACACATGTAAACTCAAAAGAACCCACTCATGTAATGTCCATATAACCCTACTGACAAATGGGCTTACACTACCATATGCTATCACATACCTACACATCACAATACTATTTTACTGGACTGATAATCTGAGTAGAGTGAAGCTGTCCTACTTCAGTTTGCATGGATTTTCTCCCATCACTGCATACAGTTACACATTTTATGAACTGCTGTGCATGGAAAGTGCCTAGTAGAGATGTATATGAATGACTGTACTAGACAATACATTCCACAGAGCAGTGCAATGGAATACTAGTTGAGTTCATATACAGATGCTGTACACCTCCTACATCTGTATTTACATGCTAGGTTGATGTTTTTGCTGCTCTGTAGAGTAGGCTGCAATACTAGCAATAACTGAGACTACAAATCAGGGAAGCATTTCCCAGTATGTAAACCAATCTGCATGGCTTTGCATACTAATAAAACCTCTCTACAGATCCTCAGCACTGTGTCATCTGTGGAATTACTGATTGAAGTGAAATGTGTCTCCAAGAACAACATTGTCAAATTTAATGGATAATGACAATTTGTTTGTTTTGAGATGTTTCTCTTTGCTCGAGTTTTTGTGACCTCAGAGGCAGAATATTTAGATATACTACATGGACTGAGGCAAAAGCCACACATTAGGGATTGCTGGAGATGGAGCCATCTGCCAAGAGAAAGATAATTAAAATGTTTCGACATTGTTTATGCCAGCTTTCTCATTTTTGTTGTCTTGAACTTTTGAATTTTATTTTTATGATATTTTAATTCTTTATACAGCAGAACTTGATAGCCTTTTCTCAAAAATGTAGGGTTTCTAATGCTATTTCAGGAATGGATCCCACCTTGGGGTCTTCTTATATCAGTACTTTGTGTAATATTTTCTTTTTCACTTTATAAGTCACACTGAAAAGACAAAAGACTATAAAGTTATAGATTAAAAAGTGGCACATAGCATAAAATGTGTCATATAACACAGAAAAAGTTAAATATAAGTAATACAAAGTGGCCTATAACTTATAGAAAAAGTGACATATAACTTACACAAAGTGGCATATAACTTGAAAACTTCAAATAAACCAGCATTAGTTTACATGCATTTGCATACAGTGAAATTCAACAAGTATACTGTGTTATAATCTTTTTTTAACTTACTAATTCTTTCTCAGTGGTGACATTCTGAAATAACATCCCCATTGTATAGCCTCCCCTTCTTTATCTTCATAGAGAACAAATGTACCTTTGCTTTTAGGTATTTTTCAAGTATTTGTCTTATACTCACTCCTTCTAACACTTCTCTTCTCTCTTTCTAATTAGGCAATGCAATTATTATCTCCATCACTGCAATATCAGCTCATCAATCATGTAGGAGCAAGAACTTCCCTTCTCCGTAAATATTACGAGAGACAGTCACTTATACTGACCTACCACACAGAGACTCAGTGTCAGCCCATGATAACTTGTACCACCTTCCATGATGAATATGCCTTACTTCATTCATAAGTCACTTGCAGAATGTCAGAAGTTTGATCTCAGCACCTATCATGTTCAGCTGTAGCACTCAGTGCCACTTGTTTTACAATTTGTTTTACATATTACATCTCCTTAATGCCATGTGTTACTGGCTACCTCTGCTTTCATCCAACCAATAAGAATGGGTGGAGCAGTGGTGCAGCACTTAGCTTTGTCACCTCACAGCAAGAGGTTCTCCAGTTTGATTCTCAGCTGGGGTGCCTTCTGTTCAGAGTCTGCATGTCATCCCTGCATTCATGTGGGTTTCCTCTGGGTGCTCCAGTTTCCTCTTATAATCAAAAGACATGCTTCTGGAGCATTTCTCCCTGGGCCTCTGCTGAAAATGCGCTCTGTGAAACTTTCCCAGTAAACAAATGTTAAAATAAAAAAAAATAAAAAAATTGTCTTTTACATCCAGTACTACTATTGTAACTTCCTCTCAAACCCTTTTTTCATGCATTATGATATCACTGAGGAATCTCTTTTCTTCTTCCATCATTAAAATTTACATTTCTCACTACCAGTTTCATATTTCCCTCATTTTGCATTAGCTATCCCATTTCCAATTTCCTGACTCAGGCATCCTAACTACACTTTACTATAGAACCTCTTTTGCATGCAAATAGTATCATGTGTGTAACTCACCCCATTCAACACCCACCCATCCATCCTTCCAAATAGTAGTCTTATTGTATCACCATTTGTATTCTTTTCCCTGCCACTACAATTAGAAGATTTTCCACAACAGCTCCTTTACAGATAACATGCACATTTTAACTGTACCACCATTTTTGGAAATTTTCTTTTATATATGAATACTTAGGACTTTGACAATAAAAATACATTATCGACAATAAAATATTACAACAATTAGACATACCCAAATACGTGCATATATTAGCTTTCTCCCCTCTGATGGTACCCTTATTATGTAATTACGCACTTTCATTCAGTTTGCACTGCTGTGTATATTTGGTCAACAATAAGGTTTCTTTTGACTTTGACTCTCTTCCGTCAGTGATGATAGCTGTGTGCCAGTAATATTTCAAAAGCAAATAAGCAGTGGAATTCAAATGTAATTCTTCAGTAACCTGTCTTGTTTATATGGGCACCCTGCAAAGCTAGTGGCTTAGAGAGTGGTGTCTGGTAAGAAGAGCTGAAGCAAACTTTTCACAAATAAATCAAAGCAATCTTAACCTACTATGTAAACTTAATTACAGTTATTTCTCAAGAGGATATGAGAAAAGCTATAATATTCTTAATCTTAAAGTCAGGAGCACAGAGAAAAGTAGTCTGGCAAAATAATCCAAATCAGGGGCATTTTTTGAAAGTTCACAATATTTATTTAGGAGCATGATAAAATCAGAAGCCTGACATAATATAATGACTATAACCCAAAATGTTTTGCGATAAAATCACAGTTGTCTTGAGAACAAAATATATAAATCAGGGACAGTGCTGAAAATTTTTACAGCTGAAAGGTATGGCCCAGAAGATCTATGTGTCTGTCATGATCTCCTTCTCTCACTCAGGAATTTGAGCTAACAAAGAGTGCTTTACATAGCTCTACTGTTTTGCTTCACGTAATGGTGAACACTTACATGCAACACATGGTGAGAATCCAATCAGTACATTGGTAGAAGGATGTCAAAGCAATGACTTAAAGAAAGTCCTTTCAGACCATCTACTTCCTTATGGACTGTGCTTTCAGCTTGTATACTTTGACAAAGTTTCAAAGGGCCTGCTAAGTGACATGATTGCAAAAAATTTGTGCATTTTTAATATTACTGTAAGGCAGCTAGTTCTGTACCTGAATGAAAACTTTGTCATACCTTGTACTGATGTACAATGTTTACAATAATAGAATAAAGTGAAATTACAGTAAGACGCTGTCCGGTTCGATTCTCAGCTAGAGCGTCTTCTGCGTGGAGACATGTGTGAATGGGCGTACCTTCATTGAAGGTTGTGCCTGCATCAGGCCTGGCAAGTCGGTACGTAAAAATCAACTGCCAATCATTAGCGGACCGGAGTTCCGCTGTGGCGACCCCTAACCGGGAAAAGCCGAAAGCCACAAACAAACAAACTTAACTATTTTTATATAGTCTGATTTTCAAATGGCAGTTTCTGTTTCCTTTTTGTAAGAGAATTAAGTACTAACATCCGTTCCTTATAGTTGGCCATGAATATCCATACTATATAGCAATTCTCCACTTTTTGTTTGTCTGTATCTAAAATAAATAAGAATATTTTTGACCTGGTTTAACATTCTTCTGAAACCATCTTAAGCAGAAAATATAGATTTGTTTTTAGAGTCACTATTTTAGGAGTAACAACTAATTAACACTCACTATACATCAGTGTAAATTCATCTTATTGTTTCACTGCAGATACATTTGTAACAACAACAAAAAAAAAATCCAGTAGTGCTATTTGATATGGACTGATCACACTTGTAAGTTTTGTTGATTGCTAAATTACTTTTTAAGAATTTAACAGCTCGATTTGACTGCACTCTGCTTGCTGTATGTTGAAGAAATAAAGCTGTATTTTAAAAGAAATCCACAGCCTCAGGTTGGTTCTTCCTCAACTGGAAGTTTTGAAGTTCTTAAGTGTCTGCAGTATTCTTCCTACCTACAGTTTTTATGTATTAAGACTGAATGAAATGGCCCAGCTAGAAATAATACTAATATTTCAACATAATTCTAGTCTCAGTGTTACAGAATGTGTACATTTAAGAAAAAAAATGAAACTCAGTTCTAAACACAATTAATTTGAATGATTGAGAAACAGCACTTAAAATGAGCACTTCATTTAATCTAACTTGCTCATGATGAGGTAATGTATGGCTTGGCTACATCTTTGTCCAGTGGTCTCATATACAAAATTCCTTTTAGAAATATTTTAATAGCTTTCAAAGAAAAAAGGTGAGGTGGCCAATACAAAATGTATGAAGAAAGAAGCAGCATGCATTCATGGTCTTCTCTGCCATTCTGTGATACTGTGTTTTGTAATACTTTTCTTATTAAAGATGCTAAGTTGTGTGCATACATCAAGCCCTGAGCCTGTTAGAAACAGATGGCATCTACTGCCCAAAAACTGTCTTGTAGTTCGGAGAAATGAGGTTTGGGACAAACCAATGTGTCCAGGACCCTCTTTTGGGGTAAAGCAGGGGAAAGAGGGGTAGTATAGGAGGAATGGGGAAAGAGGAGGGATGGATTTGGTGTATGGTTAAGTCAGGTAGCTGGGATCTGGACATTAAGGGTTTAATTAGTTTAGGGAGTTAGGGGGAGTGTCATAGGCTTCTGGAGGGGCTCAGCTTTTATAGTATTGTAGCAGATGAAGTGGTGTCACATTTAGGTGTGAGTTGGTGAATTTAACCCACTTCCAGGGCAACCTGTAGGTACTTCAGTGCCAGATAGCCTTGGATGATGTGTGTGGGATGGAGTGCATCACAGATACGTTGGTAAGGCCAGTGATGGTATATTTACTGTTTCTCTCTCTCTCTCTCTCTCTCTCTCTCTCTCAGAGGAGTGGACAATGGCTGTACTAGTGGGGTAGGGCAATGGGGCTGTGATTGAGTGAGGGCCAGATGAGGGGAGGGTAGGAAGTAGGCAGATGAGTCAAGGATGGCCTTGTTGCTAGTCACTTGGGTTAGTGGCGGAGTATGGTTAGCACAAATGGCTGATGTGCGGTGTTGTTCTGCTCCCTGGGTCCCCTCCCATCTTACCTTGTATTCTTTCAGACAGTTGAGAGGGGTCTCCGCACTTCTCGGGCTGCTCCATCCTCTTGGGCTCCTGCTGACCTTGAGGGCTAGCAGTTTCCATTGGGGGGGAGTAGGCATATTCTGTGTGGTCCCTTGTACTCCCCGTCTTGTGGGCAGCTTTGATAGTTTGCCTTGCATGCAGTAGGGTGGTTTAGGGCCAATTGTCTTAAAAGTTGGTGGGTGGTAGTCTTTTTCATGGTTACAGGCCTTGGGGTGGGGGTGGGGTTGGCATTTCCCAGGCTGGTATCTGTCAGCTCAGGATCATGGTGGTTTCGCACAAGCGCTGTGAGATGTGGAGTTGTTGGCTACACCTCGGTGCATCAGAGAGCTCTGAGTTTATTTTTTAATTTGGAGAGCTCTACTGGAGTAAAAATAGCTTCGATGAAGCTATAAATACAAGTAAAATATATAAAAAAAAAATTCACGTGTTCAGGGGGTGGGGGGGGGTGGGAGGACCCCACAGAACACTGTAATATCAGACCCACACCTCTCAGCCTCATAAGGCAAAAATGTGGACAAAGCTAGACAAAATGGGTACCAGGATACCGAAGAGGGATAGCTACTCAAAGGTTCTGCTGCAATTATGTCCACTGTCTTGCAGAGGAAGGGGTGCATTACAGACCATTATTTTTTCAACAGCAGGTATCTCAGCATTCCTAAGTTATCCCTATGAGTTGGCTTGTCAAAGTTAATAAAGAATCAGACCGTGGTTAGCTGTATGACCTGATATTGACTTATTACATAATTTAAAATACACATTAAAAATTGGCTATGCTTAGGAACTTTAAGACAAGCATAGTACTACAGCTCGACTTTGTTTTTACTATCCAAGTAAAAAAAGAAAAAAAAATCATTTGACTGGCCTGGTGGCCTATTGTACTATGCTGTTGTTGACAGGATCCTGGGTTCAAGAGTTGACAGGGGTGAATTTTTTGCAGACTACTATTAATTCATGTTGTAGACTGTTACTGGGGATGAAGGGTTTTAAAGACAGATAGCAGGAAATGGATACGGACATTTTGTTTTCCCTGTTTTGTGCCCTTGAGTACATTTTTTCAACTTTGTGTGGATAGGTGGGTATGGGGTCCTGATTGGTGTTTTATGGGGGGGGGGGATTGAAGTTAGTATAAACATGGTTGTAATCACTGGCTAATGCAGATGGCTAACATGCAGAGGTTGCGGCAGCATTCAGAGGCGATAGTGCCACAGGTGGAAGAACTGTTTCAAGGGATGTCTAATGCTGATGGGGAGGTGACAGAGCAGGTGAGGGAATCCAGCCAAAAGAACCGGCACTCCACTCCAAGGGCTACATCAACTGCTTGAGGCAAAAACCAGCAACTATTGAAGGAGGTGGTTCCAGGTGGCCCATCAGTTCCAGGTGGGATTCAAGACAGATGATCAGGTAATGATCTTACATCTACTGTTTTGGTAGACAGGGTAGATGCTGGGAATGTCTGAGTAGTTGGGGAGGACAGAGAGTCCATGAAGCTGGAATTTGGAAGCAAACAGAATATTGTGGGCGGGGTGCTACTGCAGAAGTTGTGGGGAGTTATGAGTCAAGTGGGTGAGTAGCAATTAGATGGGACAGTGCAGGGTCAGTGGGTATCACAGGACTTGGTTCTGAACTACATACCAATTTTGGCCTTCGCCCAGGTGACAGGTTAACTATTCAGTCCTTGGGTCAAGGATCAGGATCAGTCGTTTTGGCACCACACATTCCTTCTTCAGTTAAAAAGAAGATTTGGAAGGTGGAATATGTGGATGTCTTGGAGTTAATTGATGTAGAGGGGGTACAGTAGCTGGTTGAGGCTGAAGGTACAGTAGCTGGTTGAGGCTGAGTCACCCAACAGTAAGGATTTGCTGGCCGTCTTTGCTGAATTGGGGAGGAAGACGGTAGGTAGAATTCGCCCTAGAACATGGGATAACTGAGTAGTCAGTTTTGTTTATTACATGGCAGTGCTGCTGGAACAGGACAGGACTTTGGCTTTCCCCTTTTTGGGTTATTTTCTCATGATATGGGAGGCGCAGCATTTATGACCAGGGAATGTTTGGTTATGGTATGGCCAGAGGTTCTGGAAGCAGAAAGTGGTGGATCATTCTCTTCGCTGGGAGGTGTGGCATCCTGACATCTGTTTGGCTACCATGATGCACAGCTATGGTAGGACTAATAGAGGGGGAAAGGGGGAGAAGGGGTTGGTGTGTGTTGGGCCTTCAATGGTGGAAGTTGCTCATGGGTAGGATGCAAGTTCTTGCACATTTGTTGAAGGTGTGGGGGGAATCATCTAACCATTCAATGTGGGTGCTGTGAGGATAATTCTGCAACTGCAAACTTCACATCAGGGGTGGACAGCTTTCCTTTGGCTCAGAGGTTTCAGAAACCTATGGGCAGAGGTAATTGTTGTGGATTACAGGGATTCCCAATAAGATGTAGGTTTTACGACAAATGCTCCTAGGATTTACCAATCCTGTGCTTAAGTCAGAGATATTAGATGTTTTTAATCATGGGTTCTCTATTAAATCTAGGGTGGTGGGAGATGGGCTGGTTTGCAAGAATCTGCGATCACTGTGGGGCAGGGAGGACATCTTGTGGGGTTTGGTTGAGAAGGAGTGTCAGGCGGGTCAGTTACTGGGCCCGTTTGATAGTTCACCCTTTGACACTTTTAAGGCTTCTCCATTGGTTCTGATACTAAAGAAATGGGTGGGGGAGATCAGGTTGATTCACAATTTGTCATATTTCGAAGAGAGCTAATGGTTTAATTGCAGGTGAGGATTCCAGAGTTAGTTACGCATCCTTGGATGATGCTGTTGGGGGTCATTAGGTGTTTAAAGGATCCATGGTTAGTGAAAGTTGATAGTGAGTCTGCCTTTCGGTTGCTGCCAATTAAGTAGGAGGACTGGCCTTTACTGGACATGATAGTAGGTAACAAATTTTATTTCAACAAGGCCATGCCTATGGGTTGTTCAGTTGCATGTGCAACACTTGAGAAAGTCAATAAGGTACTTCATTGGGTATGGCAGCAGAGAGTTGGTACACAGAAGGCAGTACATTACTTGGACAATTTCTTTCTAGTTGGGGAGGGACAAGAAGGTGAGCAGGGAGGGCTTCAAGAATTTTTGGGGATGTGTGATGACTTAGGGGTCCCATTGGCTCAGCATAAGTTGGAGGGCCCAGCAAGAGCTTTAGATTTTTTGGGATTATTAGTTGATGCAGAATGGGGATTGTTTTGTCTGCCTATGGATAAGATGGACAGATTGAAAGCTACAATTAGGTTAGTTGTGGCTAAGGATAAGGTATGGATCTGGATACTTATGGAACTGTTACGGCTTTTGAATTTTGCATGTTGGGTGGTGCATTCAAGGTATACTTTCTGTAGGTCAGTAGCCTTTTTGTTAAAAGGGGGTAAGTGTAAACACCAGTGGGTTAGGGTTAATAAGTTGGTTCGGGAGGATTTTCTGTTTTGGTTGTGTTTTTTGGATCATTTCAATGGGATTTCTTTTTAGCAGGCACTTCAAGTTATTCACAGATGCACTGGAAGGCATTGTCATGGGGGCTTATTTTGTTGGACAGTGGTTTGCAGCTAAATGGCCTTAGCACGGGAAGGAAGAATGGAAAAGGGAGGTCATGTTTTTAGAGTTGATGCCAATTTGGGCAGCTTCAGTAGTTTGGAAAGAGCATTTGCAGGGGGTAAGTGGGTAATTTTTCATTCGGATAACAGTGCTGTAGGTGTTAGAGATGAAGATGGCCAGGCCAGTTGCTATTGTTGATTTTGCATAAGTTGGTTTTACAGAGTTTGAGAATTATTTTTTCATTTACAGCGGTGCATGTGCCTGGGGTGAGTAATGCCATTGATGACAGCTTATCCTGATTTCAGTTTTCCAGGTTTTAGCTGCTGGCACCAGGGGCAGAGGAAGTGCTGGTACTCGTGCCAGAGGAGGTGTGGCACCTTGGGTCAAGGTAACCAGGAGACTGGTGCATCAGTCTTGGGCTGTGTCTACAAGGAAGGCTTATGGTAGAGCTCTTTGTGAGCTTAATCAGTTTGTCTTACAAGTGCCAAAAGATGAAGAGGTTTGGTCAGAGGAGTTACTGATTCATTACTTGGCTTGAGCTTGAGGTTTAGGCAAAGCGTTCCAAATGGTTAGGGTGGATTTAGTGGCAATTAGCATTTTTATGCAGGTATCTGGGTTACACGGCTTTACAAAGTTCTGGATGGTTGGGAGTATGTTGAGGTGATGGCGAAGAGTGGCTGAAGACCACAGTGATATGCGTTGGCTGTTGACAAGGACTTTGCTGAAAGTTTTACTGAAAGGTTTAGCCTTACTGGAGGGTAAGTCCTTAGATTACATGATATAGGTCACTTTCTGTGTATGGTTATATCTTGGCGTGTTCCGAGTGTCTGAGTTGTTAGGATCATTACATTGCAGGGATGTTATGATAGGCCCTGGGATGGTGATTATAGGGCTGTGAAGGACTAAGACAGATCAGTTGGGGAAAGGTGCATCGATACTACTCAAAGAATATAGGAACTTTGTCTTTGCCCAGTAAGGTAGGCTATAGAATTAAGGCGGATTCAGGTGGGGGGACCAGTATGACTTGGTTTTCCGGTTGTTGGATGGCAAGAGGGTGACAAGTGGTCATCTCATGCACATCATCAAGAGGGTTTATTGTTGCATGGGTTTTCCAGTGGAGAGGTTTGGATCTCATTCCTTTCGCATTGGTAGGGCTTCTGACTTGGCTAGGGAAGGCAGTTCCATTGGGTTATTAAAAGAATTGGGAAGTGGTCTTCTAATGCATTTTATTTTATATTAGATAAGGTCTGCACTGCATGTCTTGTTGATTTTTTTTTCTTTCTTTCTTTCATCATCCCGGGTCATTCTTATATCCATTGGGTGGAGAAATGGGCAGCGGTTAGGGTGGATGGACAGAATTTGCATTTGCCTCACTTAGGTTGGACAGTTACTTGGCATGGGGTTAGAGGGCTTAGATGGAATCAACTGATACATGAGTTAGAAGTGGTAAGTTTGTGAGTAGGTTATCCATGAATATTAGTGGTGCACTTGGGTGGTAATGCTCTGGAAATTCTTTTGAAGAAGCAGTTGTTGGATACCATAGTAGAGGATTTGTTTACGTTGCAGACTTTATGGCCTGGTATGTGTATAGCATGGTTGGAAATAGTTCCACATTTGATTTGGAGGAATGCATTCAGTTATTGGGTTGTTGAGTGGGTTCAGAGGTTTATTAACCAGAGACTGCCAGGCAATTGGGGGTCTTTGGCATGTACACTATAAAGCAAAGGGATTTTAAAGATAGTGAAGTTGTTTGGTTTTGATCAGATGGGGTGCATTTGAGTGATGTGGGCTTAGATTTGTTTAATGTATATTTGAAAATGTTTTTAGAGGGTATGGTGAAGGTTATTGCATAAGAGGGGGAACAGCCTGGGATCAGGCTGGTGGGCAGAGAAGAGGGACAGGATTGTCCTCTTCTGTTCCCCTCTAGACAAGGGTGTTGATAGCATTGAGTTTTGGGATAAAGTGTATTGCTGGACGCTGATTGATAATAAGTGAGTTTATTTGGATGCTGTTTATTTTGAAAGGGTGAGCAGGTACGCTGCCCATTTAAGGTTTAGTCAGAGTGAGTAGGTACGCTGCCCTGATGAATTATTTGGACAGGGTGAGTAGGTACGCTGCCCTGAGGTTGCTTGAAGGAAAGTGAAGTTTCCAGTTATTTGTTGTTTTATGTGAATAAAGTTAATGATTTGGCTGTATTAATAAAGGTCATCAACTGTCTTTTGGTGACGGTGTGAGTCATTTTAAAGGGGACCAGGACAAACAGAAATTTACAAAGTTGAGCATTGGCTGAAGAAGCAGCTATGCTGATCTGAGTAAAAATGGCAATGTTGTACTCATAATCTTCTGCCTTCTTTATCATGATGGGATCTATTGATGGGCAGGTCTGACCTCAACATGGCAATGTTTAAAGAGTAAAACAATGTTTTATTGCTCATACTTAAAGTTTCTTGGACAAAAATACAATACAGGATGAAATGATTGCCTATTTGCTTTTTCATGCATTACATAGCAATTGACTTCTCTTTCTTAATTAATACATCCCCTGGGTATAAAAACTCTGCAAAACCACTCAGTGCCAACAGAAGTTCCACATTTTGCCTATATTCATGTGCTCATATCTGACTAGTTGCTGTGATTGACCTTCATTCACAGACTTTGACATTGAGCTTAATTTACATGTCCTAATGCATTTCTCGTAAGTTCTACATGACTACAACAGTATTCATGTGGAAAATTCATCAGTCATAATATGTCTCGAAAGGCTGTTTCTTTTAGTAGAAATATACAATCTCAAGCTTGTTGAACCATATCCCCATAACCTTTAAAGGCCACTTAATTTTTCTAATGTGGAGTCTTGCAGTTGGTACAATAACATACCTCTGAATTGTTCCTAATTTTTAGGAATGTCTCTAATTTTGACTCTAAATTTTGATCTGTCCCTCCTAAAATAGAAAAGTGTTTGAAAAAAGTGATAAATTATTGTAGGTAAAGATTGATAATTGTCACTAAATAGTGATATTTATTATATTTACTTTCATATTATAATTCACAAAATACATGCTCATATTTCCTTTTTCTGTAAATTTTTTAAGTTAATAACAGGTTGTTTAAACAGTGTCATTAATCTGAGGCCTTTATTCCTATTATTGTTTTGCTTTGTCCGTATTCTGGAGGTAAAATATCGAGAGCTATGTATTGTAGTCATGCAAAAGGCTACACACCCAAAGCCCCTGGAATGTGATACTTGCTGATGTCAACTCTGACTGTGTGACTACTTTGTACAAGATCACTATTTCTCCTGCATTGTTAAGAAGAATGAAAGGTTTGAGCTACTTTGTGCCTATCACTGCTCAGTTGAAAACAAAACCACGGAGTATGACCACCTTGAGACATTGTCTGACTATATATTTCCCAGGATTTGAAGAATTCAGAAAAACACCCCATTAATGCTTATTAGGTCATAGGCAGAGGACATTTGTCCCACAATAGTGTAGACTGAGCTTGCACCTCTCCTTGATTTATGATATGAGCCAAGTGATATCAGATCTTTTTCGTCCTGCCCAAGATTATAGAACAACATGCATTATAATCACATGTTGTATAATAACAAATGACAAATAAATACAATAAATAAATATTTAGAGCTTTAATCTATGCTTCACCACAGCAGACAGGCTACCTCAGCAGATTTCTATATGCCGATATCAAACACATTTTTTGAACCTCATGGCTATATATTGAGAGAAACTGTCTCAAAACACATTTTTCCTAATCCCTAATGTTACTTTCTAGTGAGGCATATGGTTCGGTTATGCCTTTTTGACACCACAAGTAGCTTGCAATTAATGTTCAAATCTTAGCCAAAACAACAGTACTGACATTGCATCCAGAGGGATTTTCGTTTAAAATATATTCAAACAACATGTATAATAATTTGCTTGGTAGTGAATACATCAAAACTAATGCACCTTAATGAATGACTGAATGAATGAATGAATGAATTAATTAATTAATTAATTAATGTACCTTACACATGTGTGGTCATAACATTCTGTGCTGTTACTGCACTCATTGTGGTCTGATAGAGAAAGAGAACGTCAGAGTCAGACCTTCACATTGTCTATGTATTAAAAATTTGAAGCGAATCCAACATGCACCCATCTGCCATTCATTAAAGCTTAGGAAACAAAAGCATAACCCAGGTTCTATGAATTCTTAACTCTCCACACTTTCATCAGCCTGATCTCTATCATAAAGTTAGCTATGGCAGCTTGTATTCTCAGCTGAGACTCTGGGTTTAGTGTAAAGTTATACAAATCAAAGTCTTGGACCATGTTAAATTCAGTCTTCTACCTCAAGTGGGATATTAGAACCTTGGTGGGACACTAAAGGAAATAAAAAATAAGTAATTAATGCTATAACAATACATTTTCTCCATGTCTGTCATTCCTGCTGTCATATTAAACTCTTCCACTAGCATTCTGTCCTCTATGTTCAGCTAAACAATCAGCCTACAGGTCAAGCATTCTGAGAATCAAATAAAGCAAGAAGTGCTAGGTCCAAACTGATGGATTCAGTATTAAGAGAGGAAAGTGACTATGAATGCCCTCCAGAGGCAGATGTTCAGCTCACCAAGCTATAATTTGGCTGACGATTCATTGGAGTGGGTAAAGAGAAGCATACACTCACATAGAGAGGGTGTAGTTGCCTGTGTCTTGCTATGGGTCACATATTCACCCACACAAGGGAGGGGTAAATGCAATAAAGATATGCTTTTATTGTTGAGAAACTAGAGAAGGTGAGACCCACCATCATGTTGCTTAAATGATGACCCCTTCAGATAGTTGTTGACCCTGTGTTAGGTATACCCAGTGCAGTGTAATGGACAGGCAGTAGTCTGATTGGCATAATATGGTCATTAGGCAGGTGAGGAAAAGTACAGAAAATTAAAAACAAACAAAAAAAATGCATCCATGTTCTTTTGGTGACTGCAAAAAAAAAAAAAAAAAAAAAAAAAAAAAAAAAAAAAAAGATCAGTATCCATTTCTCCCTCTTCCCCTTTGGAAAAATTGTCAAGACACTTGGAAGTAAGAACTTCTATCAGAACAGTTTTTGTATATGTTTTATGGTAGTCAGAGGGGCTTCTAAGATCCCTGAAGGTATTTGTAGACACATAACAGTTTGAAGGGAGGTGCTTTTATTGTGGGTTTTGGTTAGATAAACTATACCAGGCCCTTTACTTTTCTTTGTGCATTCCTCAAATTATGCTGATTGTGGAGAAAAGTGAGAAAATCCACCTACTGGTAAGTATTAATCACCAAATACTGTAAGAAGTCGCACTAGTAGGAATTTTATTTCTTGCTCAGATACTAGCTTTGCTATTTACTGGTTAATTCACAGACTACATAAAGACTGTTTGTGAATTTTTTTTTTATTAGTGTAGCTGATGTACCTCTGAAAAGTCTTCAACTCATTAACAGTTGTTGTAAAATAGTCTTGTAATAGACAGACCTCAATTTTTTTAAAAACAAAATGGTTTACCTTAACTCGCTGCATAAAACAGAGCCTTTTTGTTCCTGTGGTCTAAAATAAATAGATTAAAATATAGTAGTACACAATGCTTGGCTGCCAAGTACCCATAAGCTTTAATGATCTATGAACAATTTTGACAGATATTTTCCCATTAAACTGTGCAGGTGCTGGCAAATGTTCTTCTAAAATTCAACATATACTCATCATTTATTCAGATCAGCAAGATGCTAATTGTTTCTAAAATATCAATATTCAAGATTGTTTTTGTGAAATGGTTTATATTTGAACCTGATTGCCTTATGCAGTTTTATAAGCATTTTGCTTTTCTCAGCACAACATATGTAAGTTACAAATGGTGATCTATTGAAATCCAGAAAACTGGGCATCATAAACACACAAGTTTAGGACGCGTGACTTCTTCTTACCAAGTCATCATCACTTACCACTGAAGGTCCTTTATTTACTTTGCCTTTTTCATAAATACTTTGAAAACATCCAATGTGGGAATTGTCTAACCATGAATAACACATCAAGTAGAAGAAGCATTTTAACAACTTGGATCCCCTCAAGAAAAGGTAAATGGTAAAAATAAATATGCTCCAGGAAACACTTTTTCTTATTTATAAATTCTGAGACATGTTCAACAATCAGGTCAATAATCTAGTTTTAATCTATAGTGATTGTGATACCCAGGTAAGTGCAGATCTTTACTTTTCAAATGGAATGCCCCGAGGATCCTGCAACTTAGTAATCACGTGCTGCTTTAGTGGCAGGAACATAGTATGACTGAAACTGAACTAACTTCAGATACATAGAATAGTCTCCGGTTGTACCTAAAAGTTTGGGTATGTTTGATACTGGGACTACAGACCATATGATATGATCATCTACAAATTAAGGCAGGAGACATGGAGTGGATTATTTAGTTTTACTCCCCTCCACAGAATGTGGATTTCAAAGAGTATGATCCAATGAATAGGGCACTATAACACAAATTTAAGCAGGGTTGAAAAGTACCCTTAGCATGTAACTCTGATAAGCAGTACAGGGTTTACGCAGGGATAAATGTTACCTGTATCATGTATCATTGGCAAAGCAGTATAGGGTTTAAGCAGGGATAAAAGGTACCCATATCATATACTTCTGACAAGCTGTATAGGGGACAATAAAATCCCATTTGTACTGAAACAGACTGAGAAATTTGTGTGTAACAATTTGTATCTATAAATAAAACTTTCTGGAAAGCCCATAAATTGCTCAAAAAAAAATGAAATTCCATATAATCAATGCTTTTTTCTGAAAATCCACTTACAAGGCCCCTGCAAGGTGAGGTTGTCAGAGTTCCTCTCATTATCTGGCTAACCCCTGAGGACTGGCTGGGATAATAGGTGGTAACATTTTCTGTAGTGTGTTGTCCAAAATGCTTACAGATATCTTAAACTCAGGCTGCAATAATGGCTCTATATTATAACAATGAATGATCAGATGACTGAACGTTGTTATATCGGACCCCTAAATGTCGAAAATCCAAAACAGCGAACAACCAGAACAGAGATTTTTTTTCCCAGGGAAAAAAATCACTGTTCCCAAAAAAAAACAAAAAAACGCTGAATATTAAATAAAGAAGGGGGCTTAGCTCCCCATACCCCCCTACTTAAATGTACCAACTCTGACATCACACTACAGTGGAGGAAATGGCACAACCTGGATGGCTGGCCCAACGATTTCTTTCCCTGGGAAAAAAATTTGCTGTTCCGGCCGTTCGCTATTTTGCCGGTTCGACATGTAGTGTTCGCTCTAACAGCGTTCGATCATCTGATCGCTGTTCTAAAGTAGACCCCAATACTGATATCCATGTATAATTACTTAGGATAGTTTAATCTTTCCCTAGTTTTAAGGAAAAAAACACTTTTGCAATATTGGATTCTAAATCGATTTCAGTTTTAATCACATTTCAACAAAGATTCCTTTATCATCTATCTAAAACTATATAACTGGAATGCTCTAAAATGGATTCCACTAGATTACACAGTATCTCTTTTTTATTCTACTTTCTTGAGCATCCTAAATGAACTTGTACAACTCAAAAAAATGAGAGGTAGGGTCAAACCTGCTCCCTGGTTGTCTCAAAATACAAAACAAGTTATGAGTCTTAGACATAAAGCCTGAAATAGATGACTATCCAATAAAACACTAACAAATCTCCAAAAATTCACAGAACTCAAACAACAAACTAAAATTCAAATTAAGTTAGATTAAAAATCATACAACACTGGCCTGAAACACCACTCAACCATCTCCTCCACCTAACAGTAACAACAACTCTACGAACTGTGCTGATGATTTCAACTTTCATTTCATTCGGTCAGTCTCATCACTACTTCAAAATTCCCCTAACAGCATGGAATCAGGCAGCATCACCATCAACTATTCTGCTTCATAACCTCTCCTTCCAACCAGTCCCACTACTTACATTAAAAATTTTCCTTAAATTGGAACCCACAGCCTTAACCCCAACGTCCTACCTGGTGAATACCTTAAGAAGGATACAGAAGTAATAGACTACCCATTCTCGATTCTAATAAAATGCTCCTTCAGCGAAGCATATGTCCCTAATCTCTTGAAAAAAAAACACATGCTTCCCCGGCACAAAGGATAGTAATCAACTGAACTCTCCAAATACAGGCCCATTGCTATCTTCTCCCCTCTATCAAAAATACTTGAAAAATGCATCCAGTCACAAATCTTATATTACCTCATACAAATTATCTTCCTCTCTTCATCTCAGCATGGCTTCCATCCCCATCACTGCACCTCTACCACTATACTTAGTTTCACCAATGCAGTAAACACAAATAGGAATAATAGAAACTTAGTATCCACCATCTTCATTGATTTATCCAAGGCCTTTGACACATTTTCTCACTGTATTCTTCTACACAAACTTCATAATCAAGGACTTGACACCACTGCTATATCATGGTTCCATAGCTACCTCCAAAATAGAGCTCAAGCTGTCAAGTAGCCAAAAGACATCTCATCCTTCTTCCCTGTCCCACTCAGTGTACCACAATGATCAGTCTTGAGACCCATTCTTTTTAACATCTTCATCAATGACCTACATAAAGCCTGTAAATTTGCTTCCTTAGTATAATAAGCAGACAACGATAGTTAAGATGTTAAAAAAAAACATCAACAAACTACAAGAACTTACTCAGGAGTCCTTCTCCTTTATAGAAACCTGGCTGACATCTGCCCAGCTATTCCTTAACCCAAGTAAATCCAAGTTAATCCTATTTACTCCCAAACAGTTTACAGTCAACAAAACCTCCTTCTCAGTTACCTCATCCATCAAAACAAAATTCAAACTTGTCAAACATACTAAACTGCTAAGTATATGCGTAGATGAAAATCTAAAATTTGGCACACACATCCAAAATATAGTGTAAAAATCACACAAAAAACTACATTCTCTCTTTAGAGCCAAACCCTTCCTCTAAGACATTGCAAGAAAACACATAGCCTCTTCTCCTCTCTTGCCTACTGTAATATATTCTGCTCCCATCCTTCACTACGTCCAAGTGGCCTTGCTAAACAAACTTGAGCAATGTTACTGCAAAATAGGAAAATTTGCTGCCAGCCTTCCAAACAGAACCCAGCACAGTGCTACTCTAAGGGATTTACATTGGAATTCACACATTATCTAACCTACTCACAACTTCCACAAATCCATTACATTGTGTATAAACCTAGCAATTGTCCATCCATTTCAAACCTCATACAAATATATAACCCTTCCAGGCCACTGTGTTCATTGGACAAATACCTATTACATGTATCCATCCCAACAATTCTACTGACAAATCACTATTCTCCCACTACCTCATTAAATTCTGGACCTCTGTCCCACTAGCAATATGATAAGAACACTCCCTAAAATCATTTAAAACTCAACTAAAGTCCTACCTACTCAGTTACCAGCTCTGTACGTGTGATATTCCTAGATAATCTCCAAACCCTTACTGTCACCACTCTTTTATGTAACTGGCCATAATACAGCTACTTCCTCACAATCTCTATCTTACTATCATCCATCCCCCTCCACTATTATCTCTATTTCACTGTTACTTAGACCTCCTCAATACTCTTTGATAATTTGTAACCATCTTCATCCTATAATTAGTTCACTGTCTCCTGTTCAATATCTGCTTTCTTTTGATTCCATTTGAAAGTAACTAGATTCGTATAAGCTTGATATTAGCTAATATTTTACTGTATTCTTTATTTAACAGTCATATTTGTCTCCCTATCAGATGATTGAAATGCTGTTTCCGCGAATACAAAATTATCGACACATATTGAGCGAACTACGTAAATGCCAAATGTCCAAAACAGCGAAATCCAAAATGTCGAAGTGTTTTGCTTGGCCCATCTGCGGTATAGCTCCGTAAGGTAAGTGTGCAATAGGTATGGACCTTAGGGTACGATGCAGGTTAAGGTAAGTGCATAGATAGGTAATGTATGTAAGATTTAGTGTAGTGTTAGAAGTAGGGTTTTGTTAAATGCATTTATGTGTATTATTTATTTTGTTAGGGTATATCTCCGTAGGGGAAGTGTGCGGTAGTTACAGACCTTAATGTTAGGGAAAGGTTAAGGATAGTTCATAGATAGTTGTGTATGTGGGATTTAGTGTAAGGTTAAAAGCTGGGTTTTGGTGCTTTACTTTAGGGTTAGGAGTAGGGTTTGGTTAGTGTATGTATGGTTTTATTTATTTTGTTTAGGTAGGTAGTATGTAGCGGGTGGTGGGGTTGGCCGACTATGACCGCTTGATGTTTTAAATTTTGCGGTTTAGTGCGTTCGGTCTATTCACGGTTCGATTAATATGTGTCACTCTTTTGGTATTCGCTGAAATGGATTTTCGCGGAACTGATATAGACCCGTCAAATTTTCATTGTGTCATATCATTAAAATTCCATGTATATTCATTTACTATTCTATGTATGTACATTTATTATTTTTTGATTAACTGTCATATCATTACTACTCTAGGAATGTATGTATGTACATTTATTATGTAAATCTTGCATAACTGCCTTCTTCTCATTCTATAAAATGGAGCATTTCTTCCTGGGTTTCCACTGAAAATGGAAATTGTGCCCAGTCAGACTTTCCTGGTAAAGAAAAGCAATAATGAATTAAATAAATAAATAAATAGAAGTTTCCCTCCCACTAACTTTATACACAAATGAGTTAAGAGAGTCAACCTTTAGGGCCTATAGGACTATACCTAACCTATAGCATGCAGATAATCAAAATAGTAAAAGTTAACTCCACAAAATGACCAGTCATCTGTGGAGTCCTCCATGGTTCTCTGCTGGGACCTCGCATGTTTGGCACCTACTTTTCTGATGAAAAAGCCAATACTAAAGGGCTCTGGCCATACGTCTCAACTTCTTAGCGCAAAAAAATCTGGATAAATCCTGACATAATGGGTGAACAAAGAACCAAAAATAGGGACAGATATTAAATATTGCTCTTATAAACTTAGAAAGTTACTAAAATAACAGGCTTTGTCATAGCATGCATTTTTCTGAAGAATATGAAGTCTGAAACTCAAATGTATGTCATTATTTGGTGATTTGAATTCCAAGATCATCACAGCAATTTGCCAAAAAATCACACGTTTTTTGAGGAACAGACCAAAAAATATGTGGCAAAAATCTGGGCATTCTGTGAAAATCTGGACAGTTGAGACGTATGAGTCTGGCTGACTAAGTTTACAGATGACTGCAAGGAAGGAGCCCTCATTGAATCCCCAAATGACTTAGCCATCCTATAGGTAGGTTTGTCTCAAATAAATAATGGTTTCAAAATCATGGTCTGAAACTAAATACAAAAAAAATGCATTATTGTATCCTTTAGGAAGTAATCTAGTCCAGGGAATGGGGTTTCATTGTCCCTCTTTACTTGTCCCTCATTATGCCAGTTATTGAATATAATGCCCTCCTTTAAAAGTTTCTACTCAGACACATGCAACAACTAAAATGCTCACATACATACTTTAATGAAAGGATACAAGCCCGAAACATGTCCAGCATGGACCAACCCAAAGCCCTGTCACTATGCTTACATTCTACAGACTGCTAAGAGGTGACCTGAGTTTGGCACACAAGGCATCCTACAACCTATTACTGATGGTATCACTATACATAAACAAGTCAATGGCATCAGAAATTCTTAGTGTAGAGATCTAAACCTCTTCTGCAACATCAACAGAATGGTTTGGAGGGACAGGTACATTTCGCAGAGAATACCGCTGCTATGGAACAGGACTCCTCATCCACATAATACAGAGTTCATCCCTGCCCATATTCAAGCACAACTTAGATCTATGGATAGGAAGCAGAAAATTTACTCCAGGACTGCTGCTGTACTACTAATGGACAGAGGCAACTTCTAAATGCTTTATCCCATGGATGGTCCCCTTCAAATTGTCTATAGTATGATGCCAGTTATTCTCACTAGGGGTAATATATAATTATTGACTATGGTAAGACCAGTATATAACCAAATGGGATAGGTTATTTTGAGCAGAAAAATGGAAGTTTACTAGACTTAAAATGACCCACAAGGGCAGCTAGCCTGGTGTTAACCAATGAACCTATGAATCTATTAACCAAAAATATAATTATAAACTTTGAAAAAAAATCTAAGATCAGTCAGTCTAAGCCTGTAGAATTATTAGCATCCAAATCTCAAATAGCCTACTTTATGTCATCCTATGTTATGGGCGCCCCCCCCCCCCAACTATCTCTTTGCACTGTAGGGATAAAAGTTAAAGACACAGCACGTTAAACAATCCGCCTTCAAAAATAGGAATGGCTAAATGGATAAATGACCTTTTCTTATTCCTCCAAAATAAGTTTATTAATCATGACTGGGTTAGCAACCACTTTGTCATTCCTATTCTTAGGGTTACAATTAGCTACTCCTTACATAATTTTTACATCATTCTATAATAAATAAATAAAAATATAAATCATTCAAGAATTGTATATATGACTTCAGCTATATTAGTACTCCTAAACTAAATAGCATAAATAGCTTTGATCATATGCCTTTGGCTGAATGAAGCATTGAAAATAAAATAAAGGGGGGGGGGGTAATTCATGGAGAGAACCTGAAAAACCAGCTCTAACTAATAATCAGCTACATCAAATATTCCTGAACTACAGAGCATTGACCAGTATAGCTTTTAATAGTGCCAACACATTATATGTAAGACAAAAAAAAGTCACATTTGCAGGAAAAAAAATTATCGAAGGAAGTAAAACAACTAACATGACACATGATTCTAGGAAGTAATAGTGATACGCTGTTTAATGCTAATATAAACTTTGCAAAAGACTACAGCAATTTCCTTGTTTCATTTATGAAAGATATTATAGACAATTACTTCACTCTCTTTCTGTCAAACACAAGGTGAGACTCCTACTATACTGTTATACCTTATGGCATCTTATGTGGCTACCTTTCCCTTTGCCACCATATAATTCAAAGTAAACAAATTCTGTGCTGGTTAAGCTGAAGATCATCTGGTGCAAAGTTCAGCAAAGTATATCCCACATCCCTTAAGCTGGCATCTGAAAAAAAAACTGCCAAGCTACACACCTACATATACAATTTGCCTCTCATCGTAGGCTTATTTCCAACTGATCTCAAACATTCCATCATCATACCTCCTACCTAAAGTCTCTTTTCTTACTGACCTTGAGGACTACCAAGGATTAGTCACATCATCTGCAGCTGTTGGGGTCCCCTCAGTGAGCAAGGGAGAGCACTATTTTCAGTCATGGGAGAGGGAACAAGGACATACCTCTCAACTGTCCAGATTTTTGCCTCATATTTTTGTTCTGCTACTCATAAACATTGAGGTTTTCTGGCAAATTGGGACTGAAGTCATCAAATAATGACAGCCATTTGAGTTTAATACTTCATACCCTTCAGAAAATAGATGCTAATACAAAACCTGTTGTTCTAACAACTTTCTTAGTTCATAAGAGTAATATTTAAAAATTGTCCTTATTTTTGGGCCTTTATTCCTCCATTATTTTTGTCTTTGTCCAGGTTTCTCTTGGTTAGAGGTTGAGTATGAACTGGGAAGGTTTCCCTGTTTTTTCAGAATGTTGTGCTATCCCTGTGAAAGTTGCTTCTGCCATTAATAACACTGTTGGTCCTGTTTTCCTTGTCAAAAAGAACCAGAAAACTAAACATTTGTATCTATTCCTCCACAAATGTCTTTAGACAAGAGTAGTTTACTAGATCTGTCTCAGGGTTTATTTCTGGCTGTTGATTCTTCTTATAAAGTAGTTTCCGGTAAAAGAAAGTGGGATACTTCCTTTCTTTAAGAACTTCAAGATTTTGAATCTGGCCAGGAGGATGAAGGGACAAATACAGGGTTTTCCTCAGATTTCCGATTCAGAGTCAGAGGAGAACTCAGTTTCTGACTGTCCCTGTGACGGGGGGGGGTGGGGGGTCTCTTATACTGATACTATTTCTAGAATGTGCCAGCACTTTCAGTGAAAGTATACTGCAATTTCTTAGTCCCTAAGAAAATGCTATATGCTATTAACAGAAGTAATTTTGAGAACTGGCCCCTATTCCTCCAGTTCTGTCAGTTTTGGAGGTTGTGTATGTTACTACCTGCAACTGTTCTGACAGTCAGCCAACTACCCCTAAGAAGGCAGATAGGATATATAAAGTTGCTTGGTCTTTTAAGTTTTTATGCACTCTTCCTAAACCTGATCCAGCAGCTACAGCTTTGGTTAACTCTTCTGATGATAAACATTAGCTAATTCCAAACATACAATTTGTGAAAAGGATGGGAAGATTATTGATATATACGGGAAACAAGTTTATGCTTCTGGAACTTTGATTTTCAGAATTTTGAATTGTCAGGCTCATGTGGTAAGATTTGTCCTGACTAATTGTAAAACTATGAGGAATGTTTTGTCTGCAGCGTCTTTTTGTGAGGAAAGAGCTGCTTTAAATAATTTAATTTCTTCTGCTGTTCAAGTTGTTACTCATTGTATACAGTGTGGGTATGACTCAGTTGATACTTCTTCAAGAGCTATGGCCACTGGCACTGCTTTGAGAAGGTTTTCATGGCTGTGTTCTCAGAACCCCCCCCCCCCAGATGATGTTAGAAACCATCATTGTCAACCCTCTTTTTTACATTTTCTACATGGGGTGGGTGTCCTGTTAACTGTTACAATTTCCATCAATTCTATGCCACACTCCTGCCATCTTTAACAGTCATGCTTGACTGTTGCAGATCTTCTATCACACAATCCATCCACCACTTTGCTAGATGCCCTCATTTCCTCTGGCCTTCTTCTTGTCTGTCCCAAATCTTCTTCACCAGATTGTCTTCTGCTTTTCTGCTCATGTGACCAAATCACTGTAATCTGTTCTCTTTGATCTTTTCTGCAGTTGGAGTTACTTCGGCTTCTGCTCTAATGTCCTAATTTCTTTGTCTGTCCCACAGTGTGCCTCTTATAACCCTTTTCAGGCACTTCATTTCCATCACTTCTAGTTTTCACATCTGCTCTGCCTTTACTGCCCAGGTTTCAGTATCATACAATAGTACTGGTTGCACCACTGTTTTTTACATCTTACTTTTAATCTTCTTTGACATTCTTCTGTCATACACTACACTTGACACTCTATGTTAGTTAGCTGCAGCCCCTCTGATTCTAGCTTTAACCTCTTCATTCAGACTTCCCTTCTCCTTAACCACCCCTTCCAGAGTCTGCCTGTAATGCAACATCATCTGCATACAGCAGCTTTGTTGATCTGTCCCCACCAGCTTGTTTGCTAATATAGTCCATCACCAGTATGAATAGCAGTGGGCTCTCAGATGAACCATGGTGCACATTCACTCCCACTGGGAACCCCTCTGTGAGACCGAACACTGTTCATATTTAAGTCACTGAGTCTTTGTACATAGCCTGCACTAAATCTACCAATGTTTCTGGGACTTCAAACCATTGCAGTATTACTGAAATCATCTTTCTTCAGACCTTGTCATCTGTTTTCTTCAAGTCTAAGAATGCCCATTTCTATTTTTTCCTCATCTCAAGCTTCTTCTCAAATCTCTGTCTCACCGCAAAGATTGGGTGATTTGTGCTGCTGTGTACTGATCTGAATCTGAACTGCACATCTCCCATCTTACATTTAACTGCTCTGTGCATCGATTTATCACTCTCTCCAGAACTTTCATGCAATGTGACAGCAGAGTGATGCTGCTATACTGCCCACAGTTGTGAATGGCCTCTTTGTTCTTGTACAGTGACATTAGTATGCTTATTCTATAGTCATCTGGGATTTGTTTTTCTCTTCACACTGCTATGAGCTCCCTCAGGAGCCTTTCTCACTCAACATCTTTATCATATCTGCATTGACTTCATCTGAACTTTCTGCTTTCACTGACTTCATTTTCCTTAGTGCTATTCTTACTTCTATGGATGGGCCTCTTCTTCTTTCATTGTAGGCTGTGTCTGAGGCAGTACAGCTTCTGTTGGGTTTTCTTCATTCAGAAGCTGCTGGTACTTCTTCCATCTGCTTTTGATGTCCTGTGGACTGGTGAGCAGGTTGTTGCTGGCATCCCTTATGAAGAGCATCAAGCTATCTAGATGATGTGAAAAAATTGAGTTTAAATTATCCTTTGGATACAGATTTAGTTTTGGCCCCTCTGCTGCAGAGATAATCAAAATGTGGGATGAAGGGGGTAAGCTGATACAGGGAAAATCTTAAGATTTTTCAGCCCTCCTTTTCCAAATTTTCCAAGGGATTATCTAACTCTCTATTATGTTTTGGAAAGAAAAAATAATAAAAAAAAAAAAATAAACAGTCTCAACGAAATGCAGGTAAACAGACATTTAAGAAGAAATGGCAAGAGTGTTCCAAGAGAATTCTGGAAACTCCAAAAAACAATGACAGCTCCTTTTTTTTCCTTCCACAAAGTCTGAATCTCAACTTCTTCTTGTCAGCAGGTAGTTTCAGACAAATGGGTTCTGAATATTCATTCATCAAGGTTACACATGGCAAGAGAAGGAAATTCCTCTTTTCCAGTACGTAAGTCTTCATCTCTGGACCATACTATTTTGTTTCCACCTGTCCTTCATCACATACATATCAAACCCGTTTTCCCTTCCCAGGTGGGGAAGGCACTTTATACAAGGATGTTTTTAGTGCCAAAGGAGGAAAATGCTTGGAGACCTGTTTTGGATCTTTCTTTCCTAAACCTGTTTGTGATAGTAGCCAAATTCAAACTGAAGTCTCTTCATAACCTGCTACCCCTTCTTCCTCATTCAAGTTTCCTGGTAACACCAGCTTTAAAAGATGCTTATGATATCCCTATTCATCCAAATTTCAGGTGTTTCTGAAGGTGTTCTGTGTCTAGATCACATTCTGCCTTACCCTTTGGATTGTTTCTTAAGGTGTTTTATGTCTGGATCACATTGTCAGTTCTCTGCATTAACCTGCGGATTATCCACTGTACTAAGAGTGTCCAGAAAGTGTCTAGCTCTAGTTATATCACATTGCAAGCTACATGGCATCCACATTTTCTCATACTTAGATGACTTGCTTATCTTTGCAAAGTCTTTTTCAAAGTGTCAGGAATCTGTGTCTTGGATGGGAGATCTCTCACACAAGCTGGGATTCCAAGAGAGCACTCAACATTCTCTCCTGACTTCTTTTCACAGATTGTGTTTCTGGGATGTCAACTAGGCACCACAGTTCAAAGAGCTTTTCTTCCAAGGGAAAAAAAATAGATCTCTAACTAGATTTATTTCTAGAGTTTTCCACTCAGACTCCTGTGCCTTGGTGTGCAAGGAAGCACCTCTGGATTTTGGGTCTACTACTTTCATAATACCCGTGATGACTCTCCATGAGAAAGATACAGTGGTGTCTGAAGTCTCATGGTCGCAGCACCATCAACCCTTATGTTTTCAGACCCCAGTGCTGGAGTTTGTCAGAAGGGAAATCACTTGATGGAAACAACAGATATCCCTAAATACAGGTCCAGTCTTCTCCATCCCTGTTGCAAAGCAGTCAGTCACCATAGTTGTCTTGGACTTTGCTTGGAGAGCAGTTTCAGGAGAGATAAAAATACAAAGTGTGTGGGAAGCAAGGGACAAATGCAAGCGCATAAATATAAAACATAAGCTTGACATGATCAAGACACTCAACTCTCTGAACCATCTTTGGTGCCTGTGACCTCTTCAGGCATCCTACATTTCATTAGAGTAAAATTTTGAGGCAGACAAACTGATCAGGAAAAAGGCAGACCCTCACAAAAAGGAAAGTAGATCAGGAGGTTTTCTAAGATTTGATCCATCTGTGGTAGGTTCCTCAAGAAGACCTCTTTGCCTCCTGCATAGAAAATCAGCTTGCAAGTTTGGAAGACAGATGCCTTTTCTTTTCCTTGGAGAGGAATGTTCCTGTATTTTTTGCCACACTTTCCAATAATATACAGGTTACTTCTGAAGATTTATAAGGTATCCTACAAGATCATTGGAGTGAGTCCCTTCTGGCCAATGCAACCATGGTAGTCTCTTTTTTTTGCAGAAATGATCAGGTGTGGATACCAAAAGCTTCCACACAGACTGGATCTAGTCAGACAAGAACAGGGGTATTTGATGCATCCTGACACAAATCAAATTCAATTGACTGTTGGATGATAGGATCTTAATTATTTTTAAGTACCTGTTTACTGAGTATGTGCAGCAGATACTAATGAAGGCAATAAAGCCTAATACTAGAAAATCATGTATTAGCAAATGGAAAAGCTTTTTTAGTTGGTGCCAAAAACATATAACCAGCACCTGTTTGGGCCTAGACATTCTCTGGTTTTATATTTGTGTGAATTACTATTTTATGTCCTTTCTTACTCCTGTATCAAGGCTTATTTATTAGGCATTTCAGCATGCCTGCCCTGGATTATCCTCTTTCAATGTATTCTCATATAAAAATAGTTTTGAAAAGGATTTTGCTTAAGAGGCCTCCAAAATACCTGGTGGCCCATCCTTTGGATCTTAATTTTGTGTTAGAAAAGCTACCAGTTGCTTCATTTGAACCAGTTAACTTGGATGAGGTCAACTCCTTGCTGGTCAGATCCAACCACAATCACCCTAGACATCCATATCTCGCCCCCTCCCCATTAAGGAAACCACTGTAGAAAACTTCTCCAAAGCCAACTTCATGCTTCTTAAGTCAGAAATGGCAAACCTCATTACACCCACATAGATGGAAAATAGTGGCACGACTGCTGAATCATATACAAATGCACTGTATAAGCACATACAGGAGTGCATGGACCATGCCATCCCCAACAGAACCAAGATGCTATCCTCCAGAAAAGAAAGCCAATCTGGTGGTCCCCTGCCATAAACAAGCTCTACAACAGAAGGAAGAAACTTTTGCAGAAAAGAGTAAAATCCCATGACTGCAAGAACTCCCTGGTCAGCCTCAGCAAGAAGCTGAGATCCCTCATAAAGTCCTCTAAAGGTAGTTACGAAAATAAAATTGCCTTGGATTCTAAAGACAACCACAACGCCTTCTACAGCTATGTTAAGAATCTCAATGGCAACACTCAGATCTGCTCTGAACTACAGCACAATGGAACTACATTTACCGAACCAACTGATATTACCAAAATCCTGGCAGAGAGGTTCAGTGCTAACTTCACCCCCCCACCCCCCCAAAGGGCCCGTCCCCATACTGGATGATTACAAACCCCCTGAAATCATGGCCACACAGGTGAAGACTGCACTCACCAAAGCCAAGAACGCAGCATCTATAGGACCGGACAACATCCCAGGCTGAATTCTGCACAAACTACAGAACAAACTGGCACTCCACCTAAGTACCATGTTCAATCATACCCTCCCTTCAGGCTTTGTACCTAAGGATTGGCACATAGCAACAATTATCCCACTCCACCATGGGGGTGCCACCACAGACCCTGGGAAATACCACCCCATTAGCCTGATGAGCATGGCCTTCAAGGCCATGGAATGTATCATTCTAGAGCTTATAAACAATGACATACGTAACCTTCAGACTCTGGACCCCACTCAGTTTGGGTTTTTAAAGAGTAGATCATGTCTCCTAAACCTGATTGACTTCTTTGAAGCAGTCACTAGAGCCGTAAACGAGGGTAAGGTAGTGCACACTGTCTATCCTGATCTTACCAAGGCTTTTGACACCATCCCCCACTCTGGTATTATAGATAAACTCAATGGACTGAGCATAAATCCCTATGTCACAAGATGGGTTGCCAACTGGCTCACTGACAGAACCCACACAGTGAAAGTAGCCGACTCTAAATCCGACTTCAGACCAGTGACAAGTGGAGTACCACAGGGTTTGGCCCTGGGACCTCTCGTGTTCAGTAGCTACTTCTCTGAAGTCCAGGCAAATGCAGCTGGTCTCTGGCTAATGAAATTTGCAGAGGACTGCAAACTAGGAGCCGTAATCTATTCACCTAAGGATGTGGACATTCTACAAAGAGGCCTCACTGAGAATGATGTTTGGTGTCAGAGTCATGGCCTAAAGCTCAATGCCAAGAAGTGCATTGTCATCTCCTTTGGGAAAAATACTGTATCCATGAACTACCACATAGGCAGTAGGCTACTAAACACTGAAAGTGTGATAAGAGACCTTGGGACACAGATTGACAGTAGTCTCTCCTTTGATAATCTTGTCTCCACAGTAGTAAAGAAATCCTTCTACATGGCACACCTCATCACAAAGGGGTACTCCTCCAGAAAAAGAGAGGTCATCATTTCCCTTATTAGACCCATCATAGAGTACAATGCCTCATTTGGCATGTCCCTAGCAAGACATCTGCAACAGCTGGAAAGACCACAGAAATACCTCACTAAGAGGATTACCAGCCTTAAACAGATGCCATACACCAAACTTCTCAAAAACTCCAGCTCTACTCCGTTGCATATCACCTAATCAGAGGTGACCTTTGCCTAACGTACAAAGCCATGTCTTACCCAGACTTGGTGGACATGCTACACTTAAAGAAATCCCAATCTCTCCGAGCCATACACTCCAGGGACCTAAACCTTGTCATCACAATAAACAGAACATGCTGGAGGGATAGATTCCTGTCCCAGAGACTTCCCCTGCTCTGGAATAAGCTGCCATTTATGTCAAGCAAAACTCCTCATAAGCTCTCTTTAAGAGAAATCTTGACAACTGAATGGGTAATAGAAAATTCACCCCAGGAATCACTGCTGTGGCTCTGCTCGACAGGGACACAGGAAAATAATTTTCTTGGGTGGCAAAATCCAGGGAACTCGTTTGGCTAGGCTTGTATAGGCCCTAGGGCTGATAGCCTAGTACTTACCTATGAACCTATGATTTCAGGTTCTTAATATGGAAAACAGTTTTACTGATTGTTGTGATCTCTGCAATAAGGGTATCTGAGTTGCAGGCTCTTATGCTGAGTCAACCTTATCTCATTTTCCACAAGGGCAAGGTTTCTTTGAGAACTAATCATTTGGTTAAGGTATAAACCGGTATCCAAGTTTAGCCAAACTAACCATCTCCCTGTTTTATTTCCCAAACCCAAAAATGAGGGAGAAAGGATTGTCTATACCTTGGATGTTCACATACAACTTGGGTACTACCTTGACATAACTAAATCTTTCAGCTCTTCAGATTAATTGTTCATTTCTTGTGAAGGTAAGAAGAAGGAACAACATGCATCAAAGCAAACTATTTCTAAATGGTTGTCTAAAGCTATTACCTTTTGTTGTACTCACTACAACAAAACTATTCCAGGCAAGGACAAAGCCTACTTAACCATAGTTTTGGCTTCATCTGTGGAATTTTGGAAAGGGTTGGATTCTAGAAGTATTCTTGAAGTTGCAACTTGGTCCTTTGTACTAACTTTTAAAAATCATTATAAACTTGATTCCTTCTCTAGGTCTAGATCTGGCTTTACAAGGACAATTCTCCAGAGACTTCTGGATTCTTCTCCTTCTGCCTCCTAAATATAGTAAGCTGGGTTAATCTACCCATATAACTAAGGCTACTGCAACAGTGATCAATATGATGAACATAGTGCAGTTATGTAAGTAAATTTTTCATAATAGTAGATACTGAAATGACACTGTTGCAGTAGATGTTCAGTCCCTCCATTAATGGTGTTTTTGGTGTGTTGTTTATGCCAGGATGTGGCTATTTATTTTTTGCACTTCCTAAGATTGTTCTTTCAGGGCTCTGCCTCCTCTCTCTATTTGGCAGGAAAGCTTTGAAAAGCTTGATACCCAAACCTATCTTTTAATCAGCTCAGCTTGAGCTGCCTGACAGTTTGGGTGCATGTATGGTGCTTTAAAGCTTTGGAAGCTGCCTGGCTCTTATATCCTTAGCAGGATATAACATATATAGCTAAGGCTGCTGCTGTAGTGATTATTTGAATATCTAGTGTTATGATAAGGTTACTTACACAACTGTACTTTCTGTGGTTCCAGAATTACCCGAAGAAAGGAACAATTCTGACTTATGTGAATAACTCACTCTAAGAAAATGGAATTTCCAGTATCAGTATCCCTCAAGGATCAGAGCCAGGCCTTCTTCTATTCTCATTGTTTATTACTGACCTCATTTTAAACCTTTCCTCTCTTAATTTTATTCACATTGATTATCTGCTTCATTTTCATTCGAGCAAAACATGCAGCGATCTTCAGCCTAAGCAACAAATCAGCCTTTCTGAACTATCTAAATGCTTATTTAGCAACAAATCATTAATGAGTCCCATGAAAAGTAATGCTGTGCTCTTTTCATCACCTCAAAAACTTACTTTCCTACTGCCTCTTCTTCTTAAAGACAATTAGCCCAATATCATCCCTATTATCATGGAGAAAAAATACTTTGAGCTCAGTTTTGACTCATTACTAAATTTTGCTCATTGTTAAATTTTCAGAGAAAATCACTAATAAATTCTTTCTCTGTTTAAACTGTGATACAGAATTTCTCACCTCCTCTCATACAGTTATTTTGAAAAACAGTTTTCTTTCCAAGTTAGAGCAAATCTTACCTCTGGTATGTCTATACATATCTTACAATACCCAGACACTTCAGGTGTAAGGAAAAACTTTGGAGGTTTGCCCTCTTAGCTGATCCACACATGCATCTATATGATTTATTACATTGTTTCAGTTGGCTGTCCACGACAAACATTACATTTCAGCATTTACTTGCTACTAGATGCAATGATCTTCAAAATATTAAAACTCAGGTATTACTCCTCCATTGAAAATTTGAAAAATACCATTTAAAAACAAAACTACTGCCTAGGAAGTAACCAAAATGAAACAGATACATTAACCAAAATGCAATAGGAGGAAAGGCCTTCTCCATGATAGTTCCTACTCTGTGAAACCACCCAGCAAATGAAGTAAAAAACTGACAAACCTTAGAGGCATTTGATTTGAAACATCATATGTAGAATGCCTCCATAAAAAGAGACCATGTGCATAAGATTTTTGATTCTGATTAAGAGAATTTAACATCTCCATACTACACCATAATACTCTAAACCTTATATTTCTACTTCAAAATGAACCCCAGAGTTCTATTCAGGGTCACTGTAAAACTTATTGACAGAATTTCCTAAATTTTTTCTTTGTTGACATTTATGCATGTTTCATTTTATACTTTATTTGACAATACTAGCCTTCAGTTATATTCGTTGCCTCATCTGTGCATTTAATTTCATTATTCACTTTGTTTGTACTGCTTTCAATACGCAGGTCATAATTTAAAAGGTTCAGTAGACTCTGTTTAACTTCCCAGTAAAAAACAGTAAGTGAACAAATAAATGTAAGATATTACATGGATTGGGATAGCGCACTACTATGCCTATCAACCTGCAAGTGCAAGAAAACTGGACAAAACCAAAAACATTTTTTTGGGGGGGGCAAAATACACAAAATAGAAAGTTGCTAGAATAACATTTTTTAGCATATGTTTCATGCAATTCATTATTTAGTGACTTGACTCTTCATTGACTTGCCAGAAAAAAAATCAACAAATTTTATGAGGAACACACCAAAAATAACTAGAAAAAATCCAGACATTCTGTGAAAATCTGGACAGTTGAGAGATATAATCATTACCCAAGACTATCCCTAAGAAAAAGTTTATTTTGTTAAACTATATTATGCAATAATAACAGAAGAGTCTGCAGCTGTAGTTTTACATTTATATTATAGAAGTAGCATTGTACCACATGGTCTTATAGAAATGATAACAGCACATAATAGCAACCAGGGAGCAAAGCATAACCAGATAGGAAGGACTGGTACCAAGAAGAAATTAAATGCTCATGATTTATGGAATAATAAAATATTAGGAAACCAGAAATGAAGGCAGTGAAGAGTCCATCACATGTAAGGCAAAGACTAGAAAGAAGAGACAGTGTAAGAGTCTAATTGTAGGTCAAAGAAGGAATTATGTGTCAACGGGGGAGTTCAAGAATTACATGAAAGTATTGAGAAAAATTTAAAGATGAATGATTCCAATGCCATTAACAGACAGAGTAATTAGATCTGTAAAATAAACAAGCATAATGATTTTGCATACTATTAATTCTGCAAAGTTGCATTAAAGCAATTCTAAAACAAATATTTCAGTTTTAAGTGCTGGAGACATAGATTGAACTTCTCTGTCTTTTTGTAAGCTAATACTGCTGTTTTATCAGAAGACATATTATTGGTTGTAGTATATAAACTAATCAGTAATATCTATAGCTCATAGATCACAAATTCTGATTTTAGTAATTGATCTTTAAGATTCAAAGTTTAACTCTTCACATTTAAATATAAAATCATTTCTCAGCTATGCAAACGGTTATCCCAAGTTGCCTTACATGGTAATGTTTACTAGTGATAATTGTATTATTTCCAATAGGAAGTAAACTTCTATCTTTCATGATTCCTGCACTAGGATCTGCATTCTTGGTGCATGTTATGGTGTGAATATGAGTCCACATTGTTTAATAGGTCTCATGTAATCTACATTTAAGCACATTACTGTGCAAGATATAATGTGCTCAAATAAAACACAGTAAATTTTGTTAGGTGATATTTAGCTTAGCTTCTCTAGCCCAAATCTACTTGCCCCTGAACCACATGTATAACACAGTAAACACACCAATATAACTAATGAGACAATCATTTATTGTAAATCTATGAATAACACAAACATAATTCAATTTTTTGTCATACTGAGACAATTCATAATTTACTATACAAACTGTTTAATAAACAACATTTATGGGCATAATAACAGAATGCTCACCTCACAATATTCAAACCAAATTCTATCAGGATTAGAGCATCACTCACTAAAGAAGAACCGACCTTTCTAAGGGCAGTCTAAACTATCTTTCACTCTGTATACCAGCTGGAAGGAAGAGAAAATCCCTTGTTTCACCATCAGGCCGACTTAGTAACAGTTTAATACCCCCCCAACTTCTTTGCCAATTAACTAAATAATCTTGTACTATCTACAACTTATACAATAACTACACCAAATCTATCAAAAATAGTGACAAAGCACATTTAATAAGTCCTTCTCAATGTCACTTAAATGTATAATATTCATTCTGTAACTGACTGTACAGCTGTCTGCAAAATCCCAGTGCTCAAATGCTGACAAACCACAGTGCTAGTCTACCTACCCTGCAGATAACAAACTTTCTAGGATACTCAGTTGCCTTAAAACTAACAGAAAACATCCAAAGCAGTTTCAGATCAAATTAAGACTAATCCCAGAAACTTCCTAATCAAAATAAGGCCTCATATAATCCATAATAACTAAGTCACCTCAAAGCATACCACCAAAAAATTGAGGAATGTTGGATATTGCCTGTACCTTATCCAACATACCCACTTATTGATTCCAGCTTAGTCCTCTGATCCTTGCCAGCAAACATCCTGCACTGCCTGATGAAGATACTTGAATACCCCCAGGCCTCATTGTCACTCAGCAGCATGGAATACACATAAATGGTCTAGAACTACAGCTTTCTTCCTTACTGCAAAAGAACATGAGAGTAAATTGACTAATCTTGCAAGAATAAGCCATATACGTCAGCTTTGCCATCTTATATAACGTAGGACCTAAAGATACTAGACACCCATCTGTCAACCTACTTTATAATCTCAGCAGCTGCTACATCAGACATCCTACTTATCATAAACAAAGGAATAGGAATTTAAATGTCAGTACTTCAACTCCTTAAAGGCCTTCTAATTATGACTGCAGGCCTGTCATCCTTTCAATGAAATACTAAATTCATCTCTTCACTCACAACTAGTTTCCTGCAAGTTACCACCCAGGTCACAGAGCGCAGCATAATGTCTGTGTTCTTATTCAGTGCTGCTGCCCTTTACTAGAATAATCTACTTTGAATCCATTTAGCCAAATCATAACTTCTGCTTCAGTGATACCTAAATCTCACCATCTTAAGTTCCACAACAATTCACTGACCTGAAAAGCACATACATACATAAAGACAGATATTGTAAACCACAAAACATACCTATCATAACTAACTGCTATGTCAAAAAAGCCCTTCAACCAAACACCAGGCATGTGCTTTCTGAAAGTAGCCCTAACAGTAGCCACTGATTCCCAAACCCTCTCATGCATTCAACTTATGCAAGATCCATGAATGCTTAGTAAAATCTTTAGCAAAAATACTGCTGCCAAGTGTTCCATAATGGTTATCCCTACCTCTCTCAGCTTTCATCTACAAACCGAATACTTGGCCACTAACAACAGTGACCAAAACCTTTTGAGGTAAGGCAACCTCTCCACAAAACACTTTAATGTTGTCAAAGCTACACTATAGTTTTTTTCCAGTCAATGCAGCTCAAGACTGTTGAACTAGCAACATGGGTATACCTACCCAACTAACCACTCTTCCACCAGCACTACCAGTGGTCTCAACTCTGCCTCTGAATCCATTGCTTGAAATCTGTAGAACTGAAAATGGGGCAAACTTTCAACTAGAATATTAGAATGTTTTTGAATATACTTAGTTGAGAATGTCAAGTTAATTCTAAGATAGTTCAGGGCAAACTTCTACAAGAGGCCCTGAAGTAAAGGTGACGTAGCTGGTCTCTTTTCCAAGACCTGCACTATAGCTCACTTGTCAGAATGAAAATTTACCTTATTCCTCAAATTCCCTTGCAAAACAATGATAGCAGCCCAAATGGGCATCAGATCCAAAAAGGAGATACTTTTACTCCACTCAGCTGACCACACTACTGGCCACTGCACTGCAAAGTATTTGCCCTTAAAATATGCTTCCACTCCTAGCCTCTCAACCATATCCATGTATAGTTGCAGATCCTTAGAGGGCACTCAGTCCTCATGCCAGGAGGACATTCCATTAAAGAGGTGTTGGAAGTCCACACAAATGGCCATGTCCTACCTAACCAATTTTGACACCCTAGATATATAATGTCAATAGCCAGTCTCCTCCTTAACATGTTAGTGAGAGACCTGTCAAATGTTCCTACTTGTCCTTGTGCTCGACACACAAGGGTCAGTAAACTCAACACCTCCATAACTTCTTTAAACCTAACTTTCTGCTTGTCAGCATATCAGCAATATCGGCTTTCAACTTGTCTAACTTCTCACATGGAAGGCAAAAAAAAGTCAAGTCTGTCATCCATTTTCAGCTTTATGAAACGTAAGAACTTAGCTAGCCCCTTCTGCTTACTCTCAGCCAGGGATATGCCCACTTCTTTGCACATCTGCACAAAAATATGTACAGCCTCTTTAACTACCTTCCTTAACTACCTTTCTTATCATCCAGCATTATCAAAATGGTATCTAAGTAAGGTACCACCCTCTGATCTGAAACACACCTATGGCAAATCCAAAGCAAAGCTGTACTAAACTTCCAGAAATGGTGCATGCTACAGCACAGCTCAATGGCATCACCTTCCTAAAATAAAGCCTCCCCTACAGATGTGTACCCAACAACGGTGACTCTTAATCCTGAATGGGGAGCCAACTTAACATCTAGCTTAGATAACTGTGGGTCAGAAAATCCTGGATCACCTGCATTGCATCATATAAGGAGGCATATTGCACTGTGATATCTACTTTGCCAATGTAGACATTCACCAAACTGCCCTCAGGCAAAATTGACCAAGCCTCTTTTCCAGGATGAGACGCATGGAAGAAATCTTAAAAGAAACAGACACACAGACACACACACACACACACACACACACACACACACACACACACACACACACACACACACAAACCACCCATCCCTGACTTTACTGAAAACTAGATTAAATACTTACAGATGCTTTCAGACCACTTCCTTAACTTGATAATCCCACTGGAACTATCTCAGCTCTGAAAGGGGAATGCAGTACTGGTCACTCCATAACAGTAAAGAAATCCACTAACTCACCTCATGTTGCCCCTACCTTCCCTGGCTAAATCCCTGATCCCTCCTGCTTACCCAGCAAAGAAGGGCCTATGCCCTCAATGCAACAGCACCTTACAACCCCAGGGGTTCATCTGTAACGTGAGCAATTATGGACAAATGTGCAAAATGTCCATATACACATTCTTGTTCTAAATACCCCTTCAGATATAAACCTGTCCTACCCTCCTACCATATCCAGCATCATCCCTAGTAATGTGTATGTCCTAACTTTCCCATTGCAGTGACTAATCTACTGTTTCTAACTTTCTGAAACACTAATCATACAATAACCAGAATATCCCCATCTCTCAAATGCCATGCTTTAGTTGTCAGAAAATAAGCCAACACGAGCAACCATTGCTGAGACTTCTTCTCTAGAATGACTGACATCAGATAAAGAAAACCATGGACCCAGTTATCCCATGTTTTCCCTAAACCTGCCAATGCTGCTTTAACCTTCAGCTACTAAGGCAGCTCTCAGTTTTTTTTTCAGCCCCATAGCTGAGGCTTCTGCAACCCCTGAGTCCAATCAGCATTGATTAGGTCAAAAACATTGACAGATTATCCCTTCCAAATATTCTGTTTGACAGCTAGAGGGATATCTAGCATAATAAAACCTCCCATCTTCTTTGACTGAAAGACTTGTACCCTTTGCAAGTCACTAGTCAGCACTTCTTGTCCAGCCTCTTCCATTTCTCCAAATTCTACCTGCAGTCTTGGTAGAAGGGGGAATTCCTGTTCGCAGCAGCCACAAGGCCTTTTCCTGCATCCCCTTTCCCAACAATAAATGAGGATCAGTGTCCTGCTCATGCTCTGAATTTATAAAAATTCCTGCAATCTAGTCCTATCTTGCACATTTAGCTAATGCATAAACCCTGGTAATAAATTCTGCCCTGCCACTCCTATTAGATTAACATTAAAACTATTATCTTGATTCAGTTGGGGTTGCACTGACTTTGACACACTGGCTCCACTCTCCTTCCTCCTATCCAATTTTCTCTCTTTCATCAGGTCTCCATGGGTGGGCTTTTCTATTTGGCAGGTGCCTCAGGAATGATCTCCACTACTTCCTGAAGCTGACCTTTTATCTGCTGAAGAACCTTTTTGCTTGCAATATTATCTCATGCCATTTATGTTTTTCATCCTGAAAAGCAAAACACAAGCCATTAGTCTTTGTGTCGCTGTACATCAACTCTTCCTACTAATTCCCCAAATCCAGAGTGACAGGGAGGATGTGAAGGAATGCTGGAATTCTCTCCATTTACTCTAATGCCACACCTTAAGCCAATACTACCTGATTGCCCCAAAAACTCCCACTCTACCTGCATTTGCCATTTTATTAAATATATACATATATATATATATATATATATATATATATATATATATATATATATATATAGAGAGAGAGAGAGACACTTTATAATCTCGAAATACTGAAATGTCGAAGTTCAGTATCCCGAGACTATAAAGTAGAAGTTTGAAAACAGCAAAAGTGCATAATCACGAATTGGAATATCTCAAATTTGCAGTTATGGCGTTACGCTATGTGCTGTCTGAGATTGTATGTGGATGGTGTGTGGTGCCGTGTGTGGATTTAGGTGTTATGTCAGGTAAGTGAGTGTTTTGTAAGGGTTTTGTATGGGAGTTTGAGTGTATGTGAGTGCGCTGATATGTGTGATGTTTGTGTGAGGGATTGTAGAATGTGTGTGTGTTTGTGTGCGTGTGTGTGTGTGTGTGTGTGTGTGTGTGTGTGTGTGTGCGTGTGTGTTTGCTTTTGTGTACTGTTTATGCGATCTCTGAGTTAGTATATGTAAGCAGGGGGAGGTAGGGGCACAGCCCCCCACATGGGGGGTGCAGGGGGGCTTGCCCCCTTCTTATTTGTGTTATAGGTTTGTGGATGTGTGTTATTTTGTTTGTTTATGCTGTGATGTGGGTGTTGTTTTATAAGTGTGGTCTGATGTGTGCTGTGTTTTAGGTGTTTAGAATTTTGCGGTTATGGGCTTTGTGGTTTTGGTGTTTTTGGTGTTGCGTGGATTCGATTTCATGTTCTCGAAATACTGAAATTTAAAATTTCAGTATTTCAAGATTATGAAGTGAATCCATATATATATATATATAGTGGATATAAAAAATTTATACACCCCTGCTAAAATGTCAGGTTTTGTTATATAAAAAAATGAGACCACAATAAATTGTTTCAAAACTTTTCCCACCTTTAATGTGACCTATTACCTGTACAATTCAATTGAAAAACAAACAAATCTGTTAGTGGAAAAAATATATAAAAAATAAAAAGCGTACAATATGCTGGTTGCATAAGTTTACACACCCTTGATCTAATACTTTGTTGTGTGTGCACACCCTTAAAGTAATAGTTTGTTGAAACATCTTTTGATTCAATTACAGCACTCAGTCTTCTTGGGTACACACCTGCCATCAATTAAAGAGACATTCTGATTAACCCCAAATAAAGTTCAGCTGTCCTAGTAGGATTTTCCTGACATTTACTCAGTTGCTTGCTACAGCAAAAGCCATGGTTCACAGAGAGCTTACAAAGCATCAAAGGGATCTAATTTTTGAAAGGTATCAGTCAGGAGAAGGGTACAAAAAAATTTCCACAGCATTGGATATACCGTGGAACACAGTGAAGACAGTCATCAAGAAGTGGAGAAAATATGGGACAACAGTGACGTTGCAAACAACTGGATGTCCCTCCAAAATTGATGAAAAGACAAGATGAAAACTGGTCAGGAAGGTACAGTCCTCCTCCTAGGCAGGACTTCAGGGAAAAATAGGTCGACCTAGTAAACTACATTAATGTATTAACATATATTTGATGTGTAGCAATACAAACTCACACGTCTAGCAATCATGTGACTAGGGGGAGGGGAATTTAAAACCCTGTTTCCTGTGCAGGCTTTTTTCTGAGGAAGTTGATTTATTTAATTCAATGAAAAGCTTTTGTATGTGCTTAAATTCCATGTTACATTATATTAAACACACCTTGGATTTATTCGACTTGTGTATGGTGTTGGTATACTACCGGTTGGCTTGCCTGAGCGTATTCCATGTGTGTGAGTTTACCCTAACCCGCACTCAATCGCACACTTACCTGAACCTGACCCGTAACTTTCCACCACAGCGCTGAAAATACCAAAGCAACAGAAACGGACAACCAAATTCTTTCCCTAGGAAAAAATTAGATTTTCTGTTGCTTTGATATTTTCAGCTTTCGCTGAATAGGGTTAGATATTAGAACATTCAAAGTTTTGAAACTTCAGTGTTCTAATATAGATCCAGGTTAAAGATCATACTCAGCATTTACACAAAAATGTACATATTACAAACTTCAACATATACAAAGCAAACAGAATAATGGCAATATGAAAGATTAGGACATAAACCTCTACATAAAAACAGACAGTGTTTTTTATAATGATTTCATTTGAAAAGCCAGAATCAATCCACATGACAGTTAGATACAGTACAATATGCATGTAAAATGCTCACTGCATTCATTTTGCTAATAGCTCCAACTGGTAGTTTATGTACTGAAATTCCTCCAAAAATGGCAAAAAATTATACATGTGAAATAGTAGTACATATATCAATGTTTAATATATATGTAAAAACCTGAAACTAGAACACCTTATCAAAGACTGAAATGGTAGTTGGATATTTGATATCTTTTTAGGTGACAACAGTGAAATTTCAACTCTGCTTTGCTTAGAAAAGTTCACTTTCTTGGCACATTTTTAATGTTGCATCAAAAAAGGGCAAAGCTAAATTCCATGACATTTGTCTGCCATTTAAAAAAAAAACATCTGGCTTCTTTAACATTTTTTCAGAAAATGCTCTTGTATTAAATCTCCTTTCTAAAATGTGTAAGCTGCTTCTTAATATTCAATGTATTAAGAAGTCCAATACCTTAGCTGTAACAGCCAGTGATAGATAATTCTTTAAAATTTCTGAAGAACTGGTACTTGTCTTAATTTTCTTAAGATTTTAGAATAAATTGAACTTAGGCTATATATTTCTTTCTAACAGCAGCATGTGCAGTTTTTATTTTATTTCACATTTGTTAACCGGGTTGGCCCAGCTGAGTTATAAAAATACATTTTCAGTGGAGAACAGAGGAGAAAAGCTCCAATAATGTCTATAGCAATAAAAAGTAAAATAAACATTATACATAAGATAAAATAGAGTACAAACTGAAATGTCAATATACAGAACAAATTATAGTTGTCACATAAGAAAGTGTGAGTATTAAAAATATAAACATACAAACAGTTTAGTCACAGAGCTGAAAAACTAGCATGTTCTAATATTTACAAGAATTAGAAGTAATGCCAAGACATTTCCTAAGTAGAGGTTGTAGAATATGAGTAGGCAGAGGTATATGGGAGGTTAAGTGGGTTGACTGGAGATCTTGGAGTTAAGCAGGTGACCTTTTAGTGTCTTCTTAAAGTTGTTGGCATGAGTTATACGTCCGATATGTAATGGGAGTTTGTTTCAGCTATGAGAGATAGAGTATTTATAAAGGTTTCTGCGTATATTTTTACAGGGTTTATAGATCAGTAGTAAGAGTTGGTTGGAACTATGAAAAGGATGCTTGGGGGTCTAATAGGATAGAATTTTGGAAAGTGATGGGCAGGTAGTGGGGTTATTGAGAAGAAAGTTAGCAGTTTGGAGTTGAGTGAGAGTAAGTTGATGTGGGAGTTTAAGTGAAATTTCTGTAGTGCCAGGCAGTGGTGGGAGGAGTAGGCATGATTTACAGCAAATCTAGCAACTTTATTGTATGTTGATTTGAGTTTGTGAATAAGGGAAGAGTGTAGGTTAGTCAGGATAGGGGAGGCATAGAGAAGGGTGGGTAGTAAGGAAGTTCGAGCAAGGGCACAAAGGTATTTTTTTCATTTCTGTAAAGTAGGCCTAATTTTTGGTGGGGTTTTTTATACTTTCTTGGACATGTAGGTCAAATTTTAGTTGGTCATCATTAATGGTGTTGAGGAATTTAGTTTGTGTTTCAACTTTTATAATGGTGTTGTTGAGAGAAGAGATTGAAAAGGTAGCTTTTCTGTGGGAGAGGGATTTAGGCAGAAAAAGGAGGAGCTTTGTTTTATTGGGATTAAGGATGAGCTGATTGTCATTGAGCCATTTTTCTATTAAAGAAAAGGAGTCTTGTGTAGTAGTTAACAGGTCTGACATGTTTACAGAGACAGATATCAATGTGGAGTCGTCTGCATATTGGACAATAGAGGAGTGACCACAAGAAGTATGGAGGTTATTGGTAAAGATGTTAAATAGCAGAGGGCCAAGGACAGAGCCTTGGGGTACACCAGTTTGAATAAAGAGAAAAGGGGAGCAAGATTTAAGCCATCAAACTGATTGTTGTCTGTTAGAGAGGTAGCTGGAGAACCAGTTGAGGGCAGTGTGAGAGAGGTTGAGATGGGATAGTTTGGAGAGAAGTAGAGTGTAAGAAACAGTGTTGAAGGCTTTAGATAGATCAAGGAACAGGCAAGATACAAGTTTGTTGTTCTGTCTGGCCATAGCAAACATTTCAGAGAAGTAAATAAGGACAGTGGAGGTGTTGTGTTTATGGCAAAACCTATGTTGTTTAGGAGTGGGGAGATTTTCTTGGATAAAATATGTAATTAGTTGAGAGTGGATACATTTTTCAAGGATGTCAGACAGAGGAGAGAGGACAGCAGTGGGTCTGAAGTTGTTAGGTTCAGTTGAATTACCACCATTGTGTAGAGGTATAGTGTAGAAAGATTTCCAGAGGTCAGGAACTGTGGATTCTTGAATGGATCTATTAATTAAAATAGTGACAGGAGAAGCAATAGTCAGCAGCTATTTTAAGGAACTGTGGAGGAAGGCTGTCAGTAGAGGGAGAGCAGGGTTTAAGTTTCAAGAGTAGTTTTCTGATTTAGGAAATAGAGACAGGTTTGAATGAGAAAGTGCTGGCATTGGCAGCCAGAATGAGAGGGGTACAGTGGTTTGTGTTACAAGCATCTGTAGTAGAAGAGTAGATGAGGAGTTATTAGGAATGAGCTTGCAATAGTCTCTATGAAGTATTTGTTAAAATGTGTTGCTCTCTTGGGGTGTTGCTAGGGAAGGCATTTGGGGTAGTGGGGGTACAAGGATGGAGAGTTTTGTTATTAGTACTCCAAAATCTTTTAGGCTTGGTGTAGTGGTTAGTTTGAGCTTGGATGTAATAGTTTTTCTTATTATGATGGATGTTTTTTTTTTTGTGAGATTCCTATGTTTTCTGTAGTCTTGTAATTGTGAATTTTTGCTAGAGTTTCCAAGCCTTATCTCTTTTTGCCATGAGGGAGAGAGTATTTCTAGTGAGGTAGGGGGCATAGTTGGATATGACCCTGATTTTTCTTAAGGGAGCTAGGGAGTTCAGGATGTCAAGAAAGATGTGGTTAAATTTAAGTAGAGCTTCATTGATGTGCAGAGAGTCCAGGAAAGACCAGTTGATAGAGGAAAGATATTTATTCAGAGTATATGGGTTAAAGTTGGTGAGTTTTCTACAGTCTTTGTAGAGGTGAAGTATCTGTAGTTGTGGGGAGTCTCAATAGATGTGACTTGGCAGGTGGTCGTTTATAGTGCTGGAGGTGGTACATGGAGTATGGTACATGTGAGGTTTGTCATTGAGGATCCAATCTAGAGAGGACTTGGGTATGTTTTTATGTAGGTAGGTGGGGCTGGAGATCAGTTGATAAAAGCTGTGGAGATTGATGCTGTGTTGGGGGGAGTGAATATTTACATCATTCCAATCTATGTTAACATCTCCAAGGATTAAAGTTTCATTGGCAATATTTTCTGATAACCAAAAAAGCATTTGTTGAAGGATTGGGATGTTTTTACCTGGTAGGATGTAAATGGATGCAGTAGCATTTTTTGTGGGCATTTAAGTGACGGATTAGACTGAGAAGCTCAGAAGGCTGAAATTTTGGGATGGCCACAGTTAGTGGGGAGAGATTAAGCTGCATAGAATAGAATATGGTGGCACTGCCACCTTTTTTTTGGAAATTGTATCTAGTCAGTACATATTAAATCCTGGAGGTAAAACTTCAGTATCTGAAATGTGGGATTTAAGCCACATTTCAGATAGGGCTAGGACTGGGGTTTGTTAGAGGCTATTCAGGAGTGAAAGTTGGTAATTTTATTGACTAAGTTTTCTGTGTTTAATGAGAAGACAGTTATCTGTTTTGAGGGAGGGGAGGGAATGTTTGGCAATAGCAGAGGTTGATAGCAGAGGGGATGCGAGGGTAGTATTAGCAGAGAGGGTGAGAGTGGTAGGGGTGAGTTGCCTGGGTTTGTATGAATGTCACCAGAGAGGAGTAAATACATGTAGAAAAGGATTGGTTGAGGAGTGTTGAGGTCATAAGTGGAAAGTTTAAGTTTCAGTTTTGGAGAAGTAGAAGTGGTGGAAAGGATGTAGAGTTTGAAAAGGTAGATGTAGAAGAACTGGAATAGTGAAGATGAGAAAGTGTAGAAATGATTCTTGTTATTTGTAGTAGGTAGGCAGGTGCTGAGGGGAATAGGTCAAATGTGGTTTATTTAAAATGATAGCTAGTGAGGAAAGAGAGGAAGAAGAGCAGTGGAGCTAGAAGGTACAGGAGGAACATGATTAGTGAATGGTGTTCTAGTATCAGAAGAGAACTGGATAGTGCAGTGGAAAACATGGGAACAGTGCAAAGTGGGAAAGGAAGTATTAAGTTTGCAGGGGAGGAAGAGTAGTTGTAATGTGAATGTGTTAAAGTGGGGGTAACAAGCTAATAGAATGAAGTGTGAGAAAGGGCTGTGGTTATGTAATGAGGCTTGGGTACAAGTCTAGATGTTGCAGGGGTGGGTGTGAATGGGGATTGGGTAGGAGAGCGGAGTGAGCCTGAACGTAGTGAAGGCAAACAAAGCGGGCTGACCTAGACAAGGGAATGCATACAAGCAATACAAAATTTGACAAAAACAATCAGAAACCTTGGAACAGGAGGATAGGTAAGTAAAGTGTGAGTGAGTCCTACAGTCAAAAGGAACAGGCAGAAATTAGGAAAAATACGAAAGTCAAAAGGAGTCGGGAGAAATTAGGAGACTTTAGACTAGGGAGATTCTCTTCTAGACAGACTTTTAAGAAGGAAGGAGGAGTATAACTAACAATATGGGATGGGGGAGTTATAAAAAGCTTATTTGCAGTCTAGTTTAAACACTATGGCAAAGGAAGAGAGAAAAAAGTTAGGAATTACTTGGAAGTCATGGGGGATATAGTGCAGCTGTCAGTACTGAATCAGAGCTCAACCAAAAAGCACTACAAGTACCTGTTTACTTAGCAAAGCAGTAGCTAGTGCTACTGAAAGGATTGAAAGAAAAAATCAGTGGAGTTCAGTTGAAAATACCCATTGGAAGCACCTGGATAGAAGCAGAGAGGCTGTGGTGGAGATCAACTAGTAGTCCAAACATTTTCTTAAGTTTATATTTATGGAGTGTCTGCCCTCTCAAGCATGGGGAGGGGAACAAACTGACCCACTATGCAGTCACAAAGTAGAGTCACTGGATAGAAGCAAAGAGACTGTGGAGGTGAGCAACTAATAGTACATAAGTTTTCTTAAGTTTACATTTTTGGAGTGTCTGTGCTCTTAAGCATGGAGAGGGAAACAAACTGGACCAACTAGGTAGTTATGATTTACAGGCATGAAAAGAAAATAGAGAAGGAAGAAATTGTAGTAAGAGAGTTAGACAACCTCAGTGAAACAAACCTAATATCAATGGCATTCAGGTTGTATAACAAACACTAGGCAGCAGTATTACTTAGCAATAATATTCTAATAATACTTTGGTTATACCTCAGCTACAATCACTAGACAGATTGCAGATAAACACAGATAACTAATAATTCCAGTTTGCACAAAAACAGCTAAAATATATAAATTGACTGCAGAATACAAATAGAAACACTGACTGTAAAACCACAGCAGGCAAGTAACTTGGTTACTACATACATAGCCCTGGTCTTAACAGGTACAGACAACAAAATCAATATAAGAACAAACTGCAAAGGTTCAGTTTAAAAACCCACATGCAGCTGCCAATGCAGTGTTAGACCTCAGAGGTCAAATTAAATGCCAGCAGAAAGTCAACAATATCCATGACAAGGATAACATGGACTTAAGTAAAGCAGTATTAGTAGGTGAAACAATAGCATACAGTACAAAGTAAACAAACAGTTCCAGCCACAAAATGTCAACAGAAAATTAGCAATATCTTTGACAAGGATAATATGCACTTAGGAAAAGCAGTAGTAGTAGTAGTAGGTGAAACAATAGCATGCGGTACACAGAAAACAAACATAGTTCCAGCCAGTATCGCTATAACATAAGATAGTAGTCAGATTGATAAATGTTTACACTGTCCAATATAGCAGCAAAAAAGACTAAAATAAAGGTTTACATTGCCAAAAACAATTAAGAGAAAGCTAAAGTTTGAGTGCTTACATGGGAGCTCACAACACTGGGGACCACAGCTGCTTAGAGAAATTTAAAGACAGCTCCCAGGGTTTAGAAACCTCTTACAGGTTAGAGGGGGAGGGTTAATAACACAGTCAGGTGGGGGGGTGGCCAAATAATACAGTGTAATCTGACCTATACAACGGAATGCATGCAAGCAATAAAAATGTCTACAAAAACAATAAGAGACATGGGAACAAGACGATAGGTAAGTAAAGTATGACTGAATCCTATAGTCAAAAGGAACAGGCAGAAATTAGGAGAATTTAGAGGGAGATACTCTACTAGATAGACATTTAACAAGGAAGGAGGAATGTAACTAACAATATGGGAAGGGGAGTTAAAATAAGATTATATACAGCCTAGTTTAAACACCTTGGCATGGGAAGAGAGAAAAAAGGTAGGAATAACTTGGAAGTCATGGAGGGATACAGTACAGCTGTCAGTATCGAGGCAGAGCTCATCCAAAAACCACTACAAGTACCTGTTTGCTAGTGATACTGGAAGGATTAAAAGAAAAAAATCAGTGAAATACAGTTGAAAATACCCATTGGAAGCACCTGGATAGAAGTAGAGAGGCTGTGGAGGTGATCAACTAGTAGTCCAAAAGTTTTCTTACGTTTATATTTTTGCAGTGTCTGTGCTGTCAAGCTTGGTGAGAGGAACAAACTGGATCCACTATGTAGTTGACATGTACAGGCTCTAAAGGAAAATAGAGAAGGAAGAAATTGTAGTAAAAGAAGTAGACAACCTCAGTGAAACAAACCTAATATCAATGTCATTGGGGTTGTATAACAAATACTAGGCAGCAGAATTACTTAGCAATAACATTCTAATAATAGTTCAGTTATACCTCAGCTACACTCAGTAGACATATTGCAGATAAACACAGATAGCTAATAATTCCAGTTTGTACAAAAACAGCTAAAATATATAAAGTGACTGCAGATTTAAAATAGAAACATTAACAGTAAAATCAAGTGCAGCCAAGTAACGTGGTTCTAACATAGGTGAATATATGTGAAAGCTGCAAGCCTAGCTAGATACAATATTGTAAATATTTATATGTCATTCTAAATATGAATATAATCCACAGGCTTCTCCTTATAAATGTTAGAAAACGGTGTTAAATGCTGAACTTCAAAAATGTAACCAAATTAAACTCTGTTGGAAGAAAGCTGATAAGTCAAGCATTGTGTGACTGTTTGATCTCAAAGCTTGAAGACATAATGTCCGGACTGAGGAATTCCTTCTATTGTTTTGAGACCACAGTTAATTGCTAGATTTTACTTATATAATTTCTTTTATTGCTGTAGTTTCCTGGCCAGGTGCAAAATCAGAGAAATGATAAAGCTCCGTGTGTCTGTTAGCCTGGGAACCAGAGAAGAATGATGTAATCTAAAATGAGTCACCAGTGATGTATTATTTTTAAGACTTTCTTGGAAAGAGAGAATCAGAGCATTTTGGCATTTGTCTTCAGAACTAACCACTCACCAGCACTTGCTTTGCTCTGTCTGTATGTAAGTAGGATCTTAGACTTTAGTGTTTCTCTTAAGAAATAGAAAATAGTAAGTTTAGACTACCTGTTTTCTATATTTATGTCAGACTATTCTACAGTATTATTTTAAGCATTTTCTGTGATTTCTGAACTCTTGACTAGTACTGTGTTGAATTGAGAGAATTTGTCTTGTCTTTTATTATTTATTATTAAATATTTTTAAACCTTTCAACTGTGGCTGTTTTGTGTAGAGATAATTTAAGCTCTAGAGTACATTGCATGTATATAGTGATACTGTACAAAGCTACTCCAAATAAGCTTTGCTGTTCGTCACACTTACTAATTGGATAATAATATTGGACAGTATAAATTGGACACCCTTTGATAAGGACCATTTTAGAAGCTGATAAGAGTAGTTGGTGGCAGTGATTACTACCTTGTAGCCTGGCAGGTGGGGACATAGCTGGGGAACCTGTGCTAGGCTTTCCCATGAGTGCCTGTGTGTTTGTATATAAACCACATCTCAAAGTGTATGTGTGTCAGCTACTTGGGCAGGGACATGAAGAGGTTGGACAGAGAGGTCACTGGAGGTTTAGGCTTGACTACTCGGTTGAGATCTGTACCCTATAGCTGTGCCAGTGGGGAGGGTTATTGGGGATCTGGACAAAAACGAAGAAATCAGCCCCAGACTGACTGTGATCTCTGTGTGCTCTTAAGGGAAATTGTACTTTATTGTGTGTGCATTTGTTATCCTTCCCAATGTGTATGCCTCTCACTGGTGTTAGTGGTGAGGATTGAGGCTCCTTGATTACTGGGCTAGTGCCGGGGTCTCACATATTAATTGTTTAGCAGTGGTGGGATATCCACACCACATATTAATTGGTTGGCAGTGGTGAGATATGCACACCACATATTAATTGGTTGGCAATTGTTTGCAGAGGTGTAGATTGTGAATTCCTGTAGCTTGTGTACAGTGATCTCTGAAAGTGTTTTTGTACTCTAAATCAGTCACACAGTGAATATTCAGAGTTCAAATCACAATTTTTTTTTCTTTCTTTTGTTAGTTTAGTTAGTCAGGGAGAGCAAGCAAGCATGTCAGCAGAGGAGTATGGCAAGCTGACAAAGAGCCAATTGGCTGAGATGTGCCAGGCTAAGGGACTGGTGCATGGAAGCCTGACTAAGGCAGACACGACTGCAACTTTGGTCACAGCTGCATCAGAAAACAGCAATCAGGAGGGCGATCAAACTGGCCATGAAAATGTACAACAGTCAAAAAATGGACAGCTCAACCTTTCTGCAGAGGACTTAAAAATCCATCTTGAGCTAAAGTGACTTGAGTTAGAAGCTACGCATTTGGACATAGAATCAGCAGAGAGACTGAGACATCTACAGACTGAGGAAAATGAGAAACTACTATGCCTAGAAGCTGAGGAAAAGGAGAGGCAGAGACAGCATGAAAAGGAGATTCTGATCCTTCACCAGAGTCATGGAAGTAATGGGGAAGGGAGTAACCTGATCCAAGAAACACAAAAGGTCAGTAAATTTCTTTTGCAGTTTACAGAGGGGATAATTTTGATAGTTTCATTCATATGCTTGAGAGGGTATGTAAACAGTATGATGTTGACCAAAGGCTCTGGGTACAGTCTCTGACCCCCTTTATTCCATGGTAAATCTGTAACTGTGTTGTCTAAACTTTCTGATTGCAATTTTCTTGATTATACTGCTGTTAAGAATTGTTTGTTAGAATTTTTTAAGCTAACATCTGAAGCTTATAGGAAAATGTTTCGCGATCATAGAAGCAAGGCAGATGAAAGTGTGTGTAAATATGTTGCTGAACTGAGCACTTATTTTCATAGGTGGGTGAGTGGATGTCAGGTCACCACTTTTGAAGGGCTGAAAGACCTTTTTGTGTGGGAACAAGCCCTTAGCACTTTGTCTGAGGACATGAGGATCTGGTTAGTTGATGGATAATGTGTTACTTCAAATGAATTGGGGAAGAGACATACCTAGCAAGCAGGGCATCCCTGCACAGGAAAAGGACCCCCAGTTCTACTCATGGGTCTAAAGGAACCCATGGTGGGGAGCCCAGACAGCACCAACAGAATCTGACAGTAGCAGGGGAAGCCACTAGGCCAGGTACATATCCAGGACCTAGGGTTAAATGTTTTGAATGCAACCAGTGGGGCCATATGGCATATAGATGTTCACAGAGGCAAGGTGGGGAACAAAAAGTGAGAGAGCCAGTAAGTGGGAAAGACAAAATGCCAATAGTAGGTTGCCTTGAGACAACAAGTTAAAGAACTACCACAAAAGGTTATATCCTATCATAGTAAATGGCAAAGAGGCCATTGTTAAGAGAGACACAGCCTCTGACATAACCATTGTGAAGCCTGCAATGGTTACAGATTACCAATACTTGCCTAGGCAATCTATTCCAGAGAGAGCTTTAGGAGGGACTCCATTCCAAATAACTTTGGCTAAGATTCCCCTTGACTGGGAGGGTGGATAGCAAGCCAGCAAGTAGGTCTGTTTGAGGATATCCCTACAGATGTCCTGATAAGGAATGATTTTGAAAAGGCAGTACCATGTGTTTTTGCAGTTACATGCAGTCAGGCTTGAAGACAATTATGTGGGTCTGGTAGCCTGGGTAAACCCAGAGAGACCACATACATACAGCTAGGACTGGTGAGGTGGTTACTTCAGAGAGGGAGCTACTCTGTAGCAATGAGACTGAAGGTGAGCCACAGCTGCTTGTAGGTGCTGACGTTCCCTTGGACAGAGTGACTGCAAAGGTAGAGGTGAGTAGTAGTACCCAGGCTGACAGTAAAGCACCACTGTCAGAGGATGCCAGACTTCCTGTAGAAGGGGAGCTTGGAAGGTTTACAAAGAGAGAGTTGAGACAGGCTCAGTTCTCAGACCCTACATTGCAAGACCTGAGGCAGGTAGCTCGTGGGGCACCTGATTCTTAAACTGTATACTGGGACAAAGGGTTATTGTATAGAGTGGACCCCTAAGGAAGGGCTAAAAGCTGAGGAGATACAGCAGTTGGTAGTGCCTTGACCATACCATCTGGCGCTTCCAGCCATAGCCCAAGATATTCCCTTTGCAGGTCATATGGGCATAAAATGTACAGAGATTTATTATGCAGAACTTCTATTAGCCTGGAATTTCCAGAGATGTAACAGGGTACTGAAGGATCTGTGAGCAGTGCCAAAAGGTAGGCAAGGCAGAAGACAAGGTGAAAACTCCTTTGATGCCTTTGTCTGTAATTGGGGAGCTATTTCAGAGGGTAGCTATGGATATTGTGGGAACTCTGAGTACCCCAAGCTTCACAGGGAAAAAGTATAACCTAGTTGTATTAGATTATGCTACAAGATACCCTGAGGCAATGGCTTTGTCCTCCTTCGAGTAAGAAAAGGTGGCAAATGCTTTGTTACAGATTGTCAGCAGAGTAGGTTTCCCAAAGGAATACTGACGGACAGAAGTGACAATTTTATGTCAGACCTGCTGGCTTGTCTGTGAAAATAGTGTGGGGTAAAGCACCTGAAGACCACCTCCTACCATCCCCAGACTAATGGTCTTGTTGAGAGTTTAAACTCAAAAAGCAAGTCCATGCTACGGGCATTTGCAGACCAGTTTCAGAGGGAGTGGGACAAATATTTGCTCGATCTGTTGTTTGCTTACAGAGAGGTTCCCCAGGAATACACAGGGTTTTCCCCTTTGAGTTGCTGTATGGTCATAAGGTAAGAGGGCCTCTAGGTTTAATCCATGATGAGTGGGAAGGTGAGTGTGCATCCCACAAAGAAATTGATATGGCATATGTCCTAAACCTCAGGACAAGGCTCAGGGAACTCACAGGCTTGGCCCAGGAGAACCTGGCAGAATCCCAACACCAGAAAAAGGTCTGGTATAACAAGAATGCTCGAGTTAAAGAGTATGCTGCAGGGCAGCAGGTAATGGTTCTCATTCCTGTCAGACACGACATGCTGAAAGCAGCTTGGGAGAGACCCTACAAGGTGGTAAGAAAGGTAAGTGATGTTAACTAGCTGGTAGAACTGCTAGGGAGGAGGCAGGAGCACAAATGGTACCATGTTAACATGATGAAACCTTACTATGATAGGGAGGCCCTTGTGCTGAGTATTATAAGTGGATTGCAGGAGGAGTCTAAAAGAGATCTGGTGACTGATCTCCTCAGTGAGGCTCAGACTGACACCTCAGCGGAAGGGGTAGCAATGTCCCAGCAGCTTTCTCCAACCCAGGTTTGAGAAATCTGAGCAGTGTTACAGGGGTTTGTGGCATGTTTACTGGGAAATCTGGGTGCACCCACTGGGTGCAGCACCAGGTGGATACAGTACCCCAAAGGCATATTAGGCATGCCCCTTATACGGTGCCGGAGAAAGTCAAACAGACTCTGAGGGAGGAGGTACAAGAGATGTTGGAACATGGGGTAATTCAAGAGTCAAATAGTCGCTGGGCCTCTCCAGTGGTACTGGTGCCAAAGAAAGATAGTAGCACCAGGTTCTGTGTGGACTACAGGAAATTAAATAGTCACTCAGATTCAGATGCTTATCCCATGCCTAGGACAGATGAGGCCCTATACAGCTGGGTGGGGCTAATTATCTTACCAACACTGATCCTACCAAGGGATACTGGTAGGTGCCCTTGACTCCCAGTGCTAGAGAGATTTAGCCTTTGTGACCCCTTTTGGGTTGTATGAGTTCACAAATATGTCCTTTGGGATGAAAAATGCCCAGCAACTATCCAGAGGTTGGTAGATCATATCCTAGCAGGAGCAGGAAGGTTTGCCCTTGCTTACCTAGATTATATTGCCATCTACAGCAATTCCTGGCAAGAGCACCTTCAGCATGTCATTGAGGTGCTGGGCAAACTACAGAGGGCAGGGTTGACTGTTAAGCTGAGCAAATGTCAGGTGATATGGCAGAGGCCTCCCACCTGTGACATAGAGTGGGGAGAAATAAGATCAGGCCAAAACCTGCCAAAGTGGAAGCCATTCAGGCATGGCCTGTGCCTGTTACCAAAAAGCAGGTGAGGGCATTCTTAGGGACAGCAGGATACTACAGAAAGTTCATCCCCAGTTATAGCTGCTCCCCTCAAAGACGTGACAAGTAAGAGCAGGCCAGATAAGGTAGTGTGGACCACAGTATCTGAGTAGGCATTCCAGAAGCTTAAGGAAGTTTTGGGAAGACCCCCTGTGTTAGCCAGTCCAGATTACAGCAATTAATTTGTTGTGCAGGTGAATGGTTCAAACCATGGGATGGGGGCTGTACTTAGCTAGATTTCTTCAGAGGGAAAAGTACACCCAGTGGTTTATCTCAGTCATAGGCTTCAACCCAGGGGGGAATGCTATACAGCTGTAGAAAATTAATGTCTAGCCATAGTGTGGGCACTGCAAAAAATGTCACCCTTATCTATACGGAAGAAAATTCACTGTAGTTACATATTACAATCCCCTAATATGGTTACACCCAGGCAGCCAGCAAAATGCCAAGTTGCTATGATGGAGCCTATGGTTGCAAGCATATGGTATGTCAGTGCAGCACAGCAGTGGAGTTAGCAATGCCATCACAGATGGGCTCTCAAGACAGGGAATGGGGTAAGGTATACTCAGATAGACCTAACCCTCTCAAGCAACGTTTCTAAAGGGTCACTTTAAAAACGAGCTTGAGTTTTCTGAGGGGGGGGGGTAGTATTTTGTAAATAATTCTATGTCATTGTAAATATGAATAAAATTCACAGGCTTGTCCACTTAAATATAAGAAAACTGTGTTAAATGCTGAACTTCAAAAATGTAAGCACATTGCACTCTGCTGGAAGAAAGCTGATAAGTCAAGCATTGTATGACTGTTTGATCTCAAAGTTCGGAGACATAATGTCTGGACTGAGGAATACCTTCTATTGTTTTGAGACCACAGTTAATTACTAAATTTTACATTTATAATGTCTTTTATTGCTATAGTTTCCTGGCCAGGTGCAAGATCAAAGACATGTTAAAAGTCTGCATCTCTGCTAGCCTGGGAACCAGAGAAGAATGATGTAATCTAAAATGAGTCAGCAGTGATGTATTATTTTTAAGACGCTCTTGGAGAAAGAGAGAGAGAATCAGAGCATTTTGGCATTTGTCTTCAAAACTGACTACTCACCAGCACTTGCTTTTCTCCATCTATAAATAGTATCTCAGACTTCATGTTTCTCTTAAGAAATAGATAGACATTAGTAAGTTTAGACTAGCTGTTTTTTATATTTATGTCAGACTATTCTACAACATTATTTTAAACATTTTCCTGTGATTTCTAAACTCTTGACTAGCACTGTGTTGAAATGAAAGATTTGATTTGTGTTTTATTATTTATTATTAAATATTTTACACCTTTCAACTGTGGCTGTTTTGTGTAGAGAAAATGTAAGCTCTAGAGTGCATTGCATGTATATAGTGATACTGTACAAAGCCACTCCAAATAAGGCTTGCTGTTCATCACACTTATTAATTGGATAATAATATTGCACAGTATAAATTGGACACCCTTTGGTAAGGACCTTTTAGTAGATGATAAGTGTAGTTGGTGGCAGTGATTACTACTTTATAGCCTGGAAGGAGGGGACATAGCTGGAGAACCTGTGCCAGCCTTCCCCAGGAGTGTCTGTGTGTTTGTATAAAAAACGAATCTCAAAATGTTTGTGTGTGTGTGTGTGTGTGTGTGTGTGTGTGTGTGTGTGTGTGTGTGTGTGTGTGTGTGTGTGTGAGTGTGTGTGTGTGTTTGTGTGTGTGTATGTGTGTGTGACAGCTACTTAAGCAGTAACATGAAGCACTGGTTGGACAGCGAAGCAGTGGAGGTTTTAGCTTGACTACACGACTGAGATCTGTAACCTATAGCTGTGCCAGTGAGAAGTCTAATTGGGGATCTGGAGAGAAAGGGAGAAACCAGCCCAGATTGACTGTGATCACTGTGGGCTCTTAAGGGAAATTGTTATTTACTGTGTGTGTATTTGTTATCCTTTCCAGTGTAGATGCCCCTAATTGGTGATACTGGTGAGGATTGAGGTTCCTTGATTACTAGGCCAGTGCGCAGGCATCTCAACATATATAGCCCTGGTCTTAACAGGTACAAAAAACAAAATTAATATAAGAATGGAATGCATGGGTTCAGTTTAAAAACCCAAAAGCAGATCTTGATGCAGTGTTAGACCTCAGAGGTCAAATTAAATGCCAGCAGAAAATCAACAATATCAATGACAAAGATAACATGCACTTAAGTAAAGCAGTATAAGTGAAACAATATCATGCAGTACAAAGTAAACAAACAGTTCCAGCCACAAAATGCCAGCAGAAAATTGACAATATTGTTGGCAAGGATAATATGCACTTAGGAAAAGCAGTAGTAGTAGTAGGTGAAACAATAGCATGCGGTATACAGAAAACAAACACAGTTCTAGCCAGTATCACTATAACATAAGATGATAGTCAGTATGATAAATGTTTACACTGTCAAATATAGCAGTAAAAAAGGCTAAAATAAAGGTTTGCATTGCCATAAAAAAATTAAGAGAAAGCAAAAATGTGAGTGCTTACATGGGAGCTCACAATAACAGGGACCGCAGCTGTTTAGAGAAATTTAAAGACAGCTCCCAGGGTTTAAAAAACTTTTTATAGGTTAGAGTGAAAGGGTCAATAATACAGTCAGGTGGGGAGAGGATGGTCATATAATACAGTGTAATCAGAAATAGGCCATGGAATGCATGAAAGCAATAAACACATCTACAAAAACATTCAGTGACCTGGGAAAAGGAGAATAGGTAAGTAAAGTTTGAATGAGTACTATAGTCAAAAGTCCAGGCAGAAATTAGGAGAAATACAAAAGTCAAAAGAAGCAGGCAGAAATTAAGATAATTTAGACTTGAGATACTCTACTAGATAGACTTTTAACAAGGAAGGAAGAGTGTAACTAACAATATGGGAGGGGGAGTTAAAATAAGCTTATATGCAGCCTACTTTAAACACTATGGCAGGGGTAGAGATAAAAAAGGTAGGAATAACTTGGAAGTCATGGGTGGGATAAAGGGCAGCTGTCAGTATTGAGGCAGAACTCAACCAAAAAGCACGACAAGGACCCGTTTGTTTAACAAAGCAGTAGCTAATGATACTGAAAGGATTAAAAGAAAAAACATCAGTGAAATTCAGTTGAAAATACCCATTGGAAGCACCTGGATTGAATTAGAGAGGCTGTGAAGGTGATCAACTAGTAGTCCAAAAGTTTTCTTAAAATTATATTTTTTGAGTGTCTGTGCTCTCATGCATGGGAAGAGAAACAAATTTATCCCACTATGTAGTCACAATGTCCAGGCACTAGATAGAAGCAGAGAGGCTGTGGAGGTGATCAACTAGTAGTCCAAAGGTTTCCTTAAGTTTATATTTTTGGAGAGTCCATGCTCTCAAGCATGGGAAGAGGAATAAATGGATCCCACTATGTAGTTGCAATGTACATGCACTGGATAGAAGCAGAGAGGCTGTGGAGGTGACCAACTAGTAGTCCAAAAGTTTTCTTAAGTTTATATTTTTGTAGTGTCCGCGCTCTCAAGCTTGGTGAGGGGAACAAACTAGACCCACTATGTTGTTGCCATGTAAAGGCACTAAAGGAAAATAGAGAAGTAAGAAATTGTAGTAAAAGAGTTAAATAACCTCAGTGAAACAAACCTAATATCAATGTCATTCAGTTAGTATAGCAAACACTAGGCAGCAGAATTACTTAGCAATAACATTCTATTAATAGTTCAGTTATACCTCAGCTACAATCAGTAGACAGATTGCAGATAAACACAGATAACTAATAATTCCAGTTAATATAAAACAACTAAAATATATAAATTGACTGCAGAATAAAAATAGAAACACTAACTGTAAAACCATGCACAGTCAGGTAACTTGTTTCATACATATATAGCCCTGGTTTTAACAGGTAAAAAAAGCAAAATCAATATAAGAACAGAATGCACGGTTTAAGTTTAAAAACACACATGCAGCTCTCAATGTAGTGTTTGACCTCAGAGGTCAAGTTAAATGCCAGCAGAAAATCAGCAATATCTATGACAAGGATAACATGCACTTAAGTAAGGCAGTAGTAGTTTGTGAAACAATGACATGCAGTACACAGTAAACAAACAGTTCCAGTCACAAAATGCCACCAGAAAATTAACAATATTGTTGGCAAGGATAATATAAACTTAAGTAGAGCAGTAGTAGTAGTAGGTGAAACAATACACAGAAAACAAACAAAGTTACAGCCAGTGTTGCTATAACATAAGATGGTAGCCAGTTTGATAAATGTTTACACTGTCAAATATAGCAGTAAAAAAGGCTAAAATAAAGGTTTATATTGCCAAAAAAAGCAATTAAAAGAAAGCAAAAATTTGAGTGCTTACATGGGAGCTCAAAACACCAGGGACTGCAGCTGCTTAGGAAAATTTAAAGATAGCTCCCAGGGTTTAAAAAACCTCTTGCAGGTTAGAGGGGAAGGGTGAAAACACAGTTAGGTGGGGAGGGGATGGCTAAATAATACAGTGCAATCAGACCTAGACCACAGAATGCATGCAAGCAATACAAACATCTACAAAAACAATCAAAGACCTGGGAACAGGAGGATAAGCAAGTAAAGTATGAGTGAGTCCTATAGTCAAAAGGACCAGGCAGAAATTAGGAGAAATACAAAAGTCAAAAGAAACAGGCAGAAATTAGGAGAATTTAGACTAGGGAGATACTCTACTAGACAGACTTTTAACAAGGAATGAGGAATGTAAATAATATGGGGGGGTTAAAATAAACTTATATGCAGCTTAGTTTAAACACTATGGCAGGGGAAGAGAGAAAAAAGGTAGGAATAGCATGGAAGTCATGGGGGGATACAGTGCAGCTGTCAGTATCAAGGCACAGCTCAACCAAAAAGCTCTACAAGTACCTGTTTGCTTTACAAAGCAGTAGCTAGTGCTATTGAAAGGATTAAAAGAAAAAAAGTCAGTTGAAAATACCCATTGGAAGAACCTGGATAGAGGTAGAGAGGCTGTGGAGGTGATCAACTAGTAGTCCAAAAGTTTTCTTAAGTTTATATTTTTGGAGTGTCTGTTCTCTCAAGCATGGGGAGGGGAACAAACTTACCCACTATGTTGTCATGATGTACAGGCACTGGATAGAAGCAGCGAGGTTGTGGAGGTGATCAACCAGTAGTCCAAAAGTTTTCTTAATTTTATCCTTTTGGAGTGTCCGGTCTCAAGCATGGGAATCGGAAGAAACTGAATCTACTATGTAGTCATGATGTACAAGCATGGGATAGAAGCAGAGAGGCTGTGAAGGTGATCAACTAATAGTAGTCCAAAAAGTTTTCCCTTGCAGTTACTCATTTTTCATTATTCTGGCCAACCAAATTTTTCAGACACACAGTTTTACAGCCTGAGTTATTACAAGTAGCTCAGTCAGATGTATCAAATATAAGAAAAATGACATTGGGTGGTATTCATAGTCCTGAGATTTGTACATGCATATCAGTTATCTGCGAAGAGTATTACTGCAGTAATATGCAAATACACAAAGCACCAGTTACTAACACCGATTAAGTGAATGCAAAGGAGTTTTAAGAATCAGGCCCACTTACACCAAAAGAGTAAAATGGTTGAAGTCAATCATTAAGTAAATTCAAAGGATAATGTAAAAACCTTAGGCTTCATATGATTTTGTACATACTTGGATACTGAGGATGAATGCAACTATGTACAATCACAATTGAAAGACTTAAGGCAAGTTGTATACAACACAGCTTTTATTATTAATGTTTAAAAAATAAAGGGGTTTAATATGTTTTATATAAAGGTATCCTTATGTAAACACCCAGTTGTTTGCCTTAAATAATGGAAAGGGGGATAGAAAACCTTGAAAAAGGGAAGACATAACAAAAAGAGGAACTCAGAAGGAAAACATCAAAAGGATTGTGATGGAGGAGATGAGAGAGGAAGCATACTATGCTTTTATTGAGGATAGACCCCTTATTTTTTCAAATTTTTATATAAGAGGATAATCTGGGTGTGAAGTATGTAAGAGGGTATAGGACACAGGATAAGGGGAGGGGTGAGGTGGATGAAGAGTAGTAGTCAGCACAAACCAGGGCATCGAGTCTTCAACCAATTCAAGAAAATCCTGGACTGGCTAAGGATGTCCATCCACCACCTGCAACACCACATCCTCAGCCAAGTCCCAATGACCATGGCCTGTGAGGCTTGTTAGGTTGCTGCATGCCAGCGGGCCTACAGGAGTTGTTCCACTTCTCTAACCCTTGGAGTATATCTCTAGATGGGCTGAAGGTGAACTCTCTGTAACCTGGGAGACACTTGCTCCTAATGATTCTGTACCTGTAAAATATTAAGAGAAATGGGAGAGAAAAAATAAAGAAAAACAAAGTAGTGCATAATTGTAATAGGAAAAAAAGAAATAATGGGGTATGGAGAGAAAAAGAATTAACACAGACAATATATTTATGCATGTTATTTATCATTCTGATCTTTATTAGTACAGATTTTTCATTTTTATTAAGTCTTTATTCATCTGAAACAAAATGTCTGGGAAATATTTATAGAAACGTGGGAATAGTCAGTTTATTGCTATCATATTGTGATGTTTTCTACATGTGTAATATATTGATACTAATGAGATATGGAAGGTTAACATTAGGAATGGCAATACATTTGAAATGTCTGCTTGATATGGATTTGGATGCAATACCATACTGCCATAATGGTTAAGATGCTTATCTCACATATACCAACAACTGGGTTTGATTTTCACCTTTAAAGGGAAATTTAAAATGGCCTACAAGGGCAGCTAGCCTAGTACTTGCATATAAAAGAAATCTAGCCCTTCATTTATCTTCACATATAGGTATTCTTGCAGTTATATATTGTACCTCCCCTGATCTAAATGTGAATCCCTTCATGATTAGGTGGGCTAAATAAAATGTTTTTCTAACCACTTTGGCCACGTGGTTGTCAAATGAGAGATTGCTATCAACTTGGGTCACCAGGTCCCTAATTACTTCTTCTGTACTTAATGGATTACCACCTATGTGGTAATTTGTGGGCACTTTGTTTTTGCCAAAGGGGATGACTATACACTTTTTGGCATTTAGCTTGAGGCCATGGCTCTGGCACTAGTTGTCTGTTTCTATGAGGCCCTTTTGGAGGATGCTTGTGTCGGCTGGAGAGTCGATTATGGCACCCAGTTTGCAGTCATCTGCGAACTTGGTCAGCCACAGTCCTTCCGTGTTGGCCTGTATCTCCGAGAAATATATACCGAACAAGAGAGGTCCCAGGACTGAGCCTTGTGGGACACCACTTGTAACTGGTTTAGAGTCCGACATGGCTCCAGCAATTCTAACCATGTGGGTTCTGTCCTTGAGCCAGTTTGCAATCCATCTAGTGACATAGGGGTTTATATTTAAGCTGGTGAGCTTATCTATAATGCCCGAGTGGGGTATTGTATCGAAGGCTTTTGCGAGGTCCAGGTAGGCTGTGTGGACCACCTACCCCTCGTCAATGGCCTTGGTGACTGTTTCAAAGAAATCAACCAGGTTTAACGTTTATGTACATAAGTTCTGTTCATGGATGGAACCACAAAATGACACAATGTAAGAAGAGGGCAAATAATATAGTAGGACATGCCAGAACCAAGGTGAGGCAGAATGCAATTGCCTGAAGAAGTACCAGGCAGACCTCCTACATTTATCCCCTTAACACCAGATGTGGAATACCTTCTGTCCATTCATGGAGAGGATTGAGAAACATAAGATAATGGGACTGCAATAATTAGAGGTTGTGTGGACAGTGGTTATTATCAATGTCTGCAGCTGCAATGTATCTGCTGAGGAAGGCTAGATTAAAGCCAGTAACATATATTTATATAGATAATTGAATGCTGACATGCAGTGATTCATTAAACACATGACAATTACTATTAACAGGTGAACTTTCTACATTTACTCAAAATGACAATGAAGACAGTGTGCATGGTAAGTGTCCTCTACGTACTTATTCAACATGCAGTAGTGAATGGTACTTTTTTATTAGTAATGTACTCAATTCATTTTTACAAGGTCAGCAGCTGAAGCAAACATTTCCATTATACCAATACATTTGGAGGTTATCAACAGCAACATGTCTGTTGATAATAATGGTGTTGATAATATAGTTATATTCATGAGGCAGTCTGAGAAAAGTGGTACACAGTCCCCATACAGCATGTTAGTAACTGCAGGATGTGACAGTGCATCAGAAAGTCATGCATATGCTGGTATTACACTCACGCTTGTACAGGTACAAAACCCATGCAACTCTACACTAGTATCTCCATACCTTTACAAAAATTTTCTTTGGGGATCATGGCAGAAATTCAGAGTAAAATGTGTCCACAGTGATACAATTACAAAGGGGACACAATGTACAGATGTTTCTTACAACATGTAAAGCAGTGGCTGCCCAGTACCAAATGTGCCATAACATTGTTAAGGCTCAGAATGCGGCCACAGAAAGTCAGCTGGAAATGGTGTGTGTCCTGCAGGGCATATGTGAGGATTTCCAACACTACATGGAAATGGCAGAGAGTAGGGATAATGCCACAATCACACTGATGCATAGTATGGTGGTATATCAAGCATCCTTGGTCACCTCTATTTGTACAAGGACTTACCAGACTCAAGTAGGAGTCCTTCTTGGAAGGGGAAGAGGACAGGGTACTTATAGACACTTGGGTCAGATAACATGAGACTATAAATGCTTCTCAAGGAAGTACAGCAATTAGTGTGTGTGGGGGTGCAAACACCAACAGATTTCATGCAGTCCACTTCAGTGTTCACATTTACATCTAGCAGAACCTTGCATTCAAGGTCCTGCTCCAGCAACACTGTCAGATCAGCGTCTGTAGGACCACCAGCATCAAGTAGGGCATGACATTAGACCAACTCATCATCTAGCTCTCTCTACAAGCCCTCTTCAAAATCACGCGCACCATCATGTGCACTGTTTTAGGAGATGTGCATGACACATTTGTTCTTGACCTACTATTGACCAAGTGTGACATTTCTGTTACTTACAATTTGACCTTCACAGGGAGATGTTAGTGTTGAATTTGAAGGGAAATAAGTTATTAATTAAACTAAAAAAGTGAGCGAACACTGTAACCCAGTCTTAGGAAACTTTTCAACTGCATTTTATTCTTATAATGGCACTGCATAAAACTTCACTGAAATGTGAAAAGAGCTGTATGTCATAACATAAAATCATTGCGATTAACTCCATTAATGCTTTGTGCACTAACATTGTGCAATTACCTACAACTTAACATTAATAGTACACAGGTATTTAGAGAAACACTAATAAAAAAGTTAACACAGATGGAATAAGTATATTGCCATTGTAAGCTAACACTGCTATCACTTCAACCACTGTACAAATAATGATATTTTTTGTTTTTGAGGACACAAGCTATTGTGTTTGTCCAAATGAAATAATCTGATGGGAAATACTTTAATACAGAACATTAAGTCAGTTGAAATATATAATAGTTAAAATTGCGGAAACACTGTGTAATACAAGAAAAAACAATGTAACATGATATGTTTTTATTCACCTGCAAGATATGAACTGCAATAGCAAAGAACAGGGTATCAGAGGCACTCTCTCAACCTCTGGAATGTGGTTCTGTAAATGGCACAAAGAAATATTATCAGGACACAAGGAAAAGACAGAAAGATAAAGAAGATAGCCATCAGATACCCTTCATAATGGATGCTAGCACCAAATTGCTCACCAATCCACAGGATGTCAAAGACAGATCTTAGAAGTACTTCTAGTAACATCTGAATGAAGAAAATCCCACAGAAGCTGCACTCCTCAGACACACTTTATGAGAAAAGAAGAAAAGGAGACCACTCTAGAAGAAAAGTGAACAGCACTGAGGAAAATGAAGTCAGAGAAACTAGCAGCTTCAGATGATATGATGAAGATGTTAGGTGAGTTAGGGAAGAAATGACACCTGAGGGTACTCATAGTATGGTGAGAAAGGCATATGATAATGAATGGAGAATAAGCACACTAGTGCCAAGATACAAGAACAAAGGTAACATTCACAGCTGTAGGAAGTGTAGAGATATCAAACTCCTGTCACACTGCACGCAATTTCTGTACAGGGTGACTGATAATCAAATATGCAGGGCTGCAGAAAGTAAGATGGGAGATGAGTAGTTTGGATTCAAATCAGAATGCAGCACAAGCATCCTGATGTTTACAGTGAGATAGATTGTTGAGAAGAACCTAGAGATAAGGAAAGAGTCAAACTGGGCTTTCCTAGATTTTGAGAATGAATATGGCACGGTCCCAATTAAGCTGATTTGGACAGTCCTGATGTGGTTCAAAATCCCAGAAACATTGGCAGTATTAGTGCAGGCTATGTACAAGGACCTAATGATAAAAGTTACGAGTCATGCTCAGACTCACAGAGGATTTCCTGGTGCGAGTGGGCATGCATTATGGTTCATCTCTGAGCCCACTGCTGTTCATACTGGTGATGGACTACATTAACAAACAGGTTGGAGGGAACAGATCAACAAAGCTGCTGTATGTAGACAATGTGACATTACAGGCAGACTTTGAACAAGAATGTCAACAAATAAAAGGGGAATGAAATGCAAAACTGAAGGTGCACAGGATGACACTGAATACAGATAAGACAGTTGAAATGGTAGCAAAAGGGGATTCAGAAGAATCTGAGAATTGAGATAGAACTGAAAACAATGTAACAGGTTAACAGCTTTAAGTATTTGGAAGAGGTAGTTGAGGGGAATGGAAGTCTGAATGAGGAGGTCAAATCTAGAATAAAACTGACTGCAGCCATTTGGCAGAGAGTGTCAGGAGTAGTGTATGACAGAAGGATGCCGAAGAAGCTGAAAAGTAAGGTGTACAAAATAGTGGTGTGACCAGTATTACTGTATAGTACAGCAACCTGAGCAGTGAATACAATGCAGTTGAGGAAGCTAGAGATAAGGGAGATGAAGGACCTGAGATGGAGGGTAGGATGCACTCTTTGGGACAAAGTAAGAAGTGAGGACATCAAAGCTGAAGCCCATATAGCTCCAGTTGCAGAGAAAATGAAAAAGAACAGATTAGGGTGGTTCAGGCACATGTGTAAGAAAGCAGAAAACAATCTGGTGAAGAGGTATCCAGCATAGAGATGGATGGATTGTATGACTGAAGACCTGTGATGGTCAAGTGTGACTGTCAAAGAAGATAGGAGAGTGTCATTTAATTCGTTACCCCTACTCTAAGTAGGAAATGGGAAAACTAGTTTGGTGATAGTAATGATGACATTTTAGCAGAAATGTCTTCATCAGATGAGTTATTTTTAGTGCAAGGAGCTAATTAACCAGATCTGGGGCACTTTTTGTGAGAAAAATGTTTTGCTTTTTTGTACTTTTATGAGTAAAAATAAGGAATTATATACTTAAATGGATGTATGTTGATGCTTGTTTACTCTTTGTGACAGCTGACATTCATATTTACCTAATTCAGTGACAGTTTCTATGAAAACTAACTTTCAAGTGTACTGTTTGTACATTTACTTTTGTGATATTTGTGGGATGGTATAAGGAAGTACAAGTGTGTGTACTGCTTATAAAAATCAGAGTGATAACATACCTTCTGACCCACTCATTCCAAGAGCACTCGCCAGCAAATAGGCTTCTCCCACTACAGGAACATAAATAGTCTTACTGGTACTGTGGTTCTTCTTCCTGCTGTACCTAAAAAGAAAAAAAGAAAAAATTAAAGAGCCCTTGTCTTCACTGCAGTTACAGCCTATGCCTCATCCATTAGTGGGTAACCCTGTGGTGACCATAGCTTGTTTTTCAGACTGCTCACTGGTTATCTGGGAGCCTCTGGTGTAGTTCTTTTTGTCACTAAGACCAGGGTTTAGCTGCATTCTCTGTGTGGCTCTTCCATTGTCCACACCAGGCATGGGAAATCCATTTATTTTATGGGTACAAGTTTCTCCAGGAGGTTCTTCCAGTGGTGGCTGCAATAAAAGACATGCTTCCCAAGTTGAAGTGCCATCGTCCATTCAGTCACCTTTTAGGTATGTCCCTAAAACAAAAGAAACAAAAAGTTAGACATATTTCATCTAAATGCAGTGTATATATTAATATAGAACTATTTCACCTAAATGTAACATACCCATTAATAAAGATGAATTGCTTACCTGAAGTAAGGGTTTATTATTGGTTTTGAATAATGCAGAACAGGAGGAAAATTCAAACATGATTCTTAATTCCACAAATCATGATGATGTTTTATCTGAAGATTCTGAGAAACTTATCACCAAAGATAAGAAAGCCTATTACTCAAGCAAGCAAAACGTACACACTAATAATCCAAAAATGATCTGGGCCTCGGTCAGTAAACTGTTCAATCCAGGACAAGCTACTCAGCCAAGAACAAACACACAGAAACAAAATAATACGCGTCTTCTGTGTGGCAACATGCGTGAATGGGCGTTTCTTCATTGAAGGTTGTGCTTCAGGCCTGGCAAGTCAGCATGTAAAAATCTACTGCCAATCATTAGCGGACCGGAGTTCCACTGTGGTGACCCCTAACCGGGAAAAGCCAAAAAACACAACAACTACAAGCAACCAATTCAATGCCCGCTTTATACAGACAGTGCTGTCATTAACCAACAAGGTGACTAATCAAACTCTTTTTGTTCCTACTTAGTCAGATAAGTTCCTTCACCATTTCTCTTTCCAACCAGCTCCCACAGACACCATCAGAAAATACCTAAAAAAAAAATCAAAAATTAAAGCCTACTACAACTGCCCTTGAAAATCTACCTGACGAGTACTGTAAAATAGCAGCTAAGACTATTGCATGTCCAGTTTCATTTCTGATAAATCAATCCATATCTGAAAAGAAAGTCCCGTCACTATGGAAAAAAATTATTTATTATTGCACTGAACAAATCAATCCAAATTATAGGTCAATTTCCATTACATCTCCCCTGGCACAAATATTAGAAAAATACATTCAACTATATCTTCCTGGCTATCTAATAGATAACCAGCCTCCATTTTAAATCCAAACTAGATTCCATTCTCAACATAGCACAGTTACTGCTTTGCTGAATTTTAATACTGTCAACACCCATAGAAATCAAATCAAATTAGGCTCAACATCGTGGTAAAGCAGAGTGCATACAATAAAACTGAAATCAGAACAAAGAAAGAAATGGACTCTGCAAATGCCATAAAATTATTTAATCACAAAAAGCAAAGCTTTCAGATAAAAACAATCCTTCTTTAATTTTCTACATAGGAACATCATGTAGAAAATTAAAGGATCATATAATAGACCCAGACTAATGTACTGGCCAAGCATTTCATGGAGAGTTATAGATGTGATTTTCTATAATTTTAGAGGTAGCAATGTTGATAATAATAATAAAATATAAACCCCAGTGGAATAAAGCACTGCACAGAGGTATGTAAGAAGAAAATAATTTATTAATAAATGTTAAACATTCCTACATACCTCCAGGCAGTGCTTTATTCCATTGATGTTTATATGTTATTATTATTTCCTTGGTTTTCCAACGGTTTATTTATCTCAGCTGGTATATTTTATTTTGTACATACATTTTGATAATAAGCTTGAATTGTCTGAATACAAATGGATACTCATATTTCAAGCAGATATGAAGCCAGGGATAAATGCAACTATTAGGTTAAAACCTATATTAAAGCACAAACAAATGTGTTTGGAGTAGAATTATGTATTATGAGTCTTGATACACTGTATCTTTAAAACAACTAATTAATTGAATATCTTGATTGATGGGCTGTGGATGACGATATCTGAAAATGCTATTTAACTATTAGTTGTATTTTAAGATGGTTTTAACACTTAAGAAGGATTATTTTTATGTGAAAGCTTTGCGTTTTGTGTTTTGTCATTAAATAATTTTATGGAGTTTACAGCGTCCATTTTTTTTTCTTTGTTCTAACACTCATAGAAATGCCAGAAGCCAAATCTTTACCATCTTCCTTGATTTCCTTGATTTATCAAAAGCTTCTGATTCTACCTCCCACCAGAAACTCTTACATAAACTTTCATTCCTGATGTGCCACTAACTTATCGAAAAATGATTTCTCCATCTGCCATCTTTCATCTTCCTGCCAGTACCTATTGGTGTCCCTTGAATCTATACTAGACCCACTACTTTTCAACATATTCATCAATGATCTCTACATTGTTACAAAAAATGTTACCGTAGTTCATTACGCTGATGACTTGACCCTCACCTGCTCTGCCAGATCTCTTGCTAAACTCCAAGACATTACAAAGCAATCCTTCTTATCAAATTAAATATGGCTAAATAATTTACAGCTAGTACTAAACCAAAAAAAAAATGACTATTCTGTACCCAAAAACACATTTACTAAAGCAACACAATTTACTATCATCTCTGCCAGTAACACTATAAGGGAACAAGTATACCACACAAAATTACTAGTGCCATCATACATAACCAGTTAGAATTTAACCACCATGTATAATGCATGGTTAAAAACTCATCAAAAACTAGGCATGTTATACAGACTAAAAACCTACCTATCTTACATAGCTAGAAGAAGTGTAGCCCTACTTTTTTACTGCCATCTCTCCTTTATGCTGTGATTATCTTCACTAACCTATATAAGTGCTACCAAAAGCTAAAAATACTGCATTGATGGCTCCTGACAATATCTCTGGATCCATCTTAAATAGCATGAAGCATGATTTAGCCACACCCCTAACAACTCTGTTCAGTCTCATCTTCTTGTTGTTGAAAGTCTTCATCTTTTGTACCAAGCAAATGGAGAACAGATACAGTCGGTCCTTTGCATAAGGAAGGGACTTTTCACAGATGCAGGCAATTACAGACCCATAGGTATAACTAGTCTTGTATGCAAAGTCATGTAAACACTTATTATGGAATTAATCATTCAGGACACAGGAACGTTCCAAACACTGGACCTGTCTCAGTTTAGATTTGTCAAAGGCAGGTCATGCTTATTTAACATTGTGAATTTTTTTAAAAAGATTGCCAAAGCAATAGATGAAGGCAAAATGGTACTCATCACATGCCTTGACCTGGCCAAAGCTTTTACACAATTCCTCACTCAGGCATAGTAGAAAAGCTAAATAAACTGGGAATAAACCCCTGTGTCACTGATTGTATTGCCACCTGTCTCACAGATAGGACACAGATAATCAAAACAGGGGAAGGTACCTCCACAAACAGACCAGTCATCAGTGGAGATACCAGTGTTCTGTGCTGGGACCTCTGCTGTGCATCTAGTTCTCTGAAGTAAAGGCCAATTACTGAAGGGCTCTGGTTGAGTAAGTTTGCAGATGACTGTAAGCTATGAGCAGTCATTTAATCCCCAAATGACTTAGCCATCCTTTAGGAAGGTTTGTATCAAATGAATAACTGGTGTCAAAATGTTGTTGTTGTCTTTCGGCTTTTCCCAGTTAGGGGTCGCCACAGCGGAACTCCGGTCCGCTAATGATTGGCAGTAGATTTTGAAGAACTCTGTGGTGCCAGCTCAACATTCAACCATCAACGAAGGCACGCCCATTTATGCATGTCTTTCGAACGTCCACCCAACCGTGGGGAGGACAAGCAGACTTCACACAGAAGGCACTCCATGCTCTCCAGCCGAGAATCAAACGAGAGAACCCCTTGCTGTGAGGCAACAACGCTACCGCTGCACCACCTCGGATGGATCATGGTCTGAAGCTAAATGTCAAAAAATGCATTATTGTATCCCTTGGGAAGTTATCTACCCAAGGGAACTATTACATTGACAATACTCCCCTAAGAAATGACCAATTTGTTCTGGATTTGTGACCTTATGTAGAAAGTGACCTAATTTTTGACCAGTATGTGCCTATTGTTTGAAGAATGTCCTTCTATATTGCACACTTATAAACAAAGGTATTGTGTCTAGATCTAGTAATATCATTTCCCCCTTTACTCAGCCCTCATTAGGCCAATTATTTAATATAACATACCCTGTGGCATGTATCTGTCCAGACACATGCAACAACTTTAATGCTGAGAGAGACATCTTTCTAAAATCATAGAAGGCTTAAATAGCATGCTCTACATGGACTGACTCAAAGCCCTGTCACTATACTCTGTATCCTACAGACTACTAGGAAGTGACCTGTGTGTGGCATACAAGGCATCCTCCAACCCAATACTAAAGGATTTAAAGCACAACAGCAAGTCAAATGGCTTCAGAAATACTCAGTCTAGGGATCTAAACCTCTTCTGCAACATCAACAGAATTGTTTGGAGGGACAGGTATATTTCACAGAGAATACTGCCATTGTAGAAGAGACTCCACATCCACATAACAAGTTCATCTCTCTTCGTTTTTAAGCACAGCTTAGATCTATGGATGGAAAACTGAAAATGTACCTCAGGCCTGCCTCCTGTACTAGTAATGGGCAGTGGCAGCTACTAAATACTTTATCTCATGCATGGTTACCTCAAATTATTTATGGTATGAATCCAGTTATTGGCATTAGGGTTATTATATAATTATTGATCATGGAATGGGTAAGGCCAAATTATAATCAAATGTGATTGGTGATTTTGAGCACAAAAGGGAAATTGGCTAGACTTAAAATGGCTTAAATACTAGGGCAGCTAGCCTAGTATTTACCTATGAATCTTTGAACCTATGACATCATTAATCAAGCACAATATGTAGCAGACAGTATAGTCAGAGAATAAATAGAAAAAAATAAACTAATAGATGTGGAATTTCAGCATTTTAATTGATTCATGAGGGAGAAAAACTGCAGAGGCAGATTTAGATTATTTTCTTTTTACAGGAAACCCCATAACAATACCCATAAAATGTTTATCCTCCTAGTTCACTACAGCTCCACCAGGGCAGGCCATGTATCAGCCCGTGTTTTAACTCATTTTCTACAATGAAACTGTTTAGAGTTTATACCCTAGCTCCCAGTGGGTGTGGCCTGAGCCTTTTAAAACAAATTATGCTATTGTCTCACCACATACGTGATACTAGAAAGCTGTAAATGTCTTACTGTTCAGCACATTTCTAAGTCTTCAAATGGATTTTATATGCCACAAAAAATACATTAAATATGAATTTGTAATGTTGCATAAACACCTTACAATATCTCAGTAAACATTCAAACAAAAGTCATGCTTCCAGTAGCATTTTCTTTATACATCTGTGAGCTTTCACATGATCCTGAGCTGTTCTGTCACTCATTTTTGAGATATTTAGGGAAATGTGGAAATTGTTACAATATAAATATAATACAAATAATATATAATATATCTTTATCTATAATATACAAAGATCATAAATCAATACCACCGTGTTTTCCAATGTGGAACCTTTAATATGAAATTGTCCAATATGGTGTATGTAGCATAGCTCTGGAAATATTAATGTAGGCATGAACAAGCAATATTTGATGCCTAGAGGTGTCACTAGGATGTAGCTGCAGAGATGCCTGCAGGCATCACTGAGCTGCAATTAATTGTGGTCAGAGAGGACATGGCATAGTAAGTTTCCTTTTCTTCATTAGACTGACTCAAATATTCAGCCTACCATGCCATCAAATGTCCAAGCACAGCAACAAGTGGAAAAAAAACATTCAACTTGGAGTACCACTTGGTAGCCACCGATGTGACAGCAAGATCTGTAGGACAGTCATGAGCGGGAGACAGAGTTATTTCTTTTGGTAGAGTAGACCAAAATGGTCCCTTGTTAATGCTACAGTACCTGATTCTGCCCTTCCCTTCCTTGTTGCCACAGGAGCAACTCAATCCATGATCACTTCAGGAAATGCACAACACCTCCCACTGTCCACAAAATCGCCTCAGGTTGTATAGTTTTCTGGTAGTCTTTTGGATTATATAAAGACAAAACCTATTCATATTCAGATAGGTCCATTAAAACAGTAACAAGTTTTTGTTTTAGAAAATACTGCCCCTTTAAATCTTTTAGGTAGAGATGTACTGTGTAAATTGTAACATGATGAATTTAGTATTAAAGATAAAGTTTTTCTAGATATTCCAAATGAACCTTCCCCGTTAGGTATGTATTCAGCTATTTGTGCAGATGATGGTACACTCTTCTTACTACTTAGATCAGAACAGACCTGTACTATAGCTGAATTGTAGAGACTGAAAATCATTCCTTTGCAGCTGTGGACTACCCATGATGATGAGTTGGAACTCATAGAAGATGCTGAACCTGTAAGAGATATTTTAAAACCTTATGAGCATCTGCTCATGGTAGTTCAGTATCCTTTATCAACTGAGGCAGAGAAAGGAACTGAACCAGTAATTTCTGCATTACTTCAGCAGAGAAAAAAATGTTCCAAACAGAAACCGTGTCATACTCCTATTTTGTCAGTTAAGATACCAAGTAAGAACACCTATAGGTTTGCACGAGACTTAACACCAGTCAGTGCTACAGTACTGCCATCTTTTCTTGTAGTGCCAAACCCAGCCACTGACAGCTAACACCTTTTTACTGAGAGATATTTCATCTGCTTTCTTCTTTATTCCTGTACACCCAGATAGTATTTGTTTGCCTTTACACATAAATGAAAACAATATACATGAATGAGATTACTTGAAGGGTATGCAGAATCTCCTACTCATTTCCCTAGAGAAATGAAAAAAAAAACTAATCAGATAAAATTTGTTTTCTGTATGGTTCTACCTTGATTCAGCATATAGTTAAGCTTCTAATTCTTAGACAAGACAATATAATATTTAAAAAAAATACCGGAACTTGGATTTAAGGTTAATAATGCAAATGTTCAGTTGTGAAAACCACAAGTCAAATATTTAGGCCATCTTATTTCAGGAGGCTCTCTTACCATCACACGTTACTGTTATTTAACCCATACCATGCCCTACTACATGAAGACAGTTACAAGCCTTTTTGCAACTGACTGAACAATGGATTTCTAATCTCACAGAAGGAGAAAAGACAGTTTTTGTATTACTAAAGAAGACACTCCTGATTCCTTGCCCTGGCAAGAACATCATGAACAAGCTTTTGTCCAATAAAAAACTTTACCTCCTCCTGCTTCTGCTCTTGGATTACCTGATTATTCAAAGAGAATTTTTCTATTTTGCTCTGAAAAAAATAAAGTGGCATTACAATTTTTAGCAAAATACACAAATTAAAGTTTTAGACCCCATTGCTTATTTTAGTACAAATTGTGATCTTGTAGCAGCAGCCTTCCTCCACTGCCTTAGGGTGGTGGCTGCGACAGTGGCATAGTAGACATGGTAGCTGCCCTAACTGCTGGACACAAGACTTTTGTGGCAGTTATACTATCTGTAAGTGTTATTATTAAGAACCAAAATGCAACATTTATCTGCTAAACAATAATCTAAATACAAATTATCTTTTTTTTTATGATCCTTTTTTCAGAACAATAGACATCTACTTTTTAACTCTGTTTCTTTAATTGCTGCAGCAGACGAAACATAACCACATGAATGTATTGTTGCAGTTAAACACATGCTTCTCCTAGATCAGATTTAAAAGATGCTCCATTACCAAGGTATGAGTTAATTCTATTTGTTGATGGATCCTGTGTTTGAAGGGAACATGGCACATTAATAGCAGTTTCCATATGCACAGTGAACAAAGTACTGCTAACAGGACAATTAAACAGAAATGTGTCTGCTCAAGTAGCCAAACTTGTAGCCATTAATGAAGCATATAAATTAACAAAAGACAAAACAGTAACAATTTTCAGACACATTTGAGAGAAAGGTTGTATATCTAGAACAACAAATGGAGTGAAAGAACGGACAGTTCCAAAGGTATATAAAACAATGATTAAGCACATTTGTCCCACTCGGGGAACTTCATCAGAATGTTATCTTATTCCTTCAAGCTCATTTTATACCACAGGTTCCCCTTAATTAAACTCAATTAATATAATTTAATTTAAAAAACAAAGTTAAAATTTAAAAACATATGAACATTTTAAACAGACTGTCTTTCCTATCCTACCACCGAACACACTTTAACGAAAGCGCTTTCATCAAAAAGTGCTTTTGTTAAAGTATGTTAAAAAAAAACACAAAATCTACTTGAATGCAGGGGGGCAAGCCCCGATGCACCCCCTCCAATGTGGGGGGCAAGCCCCCCCACACACCTCCCTACTTTAATATTCTCACTCCGAGGTCACACTACAGTGGGGAAAAGGGAATTTTCCCTTACTGCACAGTAGCATGACTGGAACAACAAGCATACTTATGCCAAAGTGCTGCTTCGGTGAGCAGCACTTTCATGTAAGTATGCTCACCAATTTGGGATTCGGTGAAAGATGCAGTCGAGCATCTGTACGGATCCCATATATTTTATATATATATATATATATATATATATATATATATATATATATATATACTCATAACATATTGTTAAAGAACATTCAACAAGGGGATAAATTAAAATTACAACTTACTAAAAGCAAATTAGACATTTGGAGCCCTTTTATTATTTTACCAATTCATCAGTTTTTCAAAGCTCTTACCTGAAGTTCAGATTGCAAAGTTATACTGTCATTTAAACCTGGGGGGGGGGGGGCTTTCAACCTTATTTGCCAAATTACCTCTTTGCATTCTAAAACAATCTCTCAATTCCCCCCCCCCCAACATGATTCCTTTCCACTATTTAAATTATGCCAAAATAAAATCTTTTATAATTATTACAATTTTCAGTATATTTAGTGAGGGCATTGTTTAGGTTCTTCCTACCTATATTGTAATTGTGTTTGCATATCTGTTTTCTCGATGTCCTTTCAGTTTTACCAACAAGAAAAACATCACACTGCAAGCATTTTGCTAATAAACAATACCTTTTGTACCACAATTACCATTCCTAAAATGTATTTTGGAACCCAAACCATTATTTATGGTAATACTGTATTCTTCTAATATGCAGAGGCATTGATACAAGCACTACACCTAATAGTTCCCTTTATAATTTCTCCAGGTTTCATCAAGCTTGCTCTTTCCAATAATTTTTAAAATTAAATAAACTTTTATTAAATAACAAAGGTTCATTACTCACTGTTCTGTTCAACTCCTCTCTACTCCTCATAAATGTCCAATTCCCTTTTACAAAATTCTTAATATCACTAGATAACTCACTATTGGCCACAGCACAGACACTTTCAAAACTATTGTTACTCCTATTCACTTGCATGGGTGGGCTCATAACCAAATTCATTCCTTCTCCTAAAAGTGGTTTAAATTTCATTCCCAATGAATTGCTATTTTGCTTAATAGTTTTCTGAACCATAGGTTCTGTATAACCCCTTTCCATAAACATCTTCTTAAGTGCAATCATCTACCCTGCAAAATAATTTAAACAAGAGATCATCCTAGCCACCACTTTGGCCTCTAACCATTTTTTTCAAAAATAGAAATGGGTGTAAACTGATATAATGCAAGCAGAAATTACTAAAGGTTGGTTTCCAAAGTTTTGTTTTAAAACCTACCCCAGTTTGTTCCTCCTTAATATCTAAGTAGTTAATAATGATTCTATTAAACATGAAAGTGAATTTTAAAAAATAAATGGAACTATGTAAGAAATCAATAAATTCATAGACTTTTATCATCTGGACCCAGTCATAAAATAAATATATCATCTAGAAATATCAGGTGCAACTTAATAAACTTGAAATATTCTGAAGAAAAAAATATTTTTCTCCCAGGCCAGTAGCACAGCATTTGCACATATGGGAGCACAAGCATACCACATTTCCACCCCTTTTAACTGTTTAAATACCTCTCCCTAAAAATGGATAAGATTATTGTTTAACACTATTGTTACTAAATCTAGTAGAGTTCTAATATTTTCTGCTGTTAAAAAGTTACATTCAGTAAGTGTGTCAAGAAAAAAGGCTAATCCTGCTTCTGTTGGGATGGAGTTGAAAAGATCAACTATGTCTGTAGTTAAAAAGCCTATATAGGGTCCCAAATGTCAGGGATGAACCTCCTCAGTAAAGACCACAAATCTTTTAGTAGGTGGGTTTCTTAACTGTAAATGGGTTTTAATGTTTTATCTATACAGATACCTAAATGATTAGTGTTGGAACCACCAGCAGAAACTATTGGTTTATACAGAGGTTTAATCAAATCCTTATGGACTTTAGGGATCCTGAATAGTTTGGGAACGTATGGCTTTTCTACCCTTAAAGAATTGTATCTTACCCCTTTATAAAGTTCCTATAGATTAAAATCAGTTTGTCTGTATGCTATATTGACTTACTTTGTTTCTTGAAATAATGTTATAGGAATCTAAATTATGCAAAAATATTAGTCATACTACTTATGTAATCAATCGTATCACAAATCACTACTCCCCCACCCTTGTCAGGTTTCATGATTCTAATTGATCACTCATTAGTCAGAACATTCAGTAATTCAGACTATTTCCTACATAGATTGTTTTTTTTTTCTTTTTATTATTATTCCAGTACAGCTCATATCATTCATGAAAGAGCTTACCTGACATCAGCAGGGACTGATTTGTTCTGAACTATTAAATGCAATTTTTTTGCCAAAGGAAATAGCGAAGGTCATGTGTGTGATGCCCCTACACTGGCCCAGTAATCAAGGAGCCTCAATACTCACCACTAACTCAAGTGAGGGACATGCACATTAGGAGGATAACAAGTACACACACAGCAAAGTACAATTTCCCTTAAGATCATACAGAGATCACAGTCAGTCTAGGGCTGGTTTCTCCCTCTCTCTCCAGATCCCCAATAAGACTCCCCACTGGCATAGCTATAGGGTTAAGATCTCAGCTGAGTGGTGAAGCCAAAACCTCCAGCACCCTCTCTGTCCAACCAATGCTTTGTGTCCCTGCCCAAGTGGCTGACACACACACATGCGCACACACACACACACACACACACACACACACACACACACACACACACACACACACACACACACACACACACTTTGAGATTTGATTTATTTGCAAACACGGAGAAAATCCTGAGGAAAGCTGGTACAGGTTCACCTGCTATACCCCCTTCTGCCAAGACTATAAGGTAGAAATCACTGCCACCAACCACCCTTATCATCTACTATAAGGTCGTTCCCAAAGGATGACCAATTCTACTGTGTAATGTTACTGTTATCCAAATGGTAAGTGTGACCAGAACTTTTAAGGCTATGTAGGAGTGCCCTATACAGTATCACCAAATATATATATACAAGTACTCTAAGAGTTTACATATCTCTAACAAACCAGCCACAATTTAAAAGGTTTAAATATATTTAATAATAAATAATAAAAGAACAAGACAATACTTAATAACTCAACACAGTGACAACAGAGTTCAAAATCACAGGAAATATTTTAAAGCAACATTGCAGGACAGTCTTGCATAAATACAGAAAACAACTAGACTAATCCTGCTATATTCCTATCTATCTCTAAGAGAAATACTATGATCTAAGTATTACTTACAGAGCAAAGCAAGTGCTGGTGAGAGGATGTTGCCAGATTCAAGACAAGATACAAAATGCACAGACTTTCTCTCTGAGATAGTTCTCAAGTTACTAACAAACATTTCTGCTGGGTTATCTAGATGGCATCACTATTTGACACCTGTCTCTAGTTCCCAGGCTAAACAGATACTTAAAATTTAAGATGTGTCTGTGAAAAATTCTTTTCTCTCAGATGTACAGCTGCTAGGAAGTCACAGAGCAATACAAAATCACTTTACATGTGAACCCTAGTAATTATCTCTGTCTCAAGACAATAGAAAGAAGCCCCTAGCACTAGACTCCATGTATCTTAGTTGAGATAAACTAGCTTTATAGCACATGGTAAAACTCTTTACTTATTTTCTTAGAGCTTGCAAGTTAACTCTGTATATTCTAGGATTTACCATCAACACATACATTTGCACAGGCATGTAGTTTATACACATTTTTGCTCTTTTCCAGCAGGGTGCATTGTGGTTACATTCTTGAAGCTCAGTACAGAACATATAGTTTTCTTACATTTGTAAGGCAAGCATAGAAATCATATTACTATTCATAAATGACATAGAATTATTTACAAAATTCTAGCTGGCTGGGCTGGCAGCCTTCACAACCCCCCCCCCACTTGAAAACACAAGCTAGTTTTTCAAGTGACCCTTGAGAAACATTGCTTGAGAGAGTTGAACCTATCTGGGAATACCTTATGCCATTCCCTGTCTTGAGAGCCCATCTACATTGTCATTGCTAACCCCACTGCAGTGCTGCCCTGTCATATATACTTGCAATGCTAGGCTCCACCTTAGTAACTTGGCATTTTGATGGCTGGCTTGATGTAACCATGTTAGGGGATTGTGATCTGTAACTACAATTAATTTTCTTCTATACAGATAAGTCTGAAGATTCTGCAGTGCCCATGCCATGGCTAAACATTCCTTTTCTACAGCTGCATAGCATTCCACCCTGAGTTGCAGCCTATTACTGGGATAAACCACTGGGTGCTCTTCTCCCTCTGAAGAAATCTGGCTAAGTACAGCCACCACCCCATGGTTTGAAGCATCCACCTGCATAACAAATTATTTGCTGAAATCTGGACTGGCTAACACAGTGGGTCCTCACAAAGCTCATTTAAGCTTCTAGAATGCCTGCTTACATGCTAAGGTTCACACTACCTTATCTAGCCTGTTTTTACCTTGTCAGGTCTGTGAGGCAAACACCTAAGGTACTATAATTTGGGACAAACTTTCTGTAGTACCCTGCTGTCCCTAAGAATGCTTTCACCTGCATTTGGTAACAGGTGTAGGTCATGTCTGAATGGATTCCACTTTGGCAGGTTCTGGCCTGATCGTACCACTCCTCAGTCTATGTTCTAGGTAGGAGACCTCTGCCATACCCACCTGACATTTGCTGGGCTTAATGGTCATCACTGCCCTCTGTAGTTTGCCCAGCACCTCCCTGGCATGCTGAAGGTGATCCTGACAGGAATGTCTATAGATGGCAATATCATCTAGGTAAGCAATGGTAAATTCTCCTGCTCCTTTTAGGATATTATCTACCAGCTGTTGGAAAGTCGCTGGGGGCATCTTTCATCTCAAAGGGCATCTTTGTGAACTCATACAAACGAAAATGAGTCAAAAAGGCTGACCTATCTCTAGCAGTGGGAGTCAAGGGCATCTGCCAGAAACCTTTGGTATGATCAATGGTGATAAGATACTTAGCACCACCCAGCTTCTCTAGGGCTTCATCTATCGTAGGCATGGGGTAATCATCTGACTCTGTGTGACTATTTAATTTGCTGTAGTCCACACAGAACCTGTTGCTGCCATCCTTCTTTGATACCAGCTCCATTGGGGAGGTCCAGGGACTGCTGGACTACTGAATTACCCCTAGTTCCAATATTTCCTGTATCTCCTCCCTCTGAGTCTGTTTGACTCTCTCAGACACCCTATAAGGGGCCTGCCTTATAGCCCTTTGGGTCCTGTATCCACATGGTGCTGCACCTGATGGGTGTAGCCTGGTTTCCCAGTGAACATGTCCCCAAACTCCTGTAACACTGCTCAGATTTCTTGAACCTGGGTAGGAGATAGCTTCTGTGACATTGCTACCCCTTCCACTGAGGTGTCAGTCCAAGATCACTGAGGAGATCAGTCACCAGATCTCCCTCATACTCTTCCTGCAATCCACTGCAAATACTCAGTATAAGGGCCTCCCTATTATGGTAAGATTTCATCATGTTAACCTGGTACAGTTTGTGCCCCTGCCTCTTGCCTAGCAGCTCTATCATGTAGTTAACATCACTGACCTTCCTTTCCAACTTTTAAGATCCCTCCCAAGCTGCCTGCAGCTTGTTGTCTCTGACAGGAATGAGAACCATTAGCTGCTGCCATACAGCATACTCTCTAGCTCGAGCATTCCTGTCATAACAGACTTTTTTTGCTGTTGGGCTTCTGCTAGGTGCTCCTGGGCCAAGCCCATCAGTTCCCTGAGGTTTGTCTTGAGGTTTAGGACATATGCACATAAGAGACTCCTTGTGGGATTCAGACTCACCCCCCCCCCAGTCATCTCAAATTAAATCTATAGGCCCCCTCACCCTATGCCCATACAGCAACTCAAAAGGTGAAAAACATGTGGATTTCTGGGGCACCTCTCTGTAAGCAAACAACACATGGGGCAAATATTTGTCCCACTCCCTCTTAAACTGGTCTACAAATGCCCATAGCATTATCTTGAGTGTAGTGTTTAACCTCACAACAAGACCATTAGACTAGGGATAGTAGGGGTGGTCTTTAGGTGCTTCACCCCACAGTACTACCACAGACAAGCCAGCAGGTCTGACATGAAATTGGCATCTCTGTCAGTCAGTATTTCTTTTGGGAAGCCTACCCTGCTGTAAATCTGTAACAAAGCATTTGCCACTTTTTCTGCCTCAATGGAGGACAGAGCCACTGCCTCAGGGTATCTTGTACATAATTTACTACCAGTAGGATATACTTTTTCTCTGTGGATCTTGTGGTACTGAGAGGCCTCACAATATCTGTAGCTACCCCCTGAAATGTCTCCTCAATCACAGCCAAAGGAATCAAAGGAGCTTTCACCTTGTCTTCTACCTTGCCTACATTTTGGCACTGCTCACAGATCCTGCAATACCCTGTTACATCTCTGGAAATCCAAGGCCAATAGAAGTTCTGCATAATACAGCTCTTGGTATGTTTTATGTCCATATGACCTACAAAAGGAATATCATGAGCTATGGCAAGAAGTGCCAGAATTTAGGTTTGGGCACTACCAACTGCTGTATTCTCTCATCCTCTAGCCCTCCCTCAGGGGTCTACTCTCTATACAGTAATCCTTTCTCCCAGTATACAGATTCCCCCTTCCCTAGAGAATCAAGTGCCTAACTAGCAACCTCTCTCAGGCCTTGTAATGCAGGGTCTGAGAACTGAGCCTGTCTCAACTCTCTCTTTGTAACCCTTCCGAGCTCCCGTTCCACAGGAAGTCTGGTGTCCTCTGACAGCAGTGACTCACTGTCAGCCTGGGTACTACTTCTCACCTCTGCCCTTGCAGTCACTCTGTCCAAGAAAACATCAGTACCCACAAGCAGCTAGGGCTCACCTTCAGTCTCACTGCTGCAGAGTAGCTCCCTCCCTGAAGTAACCACCTCACCAGCCCTGGCTTCAAGTGTGCAGTGTGTCTGGGTCTCCCCCAGGCTACCAGACCCACATGCTTGTCTCCAAGCCTGACTGCATGTAACTGCATGAACACATGGTAATGCATTATCAAAATCGTTCCCTATCAGGCCATCTGCAGGGATATCCTCAAACACACCTACTTGCTGGCTTCCTTTTTCACCCTCCCAGTCAAGGTGAACCCCAGCCAAAGGTATTTGGAATGGGGTCCCTCCTAATGCTCTAACTGGAGTAGACTGCTCAGGTAAGTAGTGCTCCTCTGTAACCATTTCAGGCTTTACAATGGTTATGTCAGAGGCCATGTCTTTCTTAGCAATGGTCTCTTTGCCATTCACTAAGATCAGATATAACCTCTTAAGGTAGTTTAGCACCCTTGTTGTCTCGAGATAACCTACTGGTGGCATTTTGTCATTCCCACTTGCTCTCCCACCTTTTGTTCCCCACTTTGCATCTGTGGAAATCTATATGCTACATGGTCCCACTAGTTGCATTTAAAACATTTAACCCTAAGTCCTGGACATGTACCTGGACTAGTGGCTTCCCCTGCTACTGGCACATTCTGTGGGGGCAGTCTGGGCTGCCCACCATGGGTTCCCTTATACCCATGTTCAGCACTGAGTGTCCCTTTCCTGTGCAGGGATGTCCTACTTGCTAGGTATAGGTCTCCCTTCTTCCCGAACTCATCTACAGTAAGACATTGTCTATCAGCTAACCAGATCCTCATGTCCTCAGGAAAAGTGCTAAGGGCTTGTTCCCTCACCAAAAGGTATGCCAGCCCTTAAAAAGTGGTGACCTGATATTCACTCTCCCAGCTATGAAAATAAGTGCTTATTTCAGCAACATATTCACACACTTTCATCTGCCTTTCTTGCTAACTTAAAAAAATTCTAGCAAACAGTTCATTACAACATTATAGTTTAGACAGTCATTATTAGATAGTTTGGACTGAACAGTTACAGCTTTACCATGGAGTAAGGGGGTCAGAAACCATACCCAGACTCCTTGGTCAACATTTTGTGTTTACATACTCTCTCAAACATATGAATTAAATTATCAAAATTATCCCCTCTGTAAATTGTGGAAGAAATTTACTGACCTTTGTTGCCTCTGGGGTTTGGTTACTCCCTTCCTCATTACCTCCACGACTCTGGAAAAGAGTCAGCATCTCCTTTTCATGTTGCATCTGCCTCTCCTCCTCAGCTTCCAGATGTCTTAGTCTCTCTTCTGCTTCCATGTCCAAATGCTTGGCCTTCAACTCAAGTCTCTTTAACTCCAGATGGATTTTTAATTCCTCTGTAGAAAGGCTGAGCTGTCCATTTTTTGAGAGTTGCACATCTCAATGGCCAGTCTGATTGTCCTCCTGGTTGTATTCTCTGATGCAGCTATGACCAAAGCTGCAATCATGTCTGCTTTAGTCAGATTTCCATGCACCAGTCCTTTAGCCTGGTGCATCTCAGCCAAATGGCTCCTTGTCAGCTTGTCATACTCCTCTGCTGACATGCTTGCCTGCTCTCCTTGACTAATTAAGCTAACAAAAAATAAAATAAAACAATTGTGATATGAATTCTAAATGTTCACTGCATGTCTGATTTAGAGTACAAACACTTTCAGTGATCACTGTACACAAGCTACAGGAATTCAATATCCTCACCACTACAAGCCAATTAATATGTGATGTGGCTATCTCACCACTATCAACCAATTAATATTTGATGTTGATATCCCACCACTGCCACCAATTAATATGTGAAACCCTTGCACTGGCCCGGTAATCAAGGACCCTCAAGACTCACCACTAACTCCAGTGGGTGATATACACATTGGGAGGATAACAACTACACACACAGTAAAGTAGAATTTCCCTTAAGAGCACACAGAGGTCACAGTCAGTCTGGGGCTGTTTCTCCCTCTCTTTCCAGATCCCCAATAAGACTGGCCACTGGCATAGCTATAGGGTTAAGATTTCAGCTGAGTGATCAAGCCAAAACTTCCAGCACCCTCTTTGTCCAACCAGTGCTTCATGTCCCTGCCCAAGTAGCTGACACACACACACACACACACACACACACACACACACACACACACACACACACACACACACACACACACACAGACACACACACACACACACACACACATACACTTTGAGATTTGATTTATTTGCAAACATGCAGACACTCCTGGGGAAGGCTGGCACAGATTCCCTTACTATGCCCCCTTCTGCCCAGACTATAAGGTAGAATTCACTGCCACCAACTCCCCTTATCAGGTACTATAAGACCCTTCCCAAAGGGTGACCAATTCTATTGCGTAATGTTACTGTTATCTAAATGTTAAGTGTGACCAGAGCTTTTAAGGCTATTTAGGAGTGGCCTATGCAGTATCACCAAATACATAGGCAAGTACTCTACGAGCTTAAATATCTCTAACAAACCAGCCACAATTTAAAAGATTTAAATATATTTAATAATAAATAATAAAAGAACAAGGAAATACTTAATAACTCAACAAAGTGACATCAGAGTTCAGAATCACAGGAAATACTTTAAAATAACTTTGCAAGACAGTCTCACATAAATATAGAAAGCATCTAGACTAATCTTGTTATATTCCTTCTAACGCTAAGAGAAATACTATGATCTAAGTCTTACTTACTTATAGTACACATCAAGTTCTGTTGAGAGGATGTTGCCATATTCTCTGAGATGCTTCTTAAGTTACTAACAAACATTTCTGCTGGGGTTATCTAGATTTCATCACTATTTGACACCTGCCTCTAGTTCCCAGGCTAAACAGATTTAGTTATTTATTTATTTCACATTTGTTAACTGGGTTAGTCCAACTGAGTTTGCAAACAAACCCATTTTCAGTGGAGACCCTAGGGGAAAAGCCCAGCAAACACAAGTAAAGATAAAATAACAATATACAAATATAAAATAACAATCACAATGCAAAATAATTGTAAAGAAGAAAAGGTTAATAACTACTTGCATGGCACTGATAGTAAGCAACCCATTTTCAGTGGAGATCCAAGGGAAAGATCCAAATCAAACATAAGCAAAGATAAACATACAGGACAAAACCTATTAAAAATAGCAATGCAAATATGAAGATAATTATAAAGAGAAAAACAAAAGAAAAAAAATATGAACATTAAGGGTTGCACTGATAGCAGTGGTCTATATTTACTACATATAAGAGTAAAGACAAAAGGATAATCATTGTTCAAAAGAAGGAAAATGTACAGACATTGATAAGAAGTTGGGAGAAAGATAAATAATGTGGAGAAAGGGAGGGAGAGAGAAAGGAGGGGCTATAGTAGGGCTATAGTTGTAGAGCTGAGGGTTTAGGAGGTTAGTTTAAGCAGAAGTTACTAACAGAGAAAGAAAGTTAGGAGATGCAACAGTACAGTAAGACAGCTAAGACTGTGTGGTCAAAGCAATGGCATAATTTCAAGCTCAGATACTTAAAATTTAACATGTCTGTGAAAAAATACTTATCTCTCAGATGTACAGCTGCTATGAAGTCACAGAGCAGTATAAAAACGCTTTATATATGAAACCTAGTCATTATCTCTGTCTCAAGATAATAAAAATAACCCCCTAGCACTAAACATCCTGTCTCTTAGCTGAGATAAACTACTTTATAGCACATCATAAAACTCTTTACTTATTTTCTTAGAGTTTGCAAGTTAACTGTATATTTCAGCCTTTACCATCAATGCATACATTTGCATAGGCATGTAGTTTATACACATTTCTGTTTTTTTTCCAGCAGGGTGCACTGTGGTTACATTCTTGTAGCTCAGTACAGAACATATAGTTTTCTTACATTTGTAAGGCAAGCATACACATCATATTACTATTCACAAATGACATACAATTATTTACAAAAGTCTAGTTGGCTATGCTGGCAGCCTTCACAGTGTGCATCACATAAGACTGATGATTCATATATTTCAAAAGGTAAGTGTTTTTCAAATATGGTAGCTAGACAGGCTGCATTGTCTTATCCTATTTAGGCTTAATTTTTGCAGCAAGTGCAGGAAATTAATGTATATCTTTCTTTATGGGAATTGTAAGGTGGATCAGTGATGAGTGCAAATGCTCTCTGGTCTCGTTGTGGCTCCACCCAGACAGAAGGATAGAAGATCCCATCCTTTCTAGCTCTATTGCTTTAGCCTTATCATTTGTCCTATTATCTGGAGAATGCATTAATAATATAAATTTTGACTGATTAATATGCCCCTTACAGTCTGGAAGTCATTCAACACTTTGTGAAAAGTTACATTACATGTTTGAGTACAATGTGCCAAAAAGTGTTCCTGTCCCTATGCAGTCTTTGAAAAATCCAATTGCATACAATGGGATTTCACCGAACTTCCACAGTCACATAAATATAAATATGTTTTGGGGATTTTTGATATGTTTTGTGTATGGGTTGAAGCTTGTCTTTGTGCTAAAAATGATGTGACAAGTGTCACCAAGAAGATTCTCTGGGAGTTAATACCTAGATTTGGTGTTCCTTGTTGTATTCAGTCAGACAGAGGGACAGATTTTACATGTCAGACTGTACAACAAGTATGTAAAGTTTGAAAAGTAAATATGCAATACCATTGCCTTCACAGACCCCAGACTTCAGGAAGTGTTGAAAGAATGAATCAAGCTATAAAACCTAGACTTGTAAAATTGTGTAAAGAAACTGGTCTCAAATGACTAGAAACATTGCCTCTAATATTATCTAGTGTACATAGTGCATTTAGTCATAGTAGGAAGCATTCACCACAAAACATTCTCATTGGAAGACCTATGAGAATGCTTGCCACATCCTTGTCCAAAAATATGGATTTACAAAATTTTAATGAATGTGTTTCTCTCTGTTGCAGGTGCCTCTTCTTTGGCCTGCTGCACATACATCCCAAAATTATATAAGCTCAGCAGAAGCCAGATCCAACCTTCCAGCATGATGTATTGCCAGTATTCATCAGGACTTTCTCTAGCAAACATGTCCTACTACTACAATGGAAAGGACCCTTCCTGGATTTACTTGCAGCCAGTACCACCATCAGATGCAAAAGATGATCCACCTGGATTCATGTATCATACATCATGAATGCCCTCAATAGTGATGGATATTGAAAAGATGCCATCAACATCATTCCTTTCATTGATGATGAGTCCCAATGCATCGTAAACTAAAAGTAAAAACAGGGACACCAACAAATCTGTTAGTGAAACGTAGTGATTCAGCAACATCATCAGTGATGGAAATAAGACTTGGTGATTCTTCTTCAATGTTAATAATGTTATCATCAACAATGTAACCAGAAGTGAGGATTAGTGATCCCGCAACATCATCTACAATGGACAATGGTGTCATCAACAATGTGACCAGAAATGAGGATTAGCAATCCAGCAACATCATCTGCAATGGGCAATGAGTGGAAATTGGCACAAGATCTGGGAAATGATTTAAGTGTTCAAGCATCGCTTGTGGAACTGCAACCTATTCAGAGTTCAAGATGGAATTTGTTTGGGAATTAATGCCATGTGGACTAAAAAGAATAAATTTGTCATTCATGCTTGCTGATCTTTGAGATCCATCTCCAGTCCTGCTCTGCTCATTATTTGTATGGACTTATCTGGACTGCGATTTTAGTGTACATCATTATTTTATTGCATTTTCTTCTTCTTTCACCAGGAGTTATCAGAATTGTAAGTACTGAACAATTGTTTTATCAGAGATAAGTGCTTAACTAAAATCAACAATAGGCATTTGGTTAAGATTTAGCAGAAAACACCTGACTGGCATCCTATGTCTAACACGTTCTCTGCTGCATTGCATACCTATTCAAAGACTGTGACTGTCTGTAACTTTTGAATTTGTACATATATACCAATTGCACACAATAGAGGGCATTCGTTTGATTCCAATACCAGCAACTGAGGCAGAAATTGGAGCAGGGGCTGGAGGATTTGGTATGACAGTACTTCATGAGTTCTAACATGTCCGTAGGTGTGTACTACGATAACAACCACAAGGGCCTTTTTAAGCCTAGCCTTCCATCCTAAATCTTTGAAAAGTCCTGGTACCCCTGATAAGTGTAAGTAGGAATTTGGGAGATGAAGCATTTTCAAGCTGTGGTCCAGGAATTGCACATGTACAGTTTTTTGTGTTCATTAGAGACATAGGTGAAAAACCAGGGATGAATTTCCTCTTCTCCATCCAATTGCACTTGAATTGCGTTAGGGAGGAACTCTGCTTCACATCGATGAGGAGCCTGTACCAGAGAAGGGGTAGCCTCTGAGATACATAGTTGTCTCTCTTGCAGGTCCTATTTATATCACAGGCAAGGTTTAAGTCTTTAGAATGGGTAATTCTGTTGCTGTGTGTTTTGTGGATATGCAGGAGGTCCATCAAAGGGGGTCTGACAATGCCTTGTATGCCAGGCATAGATCTCCCCTCAACAGCCTGTAGGAGACAGAATATAAGGATAGGGCCTTCATGTTTTCTGCATAGGACATATTATTTATGACCTGTATTCTTTTAGTGAGGAAGCTCTGTGGACACTCCAGTTGTCAGATGCACCTGGTTAGGTACATACCAAAGGGAGTATTGTACTCAGTGGTAGGTCTGATGAATGACAAATACATTGGAACAATGACTTCCTTGGACCTAAATGCCACACATGTTTAAAAGTTGTGCAACATAGAATGATCACTGCTGTAGAAACATGATGGTCAAAAGCTAGATTACGGTCTATGTGTATCCCCAGGTCCCTGATTACTGAGTCGACTCTTAGATTATGTTGTCAATATGATTGTTATCAGGGGTGGATGACTTTTCAAAATATATTATTATGTATTTCTTGGTGTTCAGTTTAGTCCATGACTCTGACACCAGTTATTTGACTGTATCAACCCTTCCTGGAGAGCGTTTGTGTGAATGGGAGGGTTTTATGACTGCTCCTAATTTGCAATCATCTGCAAATTTAGTCAGCCAGAGTCCATTGAGATTGACCTTGATTTCAGAGATGTAAATGCCAAAAAAAGAGCAGTCCTAGGACCAATCCCTGGGGGACTTCGCTTGTGACTGACATCTTTGTAGAGGTAGAGACCCCAATTCTAACTTCCTGGGCCCTGTTTGTGAGGCAGCTGACTATCCACTGGGTGACTGGAGTTTGTCAGCAATGTCTGAGTGGGGTTTTGTATCAAATGCTTTGGCCAGGTCAAGGTTAGCAGTGTGAACCAGTTTGCCCTCATCCACTCATTTAGTGACTTTCTCAATGAAATTCACCAGGTTGAGTAGGCATGGCCTGCCCATGACAAAAACAAATTGGGTTGCGTCCAGTATCTGAAGGTTTCTTGTGTCATTATTGATCATTTCCATGATAATTCTTTCCATGACTTTAAATATGAGATGTGAGACTGATGGGTCTGTAGTGTCCAGGGTCTGTAAATGACCCACCTTTGTGCAGAGGGAATACTGTTGCTGTTCTTCATTCATGAGGCATGCAGCTTGTTTGGAGGCTATAGTTAAATAGCAATTCAAGAGGGTCTGATAGGGTCTGATAGAGCATGTTTCATGTGATTTAGAAGGTATCCTGGGATATTGTCTGGGCCCATTGATGAAGTGTTCTTGGCCTTAGAGAAAGCATTAGCTAAAGATTGCCCTATGTTTGTTCTTAGTCTGGGAGGCCAAATTTTCCACAAATTTGGCTTTGATAGATTTTATTCTTCCTCTGAATTGTTTGTTTAAATTTAGTTTGATGATTGTGATTTTTTCCTGCTGAGTGTTACACCTCCTTATTTTTTACCATGAATGTCCTCCTTCTGTTATACACCCTATTTATGATGTGATTCCTACCAGGGTAGCTTGTTTTTTGAGTTAGTTATGCACTTCATCTTGGTGGGTAAAGCTGCCTTTGTTCAGCTATGAGCAGTCTTGTATAGGGTTTCTGTGAACTATCACAGTCTGTAGTGTTCTCAGATTTTATTTGGGATTGAAATGTTGCCAAATTAAATTATCACTTAATAGTAGGAAGTCAGCCTTAGGGTAGTTCCTGAATATTCCAAGGTTAGTTGGGGTTCCAGGATTTTTTTTTACTTAAAAGAGAATATTTTGTGGTATGATGTCACCAGAGAACACATTACATTAGGGGATGCACAGAACTCCTGCTCTCACCAGGAGCAACATATAAGCACAAATTCCAAGCATGCACCTATGAGGCAGTCATTGGGCTTCCAGGTAATCATGAGTCTCCAGGAAATAATGTCCATATACTCCTTCTCTCACCAGGAGCAAAACAAAAGCACTTATCTTGAGGTGACTACTTTTAGACAAAATGTGATCTCTCCATTACTTGGTGCTCTTGCAGTAGAATTTTGCAGATTTTAAATTTAAGATGGAAACATGGGTCAATACCCTAGTGTGGAAGTAGTTAGATTAGTAGAAAGAGAAGCTAACTTGAGATTTTGCTATCTAAGTAGGGAGCTACTAATTTAAAAAAAAAACATGATATATTATACTTCTGGAGATCAAATTTAACCCTGGTTACAAATAGACTGGTCAGGATTCTGTGTTATAGGCTGTATTATACCAGTTATTTGACAGAGAGAAACTTTGCCTAGCTGGATTATTTGCAGAGTTCACCAAAAGACAGAGGCAAAGGACATTAAAAATCTAGTTGGAAAACAGATGCTTCTTGGATTTATCATCACACCAACAAAAGATTGCATTTAATGGACTAGAATACATGGATTTGGGTGATTGTGTTATTTCAGAATTGGAAACCCTGTGTGTTTATATATATATATATATATATATATATATATATATATATATATATATATATATGTATATATGCCAGTAAAGACAATTTGGGAATTGAGAAAGCTGTAAAAACTATTACCTTGTTTTGAATCAATAAATTGGCTATAATTTAAATATCTGCCATGCAGAGTGTGGTGCTACAAAACAGGATAGAAATTGACTTCCCCTTGTTTCTGAGGGTGGTATGTAGGCATTCATCAAAACTGAGTGCTGCTTGATTATCCCTGATAATGGGTATGGTGTCCCTTTTCTAAGTCAGTAATCAAGGAGCCTCAATCCTCACCACTGCAACTTGTGGGGGGGGGTGTTCACTTGGAACAAAAAAGGATACACACAGTATTTTCAGATACACCTATCTGCACCATACACAACTTCCATTAAGAGTACAGAGATAACTCACTCCAGTCATAGGGATGAACTCTCTCTATTTCCAGGCCCTAAATAAGAATCCACACTGACCACTAAGAAGCTCTGTGTCTCTATTCCAAATAGCTGACACACACACTCTTCAAGATTTGATTTTCACACACACCTGGGAAAGGCTGGTAAAGATTTCCTGCTCTACCACCTCTGGCCAGGCTATAAGGTAGTTCCATTGTCACCAGCCAGCTACTTTAAGGCATTTAACAAGGTATCCAATTATACTGAGTGAAATTAATGCTAATACCAATGGCAATGTTGACTGAGCAGCAAGACTTTCAAGAGTGGCCACACTGTCACTAAATAAATATAAGTACTCTCAAAGGTTAAATATTTCCTAAAAAGACCAGCCACAATGAAAAGTTTAAATATAGTTAATGATAAATAATAAAATAACATGAACATACTGAATATCTATTTACAATAAAAGCCAGAATTTCATCACAGGAAATATTAAAAATAACACAGATGGAAAGCTTTACACAGATACAGAAAAACAGTACTTAACTAATCTCATTATATTTTCCTGACTGATCTAAAGAATTACTGTTTCCTACTTACTTAACAGAGCAAGGCAAAGTGATGATGGTGAGTGGTCTTTTGTGTCAGGTTCCACAAACAGACTGCCTAAGACTTTTGTCTCATCTAGTATTAAAGCATCATTTCAGTGCTGGATTACAGAATGACATCATGTCTTGGCATCTGACTCTGTGGATCTCACACTACCCCCTTTACTAGAAGTTGAACCAGGATCCTGCACATATTTGTCACAATGCACACACATAGAGCTTAAGATGTGTTACAGCATCTGGAAGCTATAAAACCATTTCAACACTTCCACCCTTCCAAAGTAGCAATTAATTCTTCACTAAGAACAATACAGCAGGATTCTTAGTCCTTGTTTTCACAGCCATTGCATATCTGGCTGCATTCAGACCTCTGAGATATAATTTTTATGGCTTATACCAAGTAATTTCATTTCAAACTATTTTCCTAAGGTAAGATGAGCTGTGTAACTCCTTAACATCCAGCATTCTCTTTTAACATATATATACATTTCAGCAGCTACCACAGTACAGCCTGACATATATGTATATTTTTTTCTGTCAGGCAGGACCCACTGTTGATTCATTTTTAAAGCAGGCAGCTTTACAAATATATTCTTAACAAAGGCATCTGTACAAATCAGTTTGATATACAAATGACATAAAATTCGTACAAAATTCCCACTACCTATGCAGGCATATGTTATAAAACCACTGTCTTACTCTTTCTGCCATAACTGGCACTACCTCACATCATCACATCACCCCCCCCCCTTTGAAGACTCAAGCTAGTTTCTCAAGTGACCATGGTGAAACATTGCTTGAGAGAAATGAGCCTGTCTGGGAACACATTAACCCATACATTGTGTGACATCCAATTAATATCCCACTGGACTGCCACCAATAATGTGACATCCCCCACTTAAAAACTGAGTCAATAATTAAGGAGCCTCAATCCTCACCACTGACACCAGTCTGGGAGCATCATGGAAAACACCAGATCACAGAGCAAACAAGAGTAAAGTTCTGCAATTTCCCATAAGAGCTCAACAGGAACATACTCTATTTCCTGAGACTGGACTATATACTTCTGTCCACCCCAAATATAATCCCCTTATCATACACTTCAGAGCAATGTGTTCCAGTTTAAGACATCTGACTCACTCACACTAAAAATAAATTTAAACCTCACATACTCAAAGACTTATGGGAAGCCTGAAAAAGATTTCCTGCTGTATCCCCTCTCCAGTACAAATGATAACACTGCCACCAGTGTCAGATAGGTCTACACTTCCTTCAAAGGGTGATCGATTATTAAAAATTAAATATTAAAATAAATGATAGCTATGACTAAAAGCAGTCAGGCACTCAAGGTGACCTGGGGAGTATCAAACAGGTATAAACACTCTCTAATCTCTAAAGCACACACTGATTGTCCAGCCACAATGTAAAGTAATGAAAACATTTAATAATAAGTAAAATGATTCTCAAAAAATGTAAATCAGTAACTTTCAATAAACATCAGAATTCAATAACCAGAAATACAAAATGAAACTGTAGGATAGAAGTCCATCATCTTAGAAAAACTCTATCTCTGGCATTCCAAAATGGTGGTCGTCTGGTGAACTGCTTTTACACTGAGCTCCTTATCTCATCGTGTTTTCTTTAAGATTTATACATCTCAAAGCTTCGGGACGTCCATAGAAACAAGAAAAATCGTTACATCTTCATAAACTCGAACCATTCAGTACCTTTAGCTCAGAAAAAAAGGTCAAAATCAAACGTATATTCTATATTTATGTTCAAAGTCTCATACGCACAGTGATTCAGAAGGCCTACTCTCAGCTCCAGCATGCCGAAGACCACGTGGCCAGGCAACAAAAATCTTCAAATGATCCTATTACAATGGAGATACAGACAACAAAGGCCAAATCTGCAGCAATTTTTTCTCCAGAAAAAGAGAATTTATCAAAAAGACAGAAAACTAATAAACAGCAGGTGGATTCTAACAAAAATAATACCAGCACTAATGAAGATCCTGGCTTTCACATGGATGAGTTAAAACAGGCCCTGCAACCCATACACACAGCTATTCAAAACTTTTCGGGACAACTCTCAACCATTGGAAAATCTGTCACTCAGATTGCTGAAAGAGTGGGATCACTTGAACAAAAAACACAGTCAAATGAGCTTCAAATACAAACTCTCACTGAAGATCATTGTGCTAAATCAACAGCTATAACAGATCTACAAATCAAAATAACAGATCTAGAGGCAAGAAGTCGGAGAAATAATATCTTAATAAGAGGTCTTCCAGAGAGTTATGACAATCAAGGCTTAATTATCACTGCAAAACAAATCTTTGAAGTACTATTACAACTTGATGATGAGAAACCTGAAATTACCATCGAAAGAGCCCATCGTGCACTTCGTAGATGACAGGACACCACAGTTCCCCGCCAAGTTTATGTTAAGCTACTCAACTATCAAATCACGCAAAAAATACTAATTGCAGCAAAAAAACATAAATCCTTTATGTGGAACAATCATAAAATCTCTTTCTCGCAAGATTTACCTTTAGCCATTAAGGAAAACAGACAAAAATAGCTCTGTTTTGCGCAGATTTAATAAAAAGAAATATCCGGTTTCAAATGCGCTATCCTAATAATTTGATCTTTTACAATAATGAGGTGAGATTCTCAGTTAATACACAAAATGAAGCAAAAGCAGCCTTTATCAAGGCTTTTAACAAATTCCCAGTCCCCTGAAAACTTGGTACTGTAAACGAGTGTGTTATCAAGAAATGCACAGGGTTGTTTGCTGCTCTGAATGATTTGTTTAAAAGTTCGTTTTGCATAAACATAAAAGACACGTCTTTCTAATATGAATATGCATTTACCTGTTGTTAAAATATTCCAAAATGCCTTTTTCAAATGTGGGTGCTGACTTCGCAATGGTAGGAACAGTTTTTTCCACTTGCTGTTTACAAGAGGGTTCCTTTAGGTTGCAACACTCAGGAGCTACGTAATATCCACTAGACTAACTAATAGTGCATAGTGCGCGCTTTACAGGAAACTGCTTCATCATTTTTTTTCCCTAGACAAACGCGATTTACTGTTTTTGTGGTACTAGCTGCTTTGATCCTGATTTCTACAGGAATGAAGACCGAAGACCGGAGCTCCCATGTCTATTTAGGTAATTACAGTATAAACTTTATTCAGCCTCCATAGCGCTGGGATCATCTGCTGTCATCAATTCAGAAACGCGTAACTGAATATGCGCTATCCGCAAATAAGTGACTGTATGCTAGGAAGGTGTTTACAGGTCTCGTACAGATCTTCCAAAGTTATAAAGATTAAAAATATGTTTTAATACCTTTGTTGTCAGACAGTTCTTGGACTTTGTTGCTGTTAAGGCTGATGCCAATTATACTGTGTGTAGAGTTGCTGCTCAGATTGCACTAGCATATAGATTTTACTGATTTAAACAAAAAATTTAGTATTGTTTGGTAAACAGGCTTACCAAGCCAGCAAATTATTCGAATTATGACTTTGTCAGTTGTCTACCACTGTATTTTATTAAATTTTACAGATATAATGTTGTTAGTTATGTATTACAAACCAAGTAAAATAACTTCATTTTAATGTTGCCTTGTTTAAATGTGTGATTAAAAGGGCACCCTTCTTACTTAAACATCACATGCTAGCCAACATCAGTCACTATTGATACAGCTACCTCTTTTACTGGCTCACTTGTAGTACTCATTATGTTTCATTTAATTACTTGAAGATTGTAGACTGGTCTTTAATGCTGTTAAGTTTATGGAAACAATACTGCACCATAATGTAATCTGTACAGTGTGTCTTATTTGGTGTATGCCTAGCTACATCCCTGGCTTTGGAATAGCTTTACCATTAAATGCTAAATACATGCTTTGTATATTAAATTTCTCAAGAGTGCAAGGCTCTAAGATTGGTGGAATCTGGTGTATCTCATGCAACTTATTGGTTCAATTGTTAAGTAGCCTGACGGTAGAAATGAGGGTTTTGGGATGATTTATACAACGTGTTAAATAAATTTGAAGAGTTTTTTTTTTTTTTTTTTTTTTTTTTTTTTTGTCATGACCGCTGTGATTTGATGTAAATATAGTAAGCTGGTGGTTCTGTGTAATGTTACCCTACACAAGTCTATGTCTCAGATAAAAATTGGTTATATCTTATGTTATTGCTAAGCAAAGGTTATATGAATAGTATAGGAACTCGTTAACTACATGCATCCTTATATAGAAATACTTTAATATACATATAGTAAATTAGCTATTTTAAATTTTTTCTTAGACTTGGACTCCCTAGAGCGTATACCTACAAATGGGCATGTAAATACATTTACATTGCTTTTTGCTCTAATTCAATACAGAAACATGCTACAAGATATTTAATCTTTAACTAACTATGGATGCTCAGTGTGTGTTTTGCTAGTACTCTAGGTCGATGATCTACTGGAAGAGTAATTTTTTGTACATATGTATAGGAATGTTTTGGTTAATGCTTGTGTGTTTATATACTTCTTCATATAAGGAGTACGGGTGGTTAGGCACTGGGGCTAGTCAGAAGACGTTTTGTGCTACCTATTCCTGCATTATTAATTCCTTTGTAAAGACAATGTCAATGATGTCTTGTGTTTTTCTTTTCTCTATGAACCTAAAGGCAATTTCCCTTAAACAAATTTTATCATATACAGATATAATAATAATCTCTCAATCTTATAATACCTCAATATATTTAGCTAAATTAGGGAATTCAGTAGTTGGTCCTTAGATAGCAAGAATGTTAAAGGTCTACAAAATGCTGCAAAAAAGAATCTATTATTACATCTTATTTTTAAATCTCAGGCCAGTATCTGCTTTTTACAGGAGACGCACTTATCAAAAGAGGGGTGGGACAAAATATCCAACAGAAAATGGATTAGGGCTATAGTAGCGGATGGAGATAGCACAAATTCTAAGGGGGTAGCCATTATAATTAAGAAACAATTTCAGGGAACTATAAATGAATGTAAATCTGACAAGTATGGTAGATGGTGTTATTTTACTTCCACAATACCTGACTCTTCCAGACCAGTTTTATTTTTGAACGTATACGGACCCTGTACTCAACAACATGTCTTTATCCTAGAAATATATAACATCCTTAGCTCATTTCAGAACTACCTTTTTATAATAGGAGGGGATTGGAATGCGGTAATAAATCCTAGGTTAGACTGCACTAGTAATTCTCCCTCATACAATTCTCAAGCCTCCATAGCTCTAGAGGAATTAATGTCAGACTTTAATCTTATGGATACTATTGTCTTCAGTACTGACTCATCTAAGGACAGCATGTACACCTTTTACTCTAATTGCCATAAATCATGGTCACGTTTAGATTTCTTTTTAATCTATAAATTCTTCTCCAAGTTTAAAAATAATTTAAGATGTGAGCCTAGGCTCTTATCTGACCATGCAAAAATATCCCTTAAGATTATTTTCACACACACTACCTTTCTCCATATAAACTGGTCCCTTAACAATAACTTACTACAGAATAAGGAGATTATAAACAGAATTAACAACTCACTGTCGGAATTATATGCTAATTTTGAAAAAATCTCAAATTGCGCCAGATATACAATGGGCTGCCTGTAAGGCGGAATTAAGAGGATATCTGATGAGTAAAGCCTCTTTTTTCAAAAAATTCAATAAAGAAAAGGAAACAAGTCTAGTCTTAAAATTAGCTTCTTTAGAAAGAAAATTAAAAATGCATTCTGATCCTAAGTTAGAGGACTTGATTAACACAACACATAAAGAAATACTTGAGATACATCTACATAATTATTCGCTGCAGGAACAAAAACTAATTGCAACTTACTCTGAATGGGCACAAATCCCCTCTAGAACTCTTTCTAGAATACTCAAAAACAATAATGGCGCTCCTACAATTTCCATTCTTCAATACAAAGGGGAAATATATAAATCAGACTCTGAGATAATTCAACTATTTCATGACTTATATACAGATATATATAGCAAGAACATGCACAACTCCTCTAATCCACAGATGGAAACCTTTCTCAATTCCATCACATTTCCTTCTCTTAATCTTGATCAATCATCCATATTATCAGCTCCGCTCAGTATTCAAGAGATTCAAAATGCCATTAATAAACTTAAAATAGGCAAATCCCCTGGCCCGGATGGCTTTACTACCAATTTCTTCAAAACCTTTAGTTCAAAAATTGCTCCTATTCTTCTAAAAGTCTTTAACTTCATTATAAAAAATGGAATCACTGACATACACTGGAATAATTCAAAAACAATTTTAATACTAAAGAACAATAAAGATAAAACAGACCCTCATAATTACAGACCTATCTCACTTATAAATGTTGATATTAAAATATTTTCAGCTATTTTAGCTAACAGACTCAAACAGGTATTACCATATATAATATCACTTGATCAAGCTGGGTTTATGTCCAACAGGCATACATGGGATAATACACTAACAATGGACTCTCTCATACAGTTAACTAAAAAAGACAAAAATCCGCTATATGCCCTGACTTTAGATGCGTCTAAAGCATTTGACAGAGTAAACTGGGACTTTCTGTTCTCTACGCTGTCTCTTTTTAATATACCTATAATCTTTTCAGATATGATCAGAATTCTTTATACAAATTCATACACATATTTATATATAAATAAAAAAGATCTAAAACAATTTTGATTACTAATGGAACAAGACAAGGCTGTCCACTTTCTCCTTTTCTCTTTAATCTTTTTATTGAACCATTCTTCCTATACATCACTCAAAATACACACCACACTATACCCAAAATTCTCAACACACAAGTAGCATTATCGGCCTTTGCTGATGATTTAAACTTATACTTTCAATTTCCTAACTCAGATCTACCTAAAATTATAAATGCAATTAGTGTATTTTCTAATGCTTCTGGTTATCAAGTTAACAATAAAAAATCTCACATTCTCCCAATCAACCCTGAGGCTCATAAACCTTTCTTCTTTCCTGAATCTTCCTTTCATATATCATATCGTCTTAAATATCTTGGCATTAACTTTGAACATAATCAAGCCTCTATGCTTCAAAATAACCTGCTAAAATCACGGTCTACCATATGTCAGGACTTACAAAGATGGAAGCTACTGAACTTAACATTCCTCTCAAAAGTAGCTATTGTGAAAATGAATATTTTACCCAGACTTTTATATCAATTTTGTGCGACAAATATAATTATATCAAACAATCTATTCTCACAAATTGATAAAGCTTTAGTAAAATTCCTTTGGTTTCCTAAGAAAGTTAGGATTTCTTATTCCAAATTAAGTCTACCAAAAGAGAAAGGTGGGGTGGGCCTTCCAAATTTCCATCTTTATTACATGATCATATGCTCTAATAAATTATGGTCCATTTCAAACATGAATAGCAAAACTCAAGCCCACTATCCAGCGTGGCTAAAAAATTGGCACCGACATATACTCTCTAATAAAATTAACCCTAAGGCTATTCCTTTTTTATCCCCCACTTCTCTAAATAGCTCAAAATTATCTTCCTTATTGAAATTCAAAATAAAACTATTTGAAAAATTGATTAAGGGCATCATTCTTCAACTTACTCTTCCTCTTCTTCAACCAATACATCTCAATCCAAATCTTAAAATTAACAACAAGGTAATAGATCTTACTGAATTCCCTCTCATCAAAGATCTTAAAGTATGGGATATCCTTAAATATAAATCCTTGTCTCTTGTGGAGCTACGATTAATTCTTAAGGCCAATAACAAATACACGGTTATACTCCGTCAACTAAGAGAACTTATAACCTCGCAAACTAAAAATTTTTTCCCTGACTCGCAGGCAATTGATAAACTAAACTTAATCATTACTACAGTTTCTTACAATAAAAAAAAACAATTTCCTCGTCATACAAGTTATTATTCCCATTACTTTACAAAGGAAACTGCCTTTTCTCCAAATACTGGGATAATCAAAACTCCCCTATTACAGAGGATCAAAAATTACTAGCTATAAAAACTACTATAGAATTATCCCCCTTCAGAAAACTCTTGTACACGCAATTGATGTTAAATAATAAGTCCTATTATACCCCTGTAATACTTAATAAATTTAATCCTAATAGGTCCCCTATTTGCACATGCTGTCCTGTAGTGAGAGCTGATTTACTACATATTATGTGGCATTGCAATCACTCCCATAAATGATGGTGTTCCCTCAAAGTGCGTCTCAAAAAATGGGTTATTACAACTCTACTCTTTCATGGGAAATGGCTATTCTAAATATCCCCCCTCCCAGGTTGCCGAAATTACATCTTCATATTCTAATAACTCTGTGCTCTCTCATAAAGCTTTATATCACGTATAATTGGTTAGATCGTACTAAAATGTGTTGGCAGGGATTTAAAGAGATGGTAATCAGGTATATCTCTGCTCAGAAGTTCATTATAAATGGACCTAAGAAGAAAGCCTACTTCAGTAAACTTTGGAAAAGTCTGTTTGAGGTAATTTTGTGCGAATAAATTTTGATTACTGTACATAAACTTCCATTTCACTCTTTATCTCTGATTAAGGGGATTGCCTCTCCAGTTATAGGTTACAATTGGGGATGTGACTATGTATTCTTACAATTAGTGACATTGTTTATACTCAGTCATGGTAGCATTACATATTTTTCCTTTTTTTTCCTTTTTTTGTGTAAATATTGTATATTTAGGTTGTTGTTGTTAGTTAGTGTACTATGCATGCTTCAGTATTTATATACCTTTTTCCTCCTTATCACTGTAAATTTACTCTCTTGTTTTTTTCTTAATAATATTGCATGTCACTGTGTAATCAATATTTGTGCAATCTTATTGTTTGTACTTTCATTTGTATGCATGGTTTATATTACGGAAAATAAAAAATTATTTGAGAAAAAAGAAAAACTCTATCTAAATAACTACACTTTCCTAATCTAAGTAGAGAATACTGTCCCTGATCTAATCTAAGACATAACAGCAAGGCAAAGGGAAGCGTACATTTTTTGGTGAGTCCTTTTCCTTGGGTGTCAACTGCACAGCACTGTAACTGACTGCAACTCTTAACTAACTGCTGTTCTGAACTAACTGCCCTTCAACTGATTTCAACAGTCTCCTTTTTAGTCCAGGTTAACAGTCTTGACTGTCTTATTTTAAAAATAACAATCAGCTGTTTGAAAAAAGTTTTTTTACCTCTGAATTATCTGTTCAAATAATCACATTGCAACCAGGGACATTCTAATAAAATCACATAGTCGTCAGCTGATTCTCCACAGAGTTAGTACTTTAGAATCTCCCTCACAAACATGTGCAGTTAGAAATGTATCAAAACACTGACAGATTCTTTAAATATTTTGTATAAACAAGGAAATACTTATTTTAAAAATGTGTTTACATTTTCACAATTAGACATACTGGCATACAAGTTAATCTGAGCATATACACACATTTTCTTCCAGACATGCTAACACAGATGACAGTGTTTTCATTTTCTTTACATTTATACCTCCCTATGACTCAAGCATGATTTTCAAGGTACCCTTGAAAACCGATGCCTGAGAAAAATGGGTCTACCTGGGAAGATTAACATACTTCTCTCCTGGATAATCAATTTGCATTGGCATTATTAACCCCAATGCAATGTTGTATGGTCATATCATATCCTTAAAATTCTAGACTCCTCCTCAGTAACTTAGAATTTTATTTACTGACCCCATTAAGCCATGTTAAAGGGTTACGATCTATGAGTACCATGAATTTCCTCCCATAATGATAGGGATGCAGCTTTTGCAATGCCAACACTATAGACGAATACTCTTTCACCATGACTGCATAACACTCTTTTCTAGATATACCACTGGGTGCTTTTTTCCTTCTGCAGAACCTTGGCTAAGTACAGCACCCACCCCATAATTTGAAGCATCCACCTGTACAATCAATTCTTTATGTAATCTTGGTTGGCTAGCACAGGGCATTCATCCAAAATCTCTTTAACTTTTTGGAATGCCTGTTCAATCTGTGGTCCACAGTCCCTTGTCTGCTTTGTTCTTCATAGTTATATCAGCAAAAGGTGCAGCTATGGTACTGTAATTTTGCAGAAATTTCCTGTAGTACTCCACTGTCCCTAGAAATGCTCTCACTTGTTTCTTAGTAACAGGGACTGGTCATGTTTTAATAGCTTCCACCTTGACAGTTTCTGGCCTAATTTTATCACTTCCCACTCCGTGTCCTAAATTAGCAACCTCTGCCATACCCACTTGACACTTATTGGGTTTAATAGTTAATCCTTCCCTACTTAATCTATCCAAGAACACCCTAACATGTTGGAGATGTTCATGCGAGAAATGGCTGTAAATAGTGATGTCATCTAAGTATGCTAGAACATATTCCCCTGCTCTTATTAACATACAGTCTAGCAGTTTCTGGAAAGTTGCTGGGGCATTTTTCATTCCAAAAGGCATCCTGGTAAATTCATACAATCCCTAAAGGGTTACAAAAGCTGACCTTTCTATAGCAGCAGAAGTCAAGGGTACCTGCCAATATCCCTTAGTCAAATCAATAGTGGTCAGATACCTATCCCCATCCAGCTGTTCTAGGGCTTCATCTGTTCTCGACATGAGGTATGCATTTGACTCTGTGCACCTATTTAATTTCTGGTAGTCTACACAGAATCTCACACTATCATCCTTCTTTGTTACTAGCACTACCAGAGAAGCCCAAGGGCTGTTAGACTTTTGAATTACCCTCGGTTCTAGCATTTCCCTTATTTCTTCTCTCAGAGTCTGCTTCACTCACTCAGGTACTCTATAAGGAGCCTTATTAATCAGTTTTTGGTGTCCTATGTCCACATTGTGCTGCAACAAGTCAGTACACCTAGGTTTCCCTGTGAACATATCACCAAATTCCTGCAATACCATTTTTATTTCCTGGACTTAATTAGGAGTTAACTACTGCAATATGACAACCTCTTCCACAGAGGTGGCAATCCTAGCCTCACCCAAAAGATCGATTGCCATATCCCTTTCAGAGTCTTCCTGCCATCCACTATGAATGCTCAATAGTAGGCCCTCCCTGTTATAATAAGGTTTCATCATATTCATGTGGTGTGGTTTGTGTCCTTGTCTCCCACCTACCAAATTTACCACGTAGTTCACATCATTTATTTTCCTCTCCACCTGAAAGGGTCCCTCCCAAGCTGCTTGCAACTTATGTCTAACAGGAACAAGTACCATCACCTTGTGTCCCTCAAGGGTTCCTGTCATACCACACCTTCTTTTGTTGTTGGGCCAGTGAGCTCCTTGAGTCTTGTCCAAAAGTTGAGAAAATAAGCCATGACAGACTCCTTGTGTGATTCACTCTCACTTTCCCACTTGTCTCAAATTAAATCAAAAGGTCCCCTAACCCTATGCCTGTATAACAACTCAAAGGGTGAAAAACCTGTAGATTCCTGTGGTACATCCCTGTACGCAAAAAACATATGGGGCAAATTCTTGTCCCATTCCCTTTTAAACTGGTCTGCAAATGCCCATAGCATAGTCTTCAATGTAGAGTTTAAATTCTCCACAAAACCATTAGACCGGGGATGGAATGGGGTGGTCTTTAGATGTTTCATCCCACAATGCTTCCACAGACAAGTCAACAGGATTAACATGAACTTGGCACCTTGGTTAGTCAGTATTTCCCGTGGAAAAACTACTCTGATGAAGATTTCTAGCAAAGTATTTGCCACCTTCTCTGCCTCAATAGATGACAGAGTCACTGTCTCAGGATATCTGGTAGCATAGTCTATTATCACCAAAATATATTTTTTCCTGTAGAACTTGGAGTACTTAGGGATCCCACAATATCCGGGCTACTCTCTGAAATGGGTCTTCAATAACACTCACACACTCAAACACTTATGGGACACCTGACACAAATTTCTAGCTGTGTCCCCTCCCCAATACAAATGCTAATGCTGACACAAGAGTCAGAGAGGTCTACATGCCCTTCAAAGGGTGATCAATTATTAAAAATTAAATATCAAAATAAATTATTTATATGACCAGTAACAGCCAGGCATTCAAGGTGACCTGGGGAGTATCAAACAGATATAAGCACTCTCTAATCTCTAAAGAACACACCATTTGTCCAGCCACAATGTAATGTAATGAAAACATTTAATAATAAGTAAACTGATTATATAAAAATGCAAACCAACAACTTTCAATAAACACCAGTATTCAATCACCAGAAATATAAAATTAAACTGAAGTATAGAAGTCCATCATCTTAGAAAACTCTATCCTTATAACTAAACTTTCTTAATCTAACTAGAGAACACTGTCCCTGATCTAATCTAAAACATAACAGCAAGACAAAGGCAGGATTACCATTTTTGGTGAGTCCTTTTCCTTGGGTATCTACTACTCAGCTCTGTAACTGACTGTAACACCTAATTAACTGCTGCTCTTGACTAATTGTCCTTCAACTGACTTCAGCAGTCTCTTTTTTAGTCCAGGTTAACAGTCTCAACTGTTTTATTTAAAAAAAAACAATCAGCTGTTTAAAAAGTTATTTTTGTGTCAATCATCTGTTCAAATAATTGCATAGCAACCAGAAACATTCTAATGATATCACCTACTGATCAGCTGAGTCTCCACAGAGAGTTTGTACTTTAGAATCTCCCTCACAAACATGTGCAATTAGAAATGTATCAAAACACTGACAGATTCATTAAACATTTTATATAAACAGGGAAATACTCAACATTTTAAAAACTTATTTACATTTTCACAAGTAGACATGCTGACATACAATAGAAGTTAATCTGAGAACATCCATACATCTCCTGCCAGACATACTAACACAGATAACAGTGTTTTAATTTTCTTCGCACCCTGTCTTGATATCACATTTGCATTGGCTTTGCGGACTCCACTCCTGGTACTAGGTCTCCCCATGATCATGTCCCCCAAACTCCTGTGACACTGCTCAGATTTCTCTAATCTGGGTAAGGTATAGCTGCTGGGACAGTGCTACCCCTTCCACTGATAAGTCAGTCCAATCTCACTTAGGAGATCAGTCACCAGATCCCCCTCAGACTCTTCTTGCCTTCCACTGCAAATACTCAGCACCAGGGACTCCCTATCATGAAAAGACTTCATCATGTTAACATGGCACAGTTTGTGCCCTGCCTCCTGCTGAGCAGGTTTACCATGTAGTTAACATCAGTGACCTTCCTTACCACTTTAAAGGGTCCTTCCCAAGCTGCTTGCACCTTATTGTGTCTGTGAGGAATGAGCACCATAACCTGCTGCCCCACATCATACTCTTGGGCTTGAGCAATCCTATCATACCAGATCTTTTTCTGCTGTTGGACTCCTGCCAGATTCTCCTGGCCTAAGCCCATGAGCTTCATAGGCCTTATCCTGAAGTTTAGCACATATGCCACAATAGACCCCTTGTGGGATTCACAGTCACCCTCCCACTTGTCATGAATCAAATCTAAAGGCCCCCTTACCTTATGCCAATACAGCAACTCAAAGGATGAAAAACCTGTGGATTCTTGGGTATCTCTCTGTATGCAAAGAGAAGATTGGGCAAATATTTGTCCCACTTTCTCTTAAACTGGTCTGCAAATGCCCATAGCATGGTCTTTTGTGTAGACGTTAATGTCTGCACAACACCATTATTCTGGGGGTGGTAGGGGATGTTCTTTAGGTGCTTCAACCCACAGTACTTCCACAGACATGCCAGCAGGTCTGACATGATATTGGCACCTCTGTCAGTCAGTATTTCTCTCAGTAAAACTACCCTGCTGAAAATCTCTAATAAAGCATTTGCCACCTTCTCTGCCCCAATTGAAGACAGAACCACCATTTCAGGGTATCTAGTAACATAATCTACTACCACTGGGATATTCTGTGGAACTTGGGGTATTCACAGGTCCCACAATATCCACAGCTACCTTCTGAAATGGCTCCTCAATCACAGGCAAAGGCATCAAAGGAGCTTTGACCTTGTCTTTGGCCTTGGCTAGTTTTGGGCACTACTCACAGGTCCTGCAGTATACTGTTACATCCCTTGCAATCCCAGGCCAATAACAGTTCTCCATAATATGTCTCTTGGCATGCTTTATGCCCATATGACCTGCAAAAGGAATGTCATGGGCTATGGCTACAAGTGGCAGAATGTAGGATCTGGGCACTACCAACTGCTATACTACTTCAACCTCTAGCCCTATATCAGGGTCCGCTCTCTATGCAGTAATCCTTTGTTTCAGTATACAGACTCTCCTTTTCCTTGGAATCAGCTGCCTCCATAGCTACCTCTCTCAAGCCTCGTAATGTAGGGTCTGAGTGCTGATCCTGACTCAGCTCTATCTTTTTGACCCTTCCCAGCTCCCCTTCCACAGGAAGCCTGGTGTCTTCTGGCAGCAGTGCCTCACTGTCATCCTGGGTAAAACCACTCACATCTACCCTTGCAGTCACTCTGATCAAGGGAACATCAGTACCTACCAACAGCTGTGGCTCACCTTCAGGCTCACTGCTACAGGGTAGCTTCCTCCATGAAATATCCAAATCACCAGTCCCAGCTTCCAGTGCGGGGTCTGTATGGGTCTCCTCCAGGCTACCAGACCCACATGCTTGTCTCCAAACCTGACTGCATGTAACTGCATGCTCACAAGATGCTGCATTACCAAAATCATTCGCTATTAAAACATCTGCAGGGATATCCTGAAACACACTTACTTACTTGTTTCCTTTTACACCCTCCCAGTCAAAGTGTACCCTGGCCAGAAGTATTTGGAATGAGGTCCTTCCTAAAGCTCTGATTGAAGTAGACTGCCCAAGCAAGAACTGCTCCTCTTTAACCACTGCAGGCTTCACAATGGTTAATGTCAGAGGTTGTGTATCTCTTAGCAATGGCCTGTTTTCCATCTACTAAGACAGCATATAAACTACAGTGATAGGTTAGTACCCCTGTTGTCTCCAGAGAACTTAACAGTGACATACTGTTATCCCTGCATGCTGGCTCCCCCAACATTTGTCCCCCACCTTGCTTTCATGGACATCTGTATGCTACATGGTCCAACTGGTTATATTTAAAACATCTAATCCTTGATCCAGATCATGTACCTGAACTTGTGGCTTCCCCTGTTACTGGTGGACTCTGTTGGGGTGGTGTAGCCTACTCACCATGGGTTCTCTTATATCCATGTGCAGTACTGGTATCCCCTTCTTATGCAGTGATGGCCTGTTTGCTAAGTAAAGATCCATTTTCTCTTCAGCTCATCTGCAGTGTTACACTCCCAGTCTCCAAACCAAATTCTCATGTTGTCAGGCAAAGTGCTAAGGACTTGTTTCTTCATCAAAATGTCTGCTAGCCCCTCAAATGTGGTGACCTGACACCTTTTCACCCACCAATGAAAATAAGTGCTTAACTCAGCAATATAATCACATACACTTTCATGTGCCTTGTGTCTATGCTCATAAAATTTTTTTTCTGTAAGCTTCAGGTGTTAACTTAAAATATTCCAATAAACATTGTTTAACTTTGCCATAGTTTAAACAATCAGTATCAGACAATTTAACACAGCAGTTACAGCTTTACCATGGAGTAAAGGGGTCAGGAACTGTACCCATAGGGGCGTGGCCAAGGATGAACACAGGATAGCAGCAGATTTCTTCAGCTCCACCAATTTCATTACACTGATAGGAATTAATTACTTAAAAAATTAATTTTTGAAGTAATTTTCTTTCTAAATATGTTTGTTTTATATAGTTCTTGAACTATATCTAAAAAAGAAAGGACATTTTAACAATATTCCTGTCAGAAATCACTTTGGAAATTTTCCTGTCAGTTTATCAGTCTGAAATGAATTCCAGTAAGACAAATTCTCAAGACTCCAGCATCAAGAAAGAGCTTCAGTCTCTGATAACTATAATCCAGCAACTTACTGCTAAGATGGATAAAATGGATACTAAAATTGATACCTTTATAGAAAAAAACTACAAAACAAATAGACTTGTTACATATAGACCTGCAACAACAGAAGATCCAGATGACAGGCATAGAAGAAGCTGTGAATGACATGGAAAATAGAATCCAAGAAGAGGAAATCAACATTGAGTTTCTGCTGAAACAAAATACACATTTACAAACAAAGCTGGATGACCTGGAAAATAGATCTAGGCGCAATAACATTAGGATTTTTGGACTGCCAGAAAATATTGAAGGTAACAATATTACTTCTTTTTAACAACATGGCTCCCTAAAACTTTAGACTTACCAGAAGCATTCTCTTTGGTATCGAAAGAGCACATAGATCTATAGCTAATACTAACTCTAACAAAACTATCCTAGATCAGTTATAGTTAGATTTCTATCATCTTATGATAAAAAGATGGTTCTTAAATCTGCTTGGGCTAAAGCTCCTGTTAAGATTAATGAGACAACAGTGCGTTTTGACAATGACTATTCTTCCTTGGTAATAGCTAAAAGAAAAGTTTTTCTGCCACTAATAAGGGAGCTTAAAAAAGCACAGTTTAAAACATACCTTCTGTTTCCTGCCAAGCTAAAAATCTTCCTTCCTGATGGTCCTAAAATTTTTGATGACTTAGACTCTGCTTTACTGTTTATCAAAAAAAAATAAGATTTCGGATAAAATAGAGGAAATGTAATGGGCTAGTCCTTCATTAAAGAGACTGGCAACTGAAACTTCGTGGAAAACAAATGATTTGTTCTATGTTTTTTTTTTTCTTTTTTTTCTCTCATCATTTTACTTCATTATTAATCTTTTTAAATATAGTTCCTGCATTTCCAGAAAGCCACAAATATTCTGAAAAAGATTTAATCAAAGTTATTCTCTGTGTGTAAAGAAATGTTTTGTTTCATAACCAGTCAAAATATCTGAGGAACTAATAACAAGCTATTATTCAATTTGTTTCTCTTTCTGAAAAAGAGAAGTAAGGTCAGTAATTTGATACATTTTTTTTCTTTTTTTTCTCCTTTTCTTCTTTTCTTTGTTTAAACAATGACATTCTATTTAGATTATGTAGTGGGTAAAGGGTGGGGGAAGGCAGGGGAGAAGAGTAATGAAAATATGATAAATGGAATAATAACATATTTATTCCTTGTAAAAAGTTTATATGTTCTTCAAATGCTATTCCTAATTATACTTTCTTGATTATGCTGCTTATGCTTGTTTGTAAATAATCTGTCATGCTTTAACTAATAATAATTAGAACTAAATAATAGTAAATAATATGTTTTATTTTTAACTCTATTAATATAAACAGTAAGTAATATTCCATTGTATATACTTCTTATAGCTTTCTCTTACATTTTTTTATTTCTGCTTTACACTCTTTTATTTTCTACTCTCTTTTCTTTTCTTTATTCTTTCTCTTTATTTTTTCATATTAATATATAGAAATGCTTTTGATCATATAGATACAGTAAATAATAAGATTTGCATAAAAATTGAGTTGGGACAAAAATATTAAGTTTTATTACTTATTAATAACTTTGGGCTTAATTTCACTTACATAGAGGCTGTAATAACCTGTAAAATACATCGCGAAGGTTTTGTCATGTTTAGATGCATTTACACTGCTAAATGAATGTTTGTCACTAGTTTTTAACAAGTTTCCCGCCAAAATGTTAAGGGAGACAATCTGGGATGTGGGCTACCTCATGAACAGTGTCCTCGAGTTGTTTCAAAAGCTTCAACTCTCAGAATTCTCACAGAGAAGCTGAAAGCAGTCAATTTGACCTTTGACTCAGATATCACACTGACACATCGCAGATTCAGGAAGAACACTCTACCAGGAGGTAGAACTGACACAAATGCGACTATGTGAAGGAAAAGGAACTTTTTAACATTTAAATGTGAGTTATTTTATATAATTACTTAAATATCTATGTTATAATTCATAAAATATGTCAGTTATAATGATTTTAAATGATGCAGTTTCTTGTAGTAAGTAAATGTCTTATTTTAGAAGGCATAGAAAATGAAACATTTATTCAAGTGTTTTTGAAAATCTACTTGACTGCAGCATACTAATCTGTGTTAAAAACTTATGTTCCAAACATATACATTACTATAACTCATTTAATTCATCTGATTGACAAGCATAAATAACTTTATAACCCTATTCTGGAAGAAATTGTCATGTGATATATTTTAAAGCAGTAGTATAGACATACAAAATACAGATGGCTTTTTTAACAATAATGCAAGTGTTTCTGAGAATTTGCATAACTATGCAGTATGATTTATAACAATTTCTATAAATATAATATTTTATTCTATTGACAATAATGAGTATGAGTAAAATGCTCATATACAAGCAATTCAAGGTTTTTTGAAGCTGTTGACTGCATTTACATGACAGAAAATAGATGCATCTTAATATATGTAATGTCTGAACCATATTAGCCAAAGTTTTTGATTTAAATGAATGTTAGAACTTATTTTTACATACTTTGAATAAATTAATATGTAAATATGCCTTCCTTTTTTTTCTCTCTCTTTCTTTCACTCTCTCTCCTCTTTCACGCCTTTTATTTCTCTCCTCTTGGTTCCTAATATCAAGATTATTTGAATGTTATTTGAATACAAGTGTATTATATTACATAGATGTATATAGTAGTATGAATAGTTTAAAAAAAAAGTTTATTTTAGTTTATATGATGCTGTTTTATCAAATGTGTAGTCTTGTCTTGCTAGATAATTGAATTGAAAGCTGTTAATTTAAGTTAAATATAACCAGTATTAAATTGATAAGTTGGTAGCTGAGGTACTGCTGCTTAGGTAGGGGTTAACTTGAGTGGTAAATACTACTCTAAGTTGGAGTTTTTAACTCCAGGCTGGATGCAAGGTTTAATCCTTACATTATTTTCACTTGTTCATTGTTATATGTATATAGTTTTGACATCCACAATATATTTTGTACACTCATTGTCACTACAAACAAAATTGAATCCTATGCAAAATCCCATAAGAGATTCAATAAATACAGCTATATTTAAAGGTACACCTAAAGGAGGAGATGTAACATTACTTATGTTGTTATTTGTTATTTTGATCATACGATTCTTAAGTTTTAAAAATGCCAAATGACATCTTTAAAAGGAATTTCTTTAAACATTAATGGATTGAATAATCTGTGTAAAAGGGCAAGCCTAATAAGATACATTAATTTACATAAGGCCAACTTAGTCTTCCTGCAAGAAACCCATCTCTTGAAAAAAGATATTGATAAACTAGCCACAAACAAATATACAGTATTGGTTAGTTCAGAGCACACTCAGAAAAAAAGAGGAGTGGCTATTTTATGGAATAAAAGTATGCCCATTCCTAAAACCATTAAGTCTTATCAGGATGACAAAGGAATGTTTTGTATGGTTACAATACAAATTAATGGGAAGACTTACACTTTAATTAATGTATATTGGATACCTGGAATTTGTATTAATACAATGGAACATCATCTTAATAAGATCATATCATTCTCTATAGGAGATATTATTTTAGCTGGTGACTTTAATTGTATACTACATCAAAGTGATACTACCACTATAGGAAAAAGAAGAATTACATCTAATGCAAAACATTTAAATGATTTTGCTAATTCTTATCATTTGAATGATATTAATAATCAGATAGATTCAAAATCATTACCATACACCTTTTTTTCTAACAGATACAAAACTTATTCAAAAATAGATAGGGTCTTTATTTCTAACCAGATCGTAACAGATTTAATTAATTCCAAAATCATTTCATGTCCTATATCTGATCATAATTCAATTGTTTTTGAATTCATGATAAAAATACTCATAATGTTCAGATCAAAAGGATACCAGCATACTTAACTCAACTAAAAGACTATAAAGAATATATACTTTCAGAAGTAAAACATTTTTTAGACAAAAATAATACTCCTGAAGTCTCCATTGTCTATGTTTGGGATGCCTTAAAATCATATCTATATGGACAAAGTATCAGATGGTATAATAATAAAAGGAAATCTTGGGATAAGGAATTGTTAGATATTCAAAGTAAATTAGACTCTTATAAACATAATAATAAAGAAAATATTATGGACAAGAAAGTTCTTGAAGAAATAAACAAACTAAATGAGAAATACAAAGAAATTTTAACTCATAAAGTTAAAATAACTTTAGAGAAATACAAGTTTTGTCTTATTCAGTAAGCCCCAAATACTTACATAGACTTAAAAATAAAACAAAAGGTTGAATAAACAAAACCATATCAAAGAAATATTTTCTCTAAGGAAAAAGAAGAATGTTTCTAGTATACCAGAAATACTAGATGAATTTAGAAATCACTTTCACAAAATTAACCATAATAACATTAACATGGAACCTAAAGATAAAATAAAGGAGTTTATAACCACAAACATGAATAAAAAGCTTAATAAACAACAGATTAAACTATTGGACAAAAGTATTTCATATACAGAGTTTATTACACAAATAAATAAGCTTAAATCAAACAAAGCACCGGGTAATGATGGTATTATACCAGAGATATATAAAATCCTTTCTAAAAGTACATATTCATTAATACATAAGGTTTTATTTTGGCCCAAACTGAGTTAATAACCCCCCCCCATCTTGGCAATATACATTTATTTCGCCAATTTTAAAACCTAATAAAGATCCAACTAGATGTATTTCATATCGGCCCATCTCATTACTTAATGTTGATTATAAAATGTTTATGAGTATTTTTGCTGATAGATTGAAGACAATCATCCCCGGCATTATAGATATAGATCAGACATGCTTCATTGTAAATAGAAATACTTTTGATAATATAAGAAGAACTTTAACATTAATTGATTTTGCAAATAGGAAAAAGAAAGATTTAACACTTATTAGTCTTGATATAAGTTCAGCATTTGATTCAGTAAGTTGGGACTATCTGTTTACTTTACTGAAGTGCACAAACTTCTCAGATGCATTTGTAAATCTAATTGAGCATTTATACAAAGGAACATTGGCTTATATTAAGGTAGGAACATATGTTTCACAAAAAATACCCATTTTTAAAGGTACAAAACAAGGATGTCCACTTTCTCCACTATTATTCACTTTAGTAATGGAGCCTTGGGCTAATTTGATCAGAAACAGTACTGACATAGAGGGTTTTGAAATAGATGAAAATACAACATCCAAAATTCAACTTTTTGCAGATGATGTTCTAATTACATCAGCAGGATCTAATTCTTCTACACAGTCTCTATTTGATAAAATGATGAATTTTAAAAGTATTTCTGGTTTAATATTCAATGAAGAAAAAACTAAAATACTACCTATATATACACGAAAAAATATTCTCATTAGTGATTTTACTAAATATGTACCCAATTCAGGTCAGATAACTTATTAGGTATAATACTATCTAAAGATATTAAATCTATTATATATAATAATTATAATACCTGTTTTCTTAATATACAAAATCTTTTAATACCTGGAATAATATGTTTTTACTATGGAGGAGAGACTTACAATTATTAAAATGATAATATTCCCCAAGATTTTATACTTAATACAATCAATAATACTTCCACCTACAAAAATAATTATCAAGAAACTGAATACACTAATGTTAAATTTCCTATGGGCACCTAATAGACCTAGGATTGCATTAAAGAAGCATACTAATAGCTGGTCTCAAGGGAGTATTTATTTTCCAGACTTTAATTTATATACTATCTCTTCTATTGTAAAAGTTATTACTTTATTAATAGATCAGTCATATGTCGCAAAATGGAAAGATTATTGGGAGCTAATTAGTATGCACTTCATGAAAATCTCCTTAACACATAAAAATATGATTGTAAATAACTCCATGTTATGGTTACTAAAGGAATTTTGTACTTCACCTATTACACCTAAACATATGGTTTGTTACCCATTAAATATTATTATTAGCTATCGTAACTTTATATTCATGCACCCTAAGTATAGGGAATGGAATTTTATTATATTCCCTATAATGTATACTCAGGGTATGCTTTTGTCATCTACTTCTGAAGGAACTCATTTAGCTATAGATAATGATCTAAAGTACTGGTATCAGTTGATATCTGATAATAAAGTTAAAAATCTAGATTTCTTAAAACAAGAATTTGATCTAAGAGAAACTTGCTGGTTAGAGGTTCAGACCTTTAGACAACATCTCATTAATAAAATAGATCTAATGTCTATAACAGTTAAAGAATCTATTCCAACACTGATTGATTACTTGATATTAAATTTACAACATAAAGTTTCTGATAAAGGTAAACTTTATACATACATAAAATTATCAGATAAGAAACTTTTTACAGTGTAGATACATACTGGAATTATTTCACTTCTATTAATGGGGACCCACCAAATCAACAAGATAAACAATATATATTGGAATCTGCCTATAGAACTACGTATTCCATTGTCTGGAGACTTTATACATGGAAATTTTTACATAGATCTTTTTATACACCTTTGATGATGAATAAAATAAATAATAAAGATAATATATGTAAGAGATGTAGTGTAGAAATTAATGCTGACTGGGCTCATATGTTTTATGACTGTATAAAATTAAAAGAATACTGGAAGTCAATTAATGAATTTTTGCAGGCACTTTTTACAGATAATTTCATTATTTCTAAATCTCTTATATTATTCAACACACCTGTACCTCAAAGTGTTAAAAAGGTTAAGCTTCCCTTGTTATGGTCTATTCTAGCAGTGGCTAGGAAAATAATAACCAGAAATTGGATTTCAGATACACCTCCTTCGTTCAATGAATTTAAAAATGTTATGAATATAGTGTGCCATATGGAAATAAACACAATTAGGTCAAGAACAACTAGAAAAGCATCTTATTATATTGTATGGGATAATTTACAAAATTTGTTTAAAAAATCCTAATTTCAATAGCATGGTATTTTAGTTTAATTAATTGATCTGATTGTAGTGGATGTCTTTGTAAATACTTTAGTTGTTTTGTTGAATGTTATACTCATATCTATTTTTAATTACTTGTATAAAATTGTTATGATATTTCTCTTGTATGTTAAAACAATAAACCTGTTTTGAAAAAAAAGGAACTGTACCCATAGTCCTTGGTCAACATTATACTCTTTACATACTCAAATATAGGAATAACACTATCAGAATTATCACCTCTGTAAATTGTGGAAGAAATTTACTCATCTTTATTGCTTCTGGGGTTTGGTTATTCCCTTCCCCATTACCTCCATGACCCTGAGGAAGAGTCAGCATCTCCCTCTTATGTTGCCACTGTTTCCCATTTTCTTCAGTCTCCAAACACTGCAGTCGCTCTGTGGATTGTAATTCCATATGTTTTGCATGCCGCAGTCTCTCCTCTGATTCTAATTTCAAATGTTTTGGCCTCCTGCTCAAGTCTGTTTAACTCCAGATGGGTTTTTAAGTCCTCTGAGGAAAAGGTGAACTGTTTTGTTTCTGAGGGCTACACACCCCTAGCAGCAGACTGGTTGCCTTCCTGGTTGCTGGTCCATGCTGCAGCTGCAAATAAGGCTGCAGTCATTTCCTCTTTAGTCAAGTTGGCATGTACAAGTCCTTTGTCTTCGCAAACATTGGCTAAATGGTTCTTCGTCAGCTTGCCATAATCACCTGCTGACATCTTTGCCTGCTTTCCCTGACTAAACTAAACTAACAAAAAAATAAAACTGTTGTGAAAATGAAACTCTGTATGTTTACCTTGCATTTGCTGAGAAAACACACACCTTCAGTGACAACTGCCAACAGGCTATAGGAGTTCAATTAATACCTACATCACTACTCACCAATATGTGACTCTCCTCCTCTGAGCCAGTAATCAAGGAGTCTCAATCCTTACCACTGACATTGGTGAGGGATGCTCACTTATGAAGAAAATGGATACACATAGTATTTTCAGATGCAGCTCTCTGCACCAAGCACAATTTCCACTTAGAGCACACAGGAAAGACACTTCTGTCCTGGGGCTGGACTCCCTCTCTATCTCTCTGCCTCTCTCTCCAGGCCCCAAATAAGAATCCACACTGACCACAAAAAAGCTCTGTGTCCCTATTCCAAGCAGCTGACACACACACTCATTGAGATTTGATTTTCACACACACACACACACACACACACACACACACACACACACACACACACACACACACACACACCTGGGAAAGGCTGGCACATATTACCCACTCTACCACCTCTGCCCAAACTATAAGGTAGTGCCACTACCACCAGCCAGCTACTTTAAGGCTCTTAACAGGGTATCCAGTTATACTGAGTGAAATTAATACTATTTTTATTTATTTACTTTATTTTATTTGACATTAGTTTACTGGGGTGGTCTGACTGGGTCTACTGAACCCATTTTCTGCAGAGGTTCAGGAAGAAAAACTCTGCATACAGTGCAATACAAATACATCATAGTCCAAAAACAATACAAATGATGTGAAGAATATGATATAAAAATAAGTTGATGGAATGTATGCTAGGGTACAAGATATAAAAACATCTGGACAATTCTATAGAGTTATATCATTATAGACAATTTTAGTCATTCTAACAGCATATAGCCTATGAGTAGAGAAAGTGTACAAAAGTAGTATGTAAATAGTACAATGTATATTGGTTGTTATAGAACATGAAAAATAAAATGCTGGTTCAGTTGGGAGAATAATAGTCAAAGGGTTAGTGATGCATGAAGATAGTAAGACATTTAAGAAGAATAGTGGCATTGCAGACTGAGCAGTAGCTTAAGGATATTGTATAGAAACAGAGTAGGAGTTATGAGGGACATTAGGATCATGTTGGCTGTGAAAGAGTGAGATGCAACAGAAGAAGAAGAAGAAAATTAAGCTAGCATGGAAGAAGAGGAAGAGCTGTGATTTAGGCCAGATATATACAGGAGGAAAGCCATGTATTTTTGAGATGATTTTTTAAAGAGGATTTAAAGCGGACTAGTCCAGGAATACACCAGGTAGCAAGAGGTAACAAATTCCATAATTTTGTGACAGAACACGAATACAGAGAGTGACCTATTTTTTGTGGGTTTTGAGATAGCTAAGTGATTTTTGTCTTCCGCTCGTAAGGATCTATCTGGTGTATAGGTTGGCTAGCACAGGCAGGCAGTAGGCTTGAAAATAAGGTTGCACAAAGTGGATAGCTGAATAAAAGCAAGTTGGTTGGGAAGTTCAAGCCAGTTTAATTCTAGTAGCACTTTACAGTGATATCTGTGATATTTAGAGTTTGTGGTAAACTCACCTACTTTGTTGTAGTATTGTTCCATATTGTTTAGGTAGAAGTTTGTAAATTAGTGAGAAAACCAATGGTAATGTTGATGGAACAGCAAGACTTTCAGGACTGTCCACAGTCTCACTAAATTAATATATGTACTTTCAAATTTAAATATTTCCTAAAAAGACCAGCCACAAAGAAATGTTTAAAATATTTAATAATATATAATAAAATAACATGAAAATAGTGAATATCTTTTTGCAATGAACACCAGAGTTTCAGACACAGGAAATATTAAAAATATCACAGATGTAAAGATTCACATAGTTACAGAAAAACAGTACTTAACTAATCGCACTATATTTTCCTGATTGATCTAAAGAGTTCCTGTTTCCTGCATATTTAATAGAGCAAGGCAAGATGATGTGATCCTTCTTGTCAGGTATCAAAAACAGATTGCCCTGAGACTTCTGTTTCATCTAGTATTAAAGCATCATTCCAGTGATGGATTACAGATTGATATCATCTCTGGTCACCTGAATCAGTGGTTCTCACACTACCCCCTTTACTAGAAGCTGAACCAGGATCTTGCACATGTGTCACAATACATAACATAGAACTTTGCTAAGATGTGTTACAGCATCTGGAAGCTAAAACTCCATTTCAACAATTTCACCCTTCCAGAGTAGCAAGTAGTTCACAACTAAGGACAATACAGCAGGATTCTTAGTCCTTGTTTTCACAGATGTTGTATCTATGGCTGCATTCAGACCTGTGAGATACAAGCATTATGGCTTATACCAAGTTATGACATTTCAAACTGTTTTTCGTAAGGTAAGCTGGGCTGCTTAACCCCTTACCTTCCAACATCCTCTGTTAACATATATACATTTCAGCAGTTACCACAATACAGCGTGACATACATGTATATTTCTTTTCTGTCCAGCAGGACCCACTGTTGATACATTTTTAACACAAGCTGCTTTACAAATACATTCTAAATATAAGCATCTGTACAAATTAGTTTGATGTACAAATGACATCAAATTTTTAACAAAACTCCAGCTAGCTATGCTGGCATATGTTGCACATGCACTGTCCTGCTCTCTCTGGTATAACTGTCACTACCATGTCACAATGGGAATGCTATTTGCAATCACCTACAAATTATATAGAAGGTTGTTTCTCATGCAAAAGAGGGTGACTGCTCAATTAACTAACTTGTTTAATAGTTGGGGAGGAAATACTTTGAAAATTTTTATGTTGTTTGCCATAGTCATTATCCTTTTAAGTACCAATTTATTCATGTGTGAATGTTAATTGTGAAGCTTACAGAATCAAGAAAATGTATCAAATTACAAAATGTGCATATTAAAAATAGAGTAGAAACATTTCCACTGACTAGAATTGAAGAAAATCATAATGAAGAAGAGGACAGTGAGGAAAGTGCTTTAAAAGAGTTTCAACATATTTGTGGTAACTTGTTTCAGACAAAGGTTGCATCTGAAAAATATTTAAACTGTCTTTTTATTTCATCTAAACATCAGCATATTTTCATTGCTCAGTAAACCATTTTTCCTAAGCATCTGTATAAGTATTGTGCATGTCAAGTTCAGAAAGAAAAGTACATGATGAGTGTCTGATATCATATAAAACAGCGTCTACTCATTTTAAAACCAGCTGTCATTGTCCAGTCATAAAAAAATATGACTTGAGTGATGCTTCATAGCATCAGATAGGAGATTATAAAGGGAGAAGTATAAGATGGAAACATGTTTATTGTATACATAATAATTTCTCTTTTTGTAATCCATATTGTTTGTCCCTGCCACTATGGATACTGCCATCATAAATATTTCTAGCAGATACAGTTTCAACATGCTGGAGGGATAGGTTCCTGACCCAGAGACTCCCCAGACTCTGGAATAGATTGCCCATACATGTCAAGCAGAGTGCCTCTTTGGCCCTCTTCAAAAGGAACTTTGACGATTGGATGGGAGAAAAGAAATTCACCCCGGGGATCACGTCAGTCACCCTGCTAGACAGGGGTCCAGGGAAGTAAATAGTGTGGGAAGAAATAGCCAGGGAATTGTTATGCCTAGGCTTGTATAGGCCCTAGGGCTAATAGCCTAGTACCAACCTATGAGCCTATGAACCAAGAAGATCACAACTTGTCATACCTCTCAACTGTACAAATTTTTGCAGAATGTCCAGATTTTTGCCTCATATGTTTGGTACATTTTCATAAAATTGTGGCTTTCTGGTAAATTAGTAGCAAATCATTAAAGACTGAAGTTAGAAAACAATGACAGACATTTGAATTGTAGCCTTCATTCCCTTCAGATAATTCATGCTAATCCAAAACCTGTTACTCTATTAACTTTCTAAGTTTGTAAGAGCAGTATTTTAAAATTGTCCCTATTTTGGGGCCTTTGTACCCCTTTTATTTATGTTTTTTTTCCAGATTTCTTGCTCTAAGAAGTTGAGAGGTATAGGTTCTTAGGTATGTATTAGGCTAATGGCCCTGGGGCCTTTACAAGCCTAGCCATAGGATTTCCCTGGCATAGTGCCACCTGACCATAGTTCCCAGTGCCTCTGTTGAGTAGAGTCACTGGAGTTATCCCCGGGTGAACTTTCTGTTTCCCATCCACGCATCAAGATTTCTCTTGAAGAAGGTCAGCGAGGTGCTTTGCTTGACATGTATGGGAAGTCTGTTCCATAGCATGGGCAGTCTCTGGGTTATGAACCTATCCCTCCAGCATGTTCTGTTAATTGTGGTAATGAGGTTGAGGTCTCTGGACCATGTGGTGTGGATTTATTGGAATTTCTTTAGATGTAGCATTTCTAACAGAGCTGCATCAGACATGGCTTAGTAAGTCAAGCAGAGATCGCCTCTAAGTAGGCGATATAAGACAGAGAATAGTTGGGTTTTTTGAGTCTGTCCATATCGGACAAGTGTTTAAGGCCTAGGATCCTCTTTGTGAGGTACTTTTGTGGCCTCTCCAGTTGTTGCAGGTGTCTAGTGAGGTACATGCCAAATGGGGCATTGTACTCAATGATTGGCCTAATGAGGCAAGTGTAGAGGGAGACAATGATCTCTTTCTTCCTGGATGCAAAACCCTTAGCAATGAGATGTGCCATGTAGAAGGACTTTCTGATCACAGTGGCAATGTGGTAATCAAAAGAGAGGTAGCTGTCAACCTGTGTTCCTAGATCTCTTATAATGCCTTCTGTGTTCAGTGGACTACCATCAATGTGGTAATTCATGGGAACTGGGTTTTTCCCAAAGGGGATGATGACACATTTTCTTGCATTGAGTTTAAGGCCATGGCTCTGACACCAGTCGTTGGTCTCAGTGAGGCCATTCTGTAGGGTGTCAACATCACTTGGGGAGTTAATAATAGCTCCCGACTTGCAATCATCTGCAAACTTTGTGAGCCAGAGTCCCTTCGTGTTGGCCTGGACTTCAGAAAAGTAGATACCAAACAGGAGAGGACCCAGGACTGAACCCTGTGGGACTCCACACATGACTTGTTGGCAGTCTGACTTGGAGTCAGCTACTTTCACATCAGTTTCCTCATTCTGTTGTAGAGTTTGTTTTTGGCAGGGGACCACCAGATTGGCTTCCTCCTTTTTTTGGTGGAGAGCGTCTTGGTTCTACTGGGTATGGCAAGATCCATGCATTTGTGTACGTGTTCATACAGTGCATTGTATGATTCTGCAGTTATGCAACTATTCTCCATTTGCATGGGTGCCGTGAAGTTAGCCACCTCTGTTTTTAGGAGCCCGAAGTTAGCTTTGGAGAAGTTTTTCATGGTGGTTACCTTTGTGGGGGGTGGGTGGCAGGGATGTAGATTTCCAAGGTGATTAGTTTGTGGTTGGAGCTAACCAGGGAGGAGCTGACTATTGGTGTAGAGCAACGGTTACCAATGTTAGTAATGACCATGTCAAAGATGTTGCTACCTCTAGTGGGGATAAGAACGAGCTGGTCCAGGGGACTGGAATTAATGAACTCCAGGAAACTTTGGGCAAGTGTATTGATACATGAGTAGTGTTACCCAGTTAATGGAGCGGTAGTTGAAGTCATCTAGTAAGAGAATGTTAGGTTGGAACCTAATATTTTCCAGGGTGCTTAGGAACATGAAGTGGAAGTCTTGGGACATGATTGGGGACCTATAGCAGGCTATAACCTGAATCGCTGTCTTACCCAATGTTAGCTGCACCTAAAGTATCTCTGATGCATTATGTTGGGCCACCAGTCTGGAGGTGCGTGCATCCTTTATGAATATGAAAACACCATCACCTCTGGAGCTTTGGTCCAAGTTCTGGGGCAAAAAGGTGTAGAATGAGTTATATCCTGGTAGTGCAGGGGTGCTTTCTGTTACCTTGACCCAGGTCTCTGTTACAGCACAAATGGCGATGTTCTCCATTTTAAGGAGAGCTTCGAGTGAGTGCATTTTGAGATGTAGACTACTAGCGTTGAACAGCATGACCCTCCGATTGGATTTGTTTGTAGCTGTTATGGTGGTAATTTGCTGTTTGGAACAGCACCTAAAAAAGGCACTATAGGGATGGCAAGAGGTTTGCTCAGTACCTGGAAGCCCAGGGGTGACAAATACAGGCCATCTCAGGCAAAGCATCAAGGTTGGTCAGTCATGTCATCCCAGACAGACAGATACTGGATCCCCTTAGAATGACACCAGAAACTTAGCCAATTGTTGAAATTGATCATTTTCTGCTTTAATTGTGATACCATTCTGGGTGATGGTAGGATGCTCCTCAGGACTAGGGTTATACCCGCCTGGGCTATATAATCTGAGATCTCCTCCATGTCACTTTTCACGAAGTCCAGGGAGGTACATCTGAGGTGATTCACAACTTGACACCCATGCCCTGGCCCAGCAATCAAGGAGCCTCAATCCTCACCACTAACAAAAGTGAGGGGCATCTCATATAGGAGGAAAGGATAATAAATACACACCATAAAGTGCAATTTCCCTTAAGAGTGCACAGAGATCACAGTCAGTCCAGGGTTGTTCACTCCCTTGCTCTTCAGGCCCCCAATAAGACTTCCCAATGGCACAGCTATATGGTCCAGATATCAGCCAAGTGGGCAAGCTAAAACTTTCAGCACCCTCTCTTTTGAACCTGTGCTTTGTGTCCCTACCCAAGTAGCTGACACACACACACACACACACACACACACACACACACACACACACACACACACACACACACACACACACACACACACACACACACACACACTTTGAGAAGAGTTTATACAACCACACATACACTCCTGGGGAAGGCTAGCACAGACTCTGCAGCTATGCCCCTTTTTCCCAGACTATACAGTAGTACCAGCTGCCACCACCCACTAATATTTATCAGCTACTCAAAAGCCCTTAAAAGGGTGGCCAATTATTACTGTGCAATATTATTATCCAATTGGTAGTATAGCCCGGGGCTAAAGCTATTAGAGTGTCTTTGTAAAATTTTATCAAAGGCATGCAAGTACTCTAAAGAGCTTAAACTATCTCTACAAAAACAGCCACAGTTGAAAGGGTTTAAAAATATTTAATAACAAATAGTCAAAACACAAGACAATACTTTTTCTACACAGTGTTAGTCAGGAGTTCAGTGAACACAGAGAAATACTTAAAATAATTCAGTAGTACAGTTCTGACATCACAGAAAAACACTTTGTCTATTCTTTCTAGTTTCTAGCTATTTCTAAAAGAAAACACAATTCTAAGATAAATGTATGCAAGACAGGGCTGGTGAGTTGGATAGACAAAACAAAAATTCTTAATGCTCTCTGATTCTCTCTGTTTTTAAAATCACATTCCTGGTTCACATTACATCATTCTTCACACTTCCCTGGGTTCCCAAGCTGACAGAAACTACATTTACATTCTTCACCTCTGGGCAGATACCAGAGCAATAAAGGACATTTATGCATGCAAATTCTGACCATTAACTCTGGCCTTAAAACAATAGCAAGAATTCCTTCATCTAGACTGGCCAGAGCAATGTTTACATCAAAGGGTCACAACATGCTTTACTTAGTCAATAGAGTGCACTGTTGTTACATTTTTTTCAGTTCAATGTGTAGCACTATTTTTACCATTTAAGACAACAAGCCTGTGGTTTACATCAATATTTACAGATGACAGAATTATCTCCAAAATCTTATCTGGCTAGGCTGGCAGCCTTCACCCATCTTCACCCACTTTTTACATATCTCCCCTGCTGGAGAACTTAAGCTAGTATTTCAAGTGACCCTTGAAAACACTGCTTGAGGGAGTTACATCTCTCTGAGTATACCTTACCCCATTCCCTGTCTTGAGACCCCATCTGCATTGGCATTGCTAATCCCATTGCGGAGCTGCACAGACATATCATATGCTTGCAACCTCATGTTCCATGTTAGCAGCTTGGCATTTTGCTGTCTGTCTCTGTTTAACCATGTTAGGTGGTTGTGATCTGTCATAACAGTGGATTCCAGCCTCTGGAAAGTTGATGGGGCATTATTCATCCCAAAGGGTATCTTTGTGAACTCATACAAACTGAAAGGAGTCACAAAGGCTGACTTCTCTCTTGCACTGGGAGTCAAGGGCACCTGCCAGTAACCCTTGGTAAGATCAATAGTTGTAAGATACTTAGCACCACCCAGCTGCTCTAGGGCCTCATCTGTCCTAGGCATGGGGTAAGCATCTGACTGAATGTGAATATTTAATTTCCTGTAGTCCACACAAAACCTGGTGCTGCCATCCTTCTTTGGCACCAGCACCACTGGGGAGGTCCAGGGCATGTTGGACTCTTGAATCACCCCTAGTTCCAACATCTCCTGTACCTCCTCCCTCAGCGTCTGTTTGACTCTCTCAGGCACTCTATAAGGGGCCTGCCTAAGAGGCCTTTGGGGTCCTGTATCCACCTGGTGCTGTCCCAGGTGGGTGCACCCTGGTTTCCCAGTGAACGTATCCCCAGAGTCCTGCAACACTGCTCAGATTTCTCAATCCTGGGTAGGAGATAGATGCTGGGACATTGCTACCCCTTCCACTGAAGTGTCAGCCCAAGATTCACTGAGGAGATCAGTCCCCAGATCTCCCTCAGACTCCTCCTGTGATCCACTGCAGATGCTCATCACAAGGGCCTCCCTATCATGGTAAGGTTTCATCATGTTAACATGGTACAATTTGTGCCGCTGCCTTCTGCCTAGCAGTTCCACCATGTAATTAACTTCACTTACATTTCTTACCCCCTTGTAGGGTCCCTCCCAAGCTGCTTGCAGTGTGTTGTGTCTGACAGGAATGAGAACCATTACCTGTTGCCCCACAGCATACTCTCTAGCTTGAGCATTCCTGTCATACCACACCTTTTTCTGTTGTTGGGATTCTGCCAGGTTCTCTTAGGTCAAGCCCATGTGCTCCCTCAGCCTTGTCCTGAGGATTAGGACATATGCCACAACAGACTCCTTATGAGACTCACACTCACCTTCCCACTCATCTCAAATTAAATCTATAGGTCCTCTCACCCTATGCCCATACAGCAACTCAAAGGGTGAAAAACCTGTGGATTCCTGGGGAACCTCTCTGTAAGTAAACGACTGATGGGGCAAATATTTGTCCCACTCCCTCTTAAACTGACCTGGAAATGCCCGTAGCATGGACTTGATTGTAGAGTTTAACCTCTCAACAAAACCATTAGTCTGGGGATGGTAGGGGGTGGTCTTCATGTGCTTCACCCCACAGGACTTCCACAGACAAGCCAGCAGGCCTGTCATGAAACTGGCACCTCTGTCAGTCAGTATTTCTTTTGGGAAACCTACCCTGCTGAAAATCTCTAACAAAGCATTTGCCACCTTCTCTGCCTCAATGGAGGACAAAGCCACAGCCTCAGGGTGTTGTGTAGCATAATCCACTACCACTAGGATATACTTTTTCCCTGTGAAACTTGTGGTACTCATAGGACCCACAATATCCATAGCTACCCTCTGAAATGGCTCTTTGATCACAGGCAAAGTCATCAAAGGAGTTCTCACCTTGTCTCCTGCCTTGCCTACCTTCTGGCACTGCTCACAGGTCCTGCAGTGCCCTGTTACACCTCTGGAAATTCCAGGCCAATAGAAGATCTGCATAATATGCCTCTTTGTACATGTTATGACCATATGACCTGCAAAGGGAGTATCATGGGCTATGGCTAAAAGCACCAGACAATAGGGTCTAGGCACTACCAATTGCTGTACTCTCTCACCTTCTAACCCTCCCTCAGAGGTCCACTCTCTGTATAGTAACCCTTTATCCCAGTATACAGATCATCCCTTTCCTTGAGAATCAGGTGTCTCCGTAGTTACCTGCCTCAGGCCTTGCAATGTAGGGTCTGAGAGCTGAGCCTGTCTCAATCTCTCCTTGTAACCCTTCCCAACTCCCCTTCCACAGGAAGTCTGGAATCCTCTGACAGTGGTGCCTCACCGTCAGCCTGGGTACTACTACTCCCCTCTACTTTTGCAGTTACTCTGTCCAAGGGATCATCAGTACCCCCAAGCAGCTGTGGTTCACTTTCAGTCTCACTGCTACAGAGTAGTTCCCTCCCTGAAGTAACCACCTCACCAGTTCTGGCTGTAAGTATGCAGTCTTTCTGGGTATCCCCCAGGCTACCACACCTATGTGGTGGTGTTGTGCTATATATTTGACTATGTCTTCGGATCCAAATGTGGATATACCCCGAGTGTTAAGGGATGAATGTGTTTCTTCATTGGGAGCAGTTGGTGGTTTGGGATCCTTTGTGGGGTCCCAAAGAACAATGGAGTATTACATGAATTCTCAAGCAGCTATAGGTCTAAACCAGGACAATGAAACAGTGAGTAAAAATGTTGGATCTTTATTTGATGCATTTGTCAATGAGAGGGCTAAACGTATTGTTAATCCATTTATGGCAGTGGGACAAACTCTAACCACCATTCTGGTGGAGAAAAGAGAACTGTGTGATAAATTTGAAAAACTGTTAGAGAGAGAGAGAGACCCGTATACACTATAATATTTTGGGCCTGAAGAGGTATATAGAGTTGGACATTACTCCAAAGGGTGTCCGTTTTGTCAAAAATCCGAGCACTCCATTTGATGAGGGCTGTTCTGTGGACAAGCAGTTCAGGGCCCATTGAATGGCAGCTTCACATAAATGTGTAATGGAGTGGCTACAAATATTGCTGGAAAGAGATGAATTAAATACAAAAAGTTAAAACGACAGTTGGTAACTTTATCGAACACTATTACCAACTCTATTGGGGCAGTGAATGTGAGTAATTTTCTAAGTAAAATTAAGATTAAACATTGGAAGCTGAACTGGTGATTTACAAGAAGAAAAAATTGGTGAGAGACATTAATGATTATGAGGGGGGACGAGCTTTCGTGACATCAACCAATCAGCATAGAGATAAACCACGGAAGCAATATGGCAACAAGAAGCAAAAGTTTTCAGTGTAGTTTGCCTTGTCGGATGGTTCAGGTCTAAGTGACACCACAGAGAATTTTGAGGAGGACTATCCACCTTTGCCACATCCACAGCAACCACTTGAGTATAAAAAATGTTTTCGGAACCACGCAGGACAACAACGGCAGGCCCAGAAACGGAGCAAGAATACTGCCTGTAATTCAAACGGCTTCTACAACAGGGACTATAGAAATGGACAATATAACAGTAAGAAATTTAAACATTGAAACATGTAATGCACAAAATTATGTTACTTTGAGTGTAGTGAATATGTCTAACTGTAAACTAACAGAAGAACAGTATACAGTTTTAAATTTAGGTTTGAAGTTCATCACAACGGTTATACCATGGACGCATGTTTTTAAACAGGAAATTTTTAAGTTTGTCTGTAAATTACATTTAAAATGCTTTTTCTCTAACAAAGTAGGCTTGAATGATAATGAAATGAATTTAATTGATGAATTTTCTGATGAAAGCTTTTTTTTCATGCAATGAAGATGGTGAGCAGCAATGTAATGATGATGAAATCTTTAAATGTAATGCTTATTGTTTACTGAATACCTCTAGTATTCCAGTAGTTAATAAGTTTATGCCCCCTTTCCAGAACCAGAGTATCTCCCATTTCAACTCAATAGTCAATTTTGAAGGAGGGAATATATGTAGGGAAGTATTAGAAAATAAAAAATCTATTAATTACAATTTAACTTATAAAGAATGGAAGACATTAATAGAGCTCCTGAATAACAAGGAGCTAGTAATTAAACCAGCAGATAAAGGTAATCAAATTGTTGTAATGAATGCCATACAGTATAATGGGATGTGTATGGAACATTTAAATAATCAAGAAGTATATGAGAACAGTGAAAAATTATGCCTTATTAGAGCAATGGGAAAATATAATAAATTGTTACAGAAAGGTCTACGTTTGGGATACTTCTCAAAGAAGGATGTGGAAATTAAGTTGGCAGATAATAATAAAGAATCAGTGGTATTTTCTTGTTTGCCAAAAATCCACAAAAATTTGAGAGAGCCTCCAGGAAGACCGATTGTATCGGCTTGTAACTATTTTCTACATAATATGGGCTTACTGTTACATGAAAGGTTACTTCCTTACATAAAGAAAACTTCTTATATACAGGATAGTTTTGATTTATTAACAAAAATTGCAGGTATTGAGTGGAAGAGGGAGATGTACTGGATTTTGCTGGATGCGAAAAGTCTTTACACATCCATTAAACACTGTGATGATTTATCTGCTATGTCATATTTTTTAGGGGACAACACTCTGTCTACTTTTATAATAGAGATGATAGATTTTTGTTTGCAGAACAATTTCTTTCTTTCTAATAATGAAATGTATAGACAGAAACAGGGGACTGCCGTTGGGGGCATCTTTTGCCTCCATGTATGCCAATCTTTATATGTCCTTTTTTGAAATAATGTTTTTGTTTAGGCAGGAATTCATGAAACAACAGGTCAAGAATTATTTTCGTTACATAGATGATTTAATTTTTGTGTGTGAAGGAGGGGCAAAAAAGGTTAATAAGTTTATATCAGAGATGCACCAGAACCCGTTTGACCTCAATTTTGATGGTTTACAACAAGGAAATAAGGTGCATTTTCTGGATTTGGAGTTAGAGGGCAAGGAAGATGGTACCATCATAACATGAGTACATAGAAAATTTACTGATGGTAACCAATTTTTACATGCATCTAGTTGCCATCCACCCCATACAATAGCTGCCCTTCCATATAATGAATTCTTAAGGCTGTCAAGAATTTGTAATAAGGAAGATCTTTTAAAGAAGGAAATTTGTAAATGGGTAGACATGTTTATAAAGAGAGGGTATAGTCCAGATATGGTTAAGGAGGCAATATATAGGGTACACTATAGGAATGTAAATAATCAAGTTAAGAGAAATAAAATAATACATGAAATGGAGTAATTTAAATTAAATGAAGTGCAACAAGTTTATTTTGCCTCTATGTAGAATATTAGAAGTAAAGAAATAATAGAGATGTTGGAGCATTATTGGAAATTTTTGATGCATGATAAATTTTTGGCAAATGTTTTGCCATGACATCTCTTGAGATTGTATGTGAGAGGGAGAAGGATAAGGGACATGTTAGTCCATGGATTATTTGCTTTACCAGATTTACCAGTACCTAGAATGTTGATGGAAACAAGTACAATTAAATGTGGGAGATGTCTAGTGTGTCCACACATTGGCAACCATTTTGAATGTATTAATAGTATTTCTTTTACTCCTAAAGATAGATTTTCATGTGAGTCTAAGGGGGTAATTTATATTTTAAGTTGTCCATGTAATATGTTTTATGTGGGAGAAATGAAAAGGATGTTTCAGTTAAGATTCATGGGACATATTAGGGACATTAAAAATTGTAAACAAGAAAAAACAATTGCTGCTCACTTTATGAAATTGCATAATAATGATTATTTATTGCTGAAGGGAAGCATTTTAGAACAGATTAAGTGTTTCTGTATGGATGAAAATGTTTTAATGGAAAAACTTTTGTATAAAGAAAGTATCTATATTTTGAAGTTTAATACATTGGTCCCTATGGGACTTAATGGGGAACTGAATTGGAGAAGTTTGCTTTAAGGGTAAATAGTTTAATTAGTTAATTAATTATTTACTTGATGTATAATGTGTATATAAGCTTGATGTTTGATGAGATTTGTATTCCAGGAAGGTGTTTTCACCTAGGTGCTAGAATTAAAACAGTTTTACTGGAAGATTTCTGTTTCATTTGGATCCTGGTTGTTCATATACCAGACCCACATGCTTTTCTCCTAGACTCACTGTGTGTAACTGCATAAGCATATGGTACTGCCTCATCCAAATCCTTCCCTATCAGGACATCTGCAGGATGGTAGTTTGGTACCCTTGTTGTCTCAAGACAACCTACTGTTGGCATTTTGTCTTTCCCACTTACTGGCTCCCTCATCTTTTGTTCCCAATATTGCCTCTGTAGACACCTGTATGCCACATGACCCCACTGGTTGCATTCAAAACATTTAACCCTAGCTCCTGGATGTTTACCTGGACTAGTGGCTTCCCCTGCTACTGGCAGATTCTGTTGGGACAGTCTGTACTGCCCACCATGGGTTCCTTTAAACCCATGAGCAGTACTGGGGGCACTTTCCTGTGCAGGGCTCCCTGCTTGCCAGGTATAGATCTCCCTTCTTCCCCAACTCATCTAAAGTAGCACATTGTCTATCAGCTAACCAGATCCTCATGTCCTCAGGCAAAGTGCTAAGGGCTTGTTCCCTCACCAAAAGGTTTGCCAGCCCTTCAAAAGTGGTGACCTGACATCCACTCACTCACTTATGGAAATAAGTGCTCAGTTCAGCAACATATTCACACACACTTTCATCTGCCTTGTGTCTATGCTCACAAAACTTTTTCCTATACATTTCAGGTGTTAGCTTAAACAATTCTAACAAGTGATTTTTAACAGCAGTATAATAAAAACATGCAACGTCAGACAGTAAATAGTGTGGGAAGAAATAGCCAGGAAATTTTTATGGCTAGGCTTGTATAGGCCCTAGGGCCGATAGCCTAGTACCAACCTATGAACCTATAAAACAGTTACAGCTTTACCATGGAGTAAGGGGGTCAGGAACCGTACCCAGAGCCTTTGGTCAGCACTATACTGTTTGCATACCCTCTCAAACATATGAATGAAACTATCAAAATGATCCCCCCTCTTTAAATTGCAGAAGAAATTTACTGACCTTATGTGCTTCTGGGGTCAAGTTACTCCCTTCCTCATTACCACCATGACTCTGGCGAAGAGTCAGCATTTCCCTCTCATGCCTCCTCTGCTAGTCTTTTTCCTCAGCTTCTGCCTCCAAATGCCTGGCCTCTAACTCAAGTCTCTTTAGCTCCAGATGAATTTTAAGTCCTCTGCAGAAAGGTTGGGCTGTCCATTCTCTGAGGGTATTATATCTCCACTGCCAGTCTGATTGTCCTCCTGGTTGCTGTTTCCTGATGCAGCTGTAACCAAGGCTGCAATCAGGTCTGCCTTAGTCAAGTTTCCATGCACCAGTCTCCTAGCCTGGCACATCTCCACCAGCTGGATCCTTGTCAGCTTTCCATAATCCTCTGATGACATGCTGCCTGCTCACCCTGACTAACTAAGCTAACAAAAGAAATAAAACAATTGTGATCTGAACTCTGAGTATTCACTGCATGGCTGATTTAGAGTACAACACACCTTCAAAGCTCACTGTACACAAGCTACAGGAATTCACTCTACCCACACCACTACAAGCCAATTAGCATCTGCCACCAATTAATATGTGATGTGGATATCCCACCACTGCCAAATAATTAATATGTGATGCCTGTGCCCTAACCTAGCAATCAAGGAGCCTCAATCCTCACCACTATCACCAGTGAGGGGAGTCTCATATAGGAGGAAAGGATAAATACACACAGTAAAGTGCAATTTCCCTTAAGAGAACCAGAGATCACAGTCAGTCCGGGGATAGTCACTCCCTTGCTTTCCAGGTCCCCGATAAGACTCCCCACTGGCACAGCTATACAGTCCAGATCTCAGCCTAGTGGGTAAGCTAAAACTTCCAGCACCCTCTCTGTCCAACCAGTGCTTCATGTCCCTGCCCAAGTAGCTCACACACACACACACACACACACACACACACACACACACACACACACACACACACACACACACACACACACACACTTTGAGAAGAGTTTATACTATCACACATACACTCCTGGGGAAGGCTGGCACAGGCTCTGCAGCTGTGCCCCTTTGTCTCAGACTATATAGTAGTACCAGCTGCCACCACCCACTAATATCTATCAGCTACTCAAAGGGCCTTAAAAGGGTGTCCAATTATTACTGTGCAATATTATTATCCAATTGGTAGTATAGCCCAGGGCTAAAGCTATTAGAGTGGCTTTGTACAATTTTATCAAAGGCATGCAAGTACTGTAAGGATCTTAAACTATCTCTACAAAAACAGCCACGGTTGAAAGGGTTTAAAAATATTTAATAACAAATAGTCAAACCACAAGACAATACTTTTTACTACACACTGCTAGTCGAGTTCAGAGTTCACAGAGAAATATTTAAAATAATTCAGTAGTACAGTTCTGATAGCACAGAAAAACACTTAGTCTAATCTTTTTAGTTTCTAGCTATTTCTAAGAGAAAACACAAGTCTAAGATAAACTTACATATAGAGCAAGACAGTGCTGGTGAATTGGGTGGTCAAGACAAAAATGCTTAATGCTCTCTGAGTCTCTCTGTTTTTAAAATCACATTCCTGGTTTACATTACATAATTTTTGACACTTTCCTGGTTCCCAGGCTAACAGAAACTACATTTACATTCTTCACCTCTGGGCAGAAACCAGAGCAATAAAGGACATTTATACATGCAAATTCTGGCCATTAACCCTGGCCTTAAAACAATAACAAGAATTCCTTCATCTAGACTGTCCGAAGCCGTGTTTACATCAGAGGGTCACAAAATGTTTTACTTGGTCAACAGAGTGCACTGTTGTTACATTTTTTCAGTTCCACATGTAACACTAAATTTACCATTTAAGACAACAAGTCTGTGGTTTACATTAATATTTGCAGATGACAGAATTATCTCCAAAATTCTGTCTGGCTAGGCTGGCAGCCTTCACCCATCTTCACCCAATCTTCACAGTTATATTTGTACCTGTTGTTGAGGGACCTGAGTGTGTGCGTTATGTGGCATATCCTGGCACCTGACAGTGAGCTGACTGTTACTTTCTCCTTATTCAACCTAGTGAGTGGGTCATCAGTGTGCCTCACTATCGAGTCACCTATGACTAGTATGTTGGGCATGCTGTTTTGCCTTAGGGGCTTTGGTTGAGTGGCACATTGCTTAGGAGAGTTATGTGTCTCATGATTAGTGTTGTGTTGTAACTCAGAAATGACAAAAACCACGAAGTAAATAAAGTACCAGAAATAAAGGCCACTTTCTAACTGCAACACAAAACTCCAAAACTTATTGTTAGCGCTTTTGTTTGCCCACAATGAAGGAACTTCTTCAGACATCAAATCACATCAATTCACAGTTTAAATAGCACAATTAATTATGACATCATAATCACTCCCAAGTACAATTTTTCAGGCCCTTAAAAAAATTAAATAAATATACACATATAAATATAAATAAACATTTAAATACACATTCTTAAAAACCTCTATTTATTATGACATCAGACCTGCTCCTTATAACTTTTTATCTAATTAAAGCTTTTAATTTTAAAACACATTTTAAAGAGCAGGCATCGTTTAAGCCAGGGAAATCAAAAGCATTAGTCTTCAGTTGCCAAAGTAACTCCCTCTCCTCAAGTCTTAATGACCAATGTCTCCCGCTAGGACTAATATCCACCTTTTCACACCTTTTGCTTTCCCTGGCTTAAGTTTGTACAATGTTGATAATTCCTACCCACTAGCCAACATTTCAGGGCATCAGCAAATTAAGCCTGGTAATCCTGTTTCACAGTCAAGGCTTTGCCTCTCTTCTTCATGGTGCTAGCCAGTGTTTTGTTTTCTCTATTTATTCTCTGATTGTAGTAGAGCAGTTTTTATGTTAGTTCTTTGATTGATTACAATATATCAGTGGTGAGGTTATGGAAAGAAGAGGCATTACTCATACATTGGAAACACTGATGACTACATCTATGGCACTATAAAACAGGTCATACTATTGTAAACTGTTTATGTGGCTTATTCATGGACTGCATAACATTGATTGGGTTATGTGTATGCAATGGACTGGCCTCATAAATACTATATCATAAAGGCTGATTTTTTTGTCTCATTTATCTCATTTGTTTTTGTAGTACTGGGTATGTATTGCAAAAATTGTACTTTCAACATGAGTAATAAAAAAAATGTCTGTACCACGTCTACAGCCTGTACCCTCACTACATTATTAATTTTAAGGCAGTTCAGTAACTACTGATGTACAGTAATGGGGTCAATACCATTTAATCGAAATACGTATTCATCGAACACTAATGAGCAAAATTCATTTCAGAGAACCCAGACTTTTCCCAGGGTTAAGAAGCACTTGGACATCACTGCAACGTTTCCCTTTTCCCTAGTGTTATGCAATCTCAGAGTTGGTATATATAGTTAGAGGGGTGTGTGGGGCTGTAGTCCCCCACATTGGGGAGTGTGGGTGATGAAGACTCCCACTTGGGTGGGATGATTTAGTGTGGTGTCTGTTCTGCAGTGGTTGTGAGTAAGTGGTTTCTAACCCTGGTAAAAAGTCTGAGGTTTGCTGAAATGAGTTTCACTGATTAGTGTTCGATCGATACATATTTGATGAATACATATTTCAATTAAGTGATATAGACCCACAGTAATGATTGTAAACAAGAATTTGCACTTACAAACTGATAATTAATATTAATTACAATAATACATTAACACTTTAAATGAACATTTTAAAGTCGTAAATTTATTTCTGTCTAGCTTATCTGCCATGAGTTACCTAAAATCTAGGTTTTGTTCATCCACGTCTGTCCTACTATGGTCAGTACCTGGAGATGAACTAATGTGGTGGTGCAGTATAAGAACTGTTTTATTGTCTGTGTTTTAACATTTTTTTTTTTTTTTTTTTACAGGTAGTTTCTCTTTGTTCTTTCATTCATTAAAACAGTGATTCTTTCCTGCCCCGTTATGAAGTGCTGAGATGCCTTATATCACAATGTCATTATATACTTAACCAGTCATGCATTAGGGGAGGCACCTGTGCATCTTTCTTTCAGTCCATCTTGAGCTCTAATATGCCTTGCAGTTCCCACACTTGTAAATAAGTAATACTAATAATAATAATAATAATAATAATAATAATAATTCTCTCATCGAATTGCCAGTTAGTGTTGCATTCCGCACTTATCAAGGGAACAGGACATAGAAGTAACACATAGGGTGTGAAATGATAGGCAAGCATTCAGGTGTAAAAGTCTGCTAAGTACCATATGGGAATAGCTAATATACTGTACTTTATTTAAGTGTCTCTAGAGCTTAAATACAGAATAACCTGATGCCCCAGATTTGTTGATTACTTACTAGACACTAACTTCTGTCACCAAGAGTATGCATAGCATTCTGTAAAAGTTAGTAATACAGTTTTTCATTTTAGCTAAAGAAAAAAAGCCATGTTTGTGCTCATAATACCTATTTGTTTTTTACTTGCCCCAGTTTACATATTATAGCTTATCATCTATTTAGTAATTTTTATTAATTGATTTTAATCCCCATATTTCTAAAGATGTTGCTTTTTATGACTGGATATGTGAAAATGCACAGAAAAAAAATGTCATTGCCTAGCAACATTTTAAACATATTTCAAAATCCATTGCCAAGAAAAAAATGTTCCCAGGAAAAATTGTTCTACATAAAAAAAAAACAGGTCTATATTATATATTCGAAGCTTCAAAATGTCGAACCACATAAGTTCAACAACATAGGAGCAAAACTTGAATCTTCGAATATATAATAAAAACGTAAAAAAAAACAAAAACACTTACCTTTATGCTCTGAGCAGGGGGGCAAGCCTCCCTGCACCCCCCACACCCCCCTATTTAAATATACCAACTCCGAGACCACACCTCAGTGCAGAACAGGGAAATTTTCCCATTCTGCGCATAAGGAGCCATTGCTTTTCACCTTCGAACTTTTCAAAGTTCGATCATATGGTGCGAACCGTATGACATTCAAACTTTGAAACGTTCGATAATTTAATAGGGCCCCTAAAAACTGCTATACAACATGCAAACAAACAGGATAGACACTCTTTTAAACAATTTTGAATAGCACACTTCTAACAAAAGTTAATGATATTCTGAAAATCTATTATTCTTTCATTTTTATTTCAGGCCACAATGCAAGATAACATGTCCAACAGAGCAAACTATTCATTTCTGCATTTCATATTTATTTACCTACCAAACTTACTCACTTACAGTTAACTGTTTTAACTCTACTGGGCATAAACCATTCACTAGAGAATCAAGGGAGTTAATTAGTCTTCGATTACTAAACAGTAATGCAGTGTAATGGCGCGCCAAATTCAGAAAACAGACGTGTTATTATGCATTCTAAAGTATTAGCTATTACATGCAATAATGAAGTGCATAATCATAACATTTAGTTAGCATTGCATACTGACTCAGTAACCAAAGGAGAACAAACGATGGAGATAGATTTGAATAATGATATGTATATTGTACAATAAATAACTCAGGATAAGTTAAACACGATTTTCTTTCAAAGAGGGAAAACATTCCATTGTTTGAGCACTGATATCTTTGACATGAATATAAAGCTTTGGCCTTGGGTTTAGAGATTGGCTAATATTCCTATAGCTGCATCTAACTCAAAGATGATAAGGCAAGATAAAACAAATATATATACAGCTATTGTAGAAAAGATGATAGAAAAACAGAGAGGCATTAAATTTACATGATTTGGAGAACATCATGTTATTAGCTTTTTTATCACAGACATTCCTTAATTTGAATACAGATTTTTTGCCAAATATTTAACTATGGTTTTCTAATACACTATATTGAGAAGGCAACTCATGCCAGTGTGTAGAGAGGAATACGTTTGGAGTATTAACATTCATTTTTCTTTGGACTATAGGAATAAGAAGTTTTTGATTTTTGAATCTTAGTTCCCTGCCTGTCATGTGGCATGATACAAGAGTGGAAAAGTGACATTTTTTGTTTTGCTTTAACAGTTTAAAGTAAACAAATGTTGGTTATGTAGTCAGCTTTGTGCACATCCATTTTCTTTTTTCAAGGACATTACAATGGTGACTGGGTGATAGAAGATTTGTAGCAGACCTCATGGCGCTATTGTATATACAGGTAGGTTTGTCAGATTGCTGGATGAGCTATCCATAACACTGCTGCATTACTGAAGTCTAAGGAGTAGTAGGACATGTCAAACTTGTTGTCGTTCTGGCTGTTAGAGTTTTATTATATAAAAAATATCTGATTTGCAATTAGTTTTCTTTACACTTCCAATGTATTTCTTGAAAATAAAATCTTTAAGACAGGCCCAGGTATCTCCATTGTCCATTTCCTATTCTTTGTAGCACTGCTTGCTTTACTGGACTCATAACTCTAATTACATCCTCATGGGCTACATCACCAACTAAACGTACACCACAGGGTGGAGGACAGTAAGCCACAGATGAATAATGTGGAAAACAGCAACTGCGACCAGAATCAGCTTTATGAACTAGTAAAAGTTGAACACTTTCATCCACACAATAAAACTTGGACTTCTTCAGAACATAACCTCACCCAACAATGCTCTGTTTAAATAAATAAGGTCATTAAACTTATTAAGAATTTAAAGCTATGGTATTAAAACGTATAAAGCTCTAAAATAAATGTCACCATAAATAAATCAAACAAATCCATTCACAGTTTAGCTGCTCTTAATTTTAAGACAGGTTTTATAGAACTTCCATAATTTGATCCAGATTTATGACCTGTATCTAATTTCGATGACATTTTATGTTTTTGATGAAAGCGCTCAGCTTTTATTAGTTTAATAAAATGGTTCTGGTCCTTATCTGGTATTTTAGGTTGTTGTTTTCAGCATTATTCATCTGTGGCTTATTGTTCTCCATACTGTGCTGCACATTTAGTTGGTAACTGAGTTGTTTTTGTATGTGCTTGTGACATTATTTGGATCTTCATGAGGTGTATATGGTGTAGAGACTGAATGTGCACTGATGTGCCAAAATATTTTCTTTTCTTTTTTTTTTATTTCCAGCAGTCCTTAATGAAGTTAATACTTAATTACAGTTCATTTATCAGTTTATCTTGTCTATCTATATCATGAATAAGAGTGGACTCAGTAATGTGTTGTATGTATCTGTTCAGTATGTAGGTATAATGACACAAGCAGCACTATATATGCTGCATTTTGATTTGCAGTATTGTTTCTATGTATCTTGGGTCATGATTGAAAAAGGAACCAAGGACCAGCCTGCTTATCCAGATAGCAAAAATAAATACATTCCTAAAAAACAAATAAATAACTGAATATATAAAAGTAAATAAAGACAGAAATAAATAAATACATACATGCATGCATACATAGTTAAATGATTAAATAACATAAAATGAGATTCTGAGGACAATAGTGGATGAAATATAGATTCATTTGGACATCCCTATAGTTCAGTAATAAAAGTTAGAAATTCATGTTTTATTAGAATATGGTCTGCTTCTTTCAGACAAATAACATGAAAGCAGTTTAATGAGTCTGGTTTGTGTACTACTTCATTTAGCCTGTGGATTATGATGCTACAGTTAACAAGATATGCTTTTGCTATATCAAAAGAAAGTTATGACAAAAATTACCAAAGCATTAGAAGAACAGAAGCGAAGAACCCTGAGATACATCATCAATCATGTAGGCTTTGTGCAAAGCCTATATGGCTGCACCTCATTAGTGTGATGAGCAACAACGTTCATTGAATATATGTGCTGCTCATCACATGTACATGTTTACAAGCACCATTTTTTGGTCAGAAGCAATGTTGAAAATAATGAAATGGTGTATTGAAGGACAAGCACACAATGTAATCAAAACCACTTGCTTGTAGGCAAACCTATTATGCGAGCACCCGTAGACAGCTTATATGAAGTAAGAACATGTTGATTACAAGAAGTAAGTTGCAGGGAATGTTACCTGGGGACAATCTACACAGAATGCAATGTTAATAGTACAGACATAAGTACAAGGGGAGTGTAAATGGGGGAAATGACTCAGTTAATGCAGCAAAATGTGATTATGTCACAGAGAAACATTATAAACAGAAACAGACTCTTTACCCATGTGCATAACTAAAAATGGACATGCTAACAAGGGATGTGAGAGAGACATAATGCAACACTTTAAGAAAGGGGAGTAAATGCATTCGTAATGTTGATAACATGCCAAGCTGAGTTAACAAATAGTGAGGACAGTGGATACATTAGGGGGTATTTGCATAGACTGCAGTTATTGATTTCAACATGTACATACAGGGAATATATGTGTGGTAACTGACAGCAGTATTGTATTCTCCACTTCATCATGTATAAACAATAAGAAAAGAGTTGTATAGCTGCTGTGCTATGCACAGCAGAAAGGGACATGTTTTACCATTTATTATTTGACAGCTATAGACAGGGTGTATATTACCTTGATATGTGTATTAGACAAGCATGTGTTTGATTTTCATGTACATCCTAACCAGTAATATAACTTTCAAAATACACAAGTGACAAATGGCAACACAGATATGATGACATTGCTGTAGATCAAGATCTGTGTTCATAAATGGAGAGCATCTACTACATGGTTATACAGGACATGCTCACAAAAATGTAGTGAACACTGCTATAACAACATGCAAACAATAGATACACACAAGAAAGTGTCCTAGCACAAGCCCAGTCACACTTTATGATGATTTTGCATAATGCCATATGGTTAGAAATGGTATGCAAATCATCATGTCCTATAAAGCTGCACAGTGTGAAGAAAGCAATAGCAGTCGTACATACACGTTTGGAGGAAGATATGCAATACCGACATTCGTATTTGCAAATTAAGTAACGCAATTGTAATACCAAGCATTCGTATTTGCAAATTAAGTAACACAATTGAACAAGCAATGACACACACAACAACTGTATCTTGCCAGACTGAAACGTGAATTCCAACAGTGGAATTCCATGAAGGTGTTTTACCGAGGCGCTAGAATAAACTATTGGTTTCAGTGCCGTTGTTTTTATTTGGAGTCCAGTGCATCGGTATCCTGTTGTATTCATATTAAGGCATTAGTTTACAGTTCTTTTCTGCATATAATTGTGTTATGTTCCTCTTCACTTTATCATTATAATAATTTGGGCAAGATCTGTACAAGGCAGCATTCCAATATGGAGCACATTAATACAGCAGCAGGATCATTTTCAGTTAAAAAAATGTGCAGCCAACAGTTACATTCGCCGGAGTCATAACAAAACATTCAAAAACACTTTGTCATACATCTGAATTCGAACCTTAAGAGTATTCCAAGAAAAATCTATAGACATGAGTATTATCTAACCACACCACATAAATACTCCTACTCTACAAATTTCAAATATGATAAGAGATCAATGCAAAGGAGAATGTATGTATTACTCTTTATTGACCTCATGACATTTGTAAAATCATATAACGTGTACATTGCATCCATTAACAATAAATATGAAACTGTAAAATGTGATGATGTAGAAGTATGAACACATACAGACAGAAATGAAGACAGTGATAGAGACAAAGAATGTTATCATTTTTCTGGGTCATTTTTTAAATCTCCTTGAGCTGTGATAATGTTATGTTTTTCTTGATAAGTAATCTGTCATGCTCTATACAATGAAGAGTTTCCAATATGGAGTAAGCAGGGGGGGTCATAAAGTATAACCATGGCTATGACTTATGCAAGATAAAGGTGGGTTACCAAGATAGTTAGACAACACACACATAATAGTAATATAATTAAAACATTAAATATGATTTTCATATAATTCTGGATTCAGACCCCTGACAATATACCAAAACTACTTCACAGACATGTGAAGTATATGAACACATCATACTTGAAATATTACTTCACAATCTGAATTATACTGATTTGATGGGGCAGTCTCACAACAATGAGGCAGAAAAGAATGTAGCCATCAGGCGTCATCATAGTAATGCCAATTTTAACATTACATAAGGTGTACATTACAGCCAGTTGCATAACAAATGATCCAATGCAGAACAGCGATGTGGTATGTTAAGGTGTTATGTGTCATGATTTACACATTTGTCATGAAGCCAGAAATGTTTGGGAAGCATGCTTCCTTACAATCTTTGGAACTGGAACATTATGTGTGGGGCTCATTCAGGTCTCAGCCTGTTCAAGAGAAGATTAGCCTGGCTGCACATAGTGTAGCGAGACTAAGCACAGTAGCACAAAAGGCAAAAACGTAATGCAGCTAAAGACAAACATTCACAAGATTTTGCCATAAACTGGGTCCTTCCATTTCTACTAAGTTAGTGATGCTGCTCAGTGCCAGAAATTGTGCAAATGCAGAGGAGGAAGTCTGATCACTCATAAGGGGAAGAGGGAAGATACATAGACTGGGGAAGAGGTGAGGATCAAGTAGATTCTGACCAAAGCAGGATAACGGTGGCTCAAAATATGTAGGCAACAGCTACACATAAAATAGTGTACTAAAAACAGTAAATAACACTTTGTTAAAGCCTGGATTAGAACCATTGAAAGTATGCAAAAATAAGTCTACAGATCTGAGAATTAACTTATCACACTATAAAGGATTTCCTTCTTCACACACTGTAAATCACACAATTGAAGGGACACTGAAAACTTACAGAAGCAAAAGCAGTGAACAGAGAGAGAAATGGAGAGAAATAGCAACAGTATTGTTTATGGTACATGAAGGGCTATCTTTATGGTGTGTTACTCATTTTTTTCAATAAAGTGTTTGTTACAGGGAGCAACAAGGGGTAGGAGAGTAGAAACATGAGTAAGACATAAGCAGGGTAAGGGGGGCTTACTAAGTCTTGCTGTTGGGGCTAGAATGTTTTTGCAAATGTTTTCTTGCTACACTATTCAAATTCTATGTTAATGAAATGTTGTAAATGGCACTAAATTCAGACATTTGCACTTAAACATATGATAAGAATATAAAATGTCATAAAATAATAATTTTACATGCAGCTGTAAATGAACCCATAACACTATGCAAATATGTTATTTTACAGACAATGGAATTATCTCGACACACCACATAGGATCTTCTAGTTTATTATATCCAGTAGCCTAATAACCATTAGAGTAACTGTTTCAAAGTAGTGCCTTTGCTCTGCCTTTACTTTGTATTCCATAGCAGAGTGGATTTAAACACATTTGTACGAAAGTAACCAGACTACTATAGCTAAAACTAAAATCTTCAGCTTTTGCCATAGGAAGTTGGCACCCATGTCAATAATGGGCACAGGCAGCCTGTGGATAGTTTATCTCCCAGGCCCCTGCTTGTAAATGTTTCACTTCCCAAGCCCCTGCTTATACTTATTAAAGTAGTAGAACTTGTCAGAGATTTGTTATGCACGGCTAGGGTTAAAAAGGTTATTGTGGTCATTAGCTTAGTAAACATCTACACACCTAACTAGAATTTGCTGTCACTGAGCATTGGTATGCAATGCCAACTTCCATGCAAATGCTGAGGACAAAAAGGGAACGCTTTTCAATGGGCAATGTATGGCTATGTGTGTTGTGAGTGATTCTATTTTTTGACCGGATTAAAAGTGTGAAAAAGGATTTGATAGGACAGTGGTGAAAATGGGAGTAGCAAGCAGAGGGTAGGACACAGGGGAAAGAATACAGGAATTTGCAGGAGAGTGGTGTGAGACCACCATAGCTATCTATTTTTTCAGAAAATAAATGTAATATTGTACACACAGTTTCATGGCTTTAGAGAATCACTACACCAGGGATGGGAGAGAAAAACAGAATAACATTAGATAGCCAACTGGACCAAATCAAATGTGTCAAAGTGACTCATTGGCAAATTAATTGGAGAGCTGCATATTAGGCATAATTTGTTTGATACTCAAGTGTCCATTTTTTTTTTTATTAGAGAGAGGAATGTTGCAGACGTTGATTAGGAATGAGAGGGTCAGGTAGGTATGTAGGTTAAGTTAAGTAGCAGGTGTAGACATGCAGGACATAAAAGACAGACAGGGATGGTTATGGGTACAAAAGGTTGGGTGCCACCATGACTGCGGATAGGGAGGGACCTCAGAAGTACATCCACATCCAGCTTGAGAACAGTAAGAATTGAGTCCTCACCCTCAAAACTGTTATCACTGTCTCCTGTGTCAATATTCCAGATGCGGCATCATTTTGCCAGTACAAAGCAAGACCATTTTAACCCTGTAAGTCTGGCCTCCATCAGCCCTGTCAGCTCCTGAAGGGTGAAAAAATTGCCACCTCCCCTACTACTGCCCCTGGAGGGTACCAATGCACCTGCAGCCAAGGCAGAGCTGCCCGATGCAGGTAGAGCAGGTAGGGCAGGTGTTCTGGAGGCAATGCTAGTAAGTTGTGAGCCAGATATACTGGGTGTCTGTGCTGCCTGTGCTGGTTCTGCTGCTGTCAGCTATGGAGGTATGGAGGGCCAAATAACAGTGGTCAGTCTAACACACTGTGGTGATGGTCATGTTGTTTTCATCAGAAATGGATTTTATATATATATATATATATATAGAGAGAGAGAGATGTATATAAAGAGAGATACAGCTTTTTCAATACTTAAATCAATACGAGTAACACATAAGTACACCTTTGGCACATCGAGATATTATGGGATGGAATTAGTGTCATAAAATCAATCAATAGCAATGATATAATATGTCTAATAAAATCATGTATTTCACTTTGTTATATCAGATAAATGTTTTCAAAGGTAATAACTATATCTAGAAAAACTATAATGTGTGTTTCTAGGTACTGAACTCACATACAATTAATCTGATGTACTCTCTGCCTAACGCAATCACCTAGAACTATTAGATCAGGCATCTATGCAAGATATCAAAGATAAGGTGTGCCTGCTCAATATGACATACAGTGAATGACTAAAAATACTTCTCTGCCTTGCATTCAGAGCAGATGCATACTATTCCTGTGCCTTTTTGAGGTGACTCATTCTCTCCGGATGTACCTTACCATTTTTTGCTATTTCTGCTGCAGTGTATACAATAGACAATAGTAAGACAGAGATATGAAAGCATAATGAATAACTGCGTTGGTTGGTTAATTAATGCCATACCATAGACTGGTGATGAGTCAGTATACTTACACAACTGAGGGGCATTTGCAGTATTAAATTCATCTGCCCATTGACTTAGGAAGTTCTGCCTGCACATCTTCATGTCACTGTAGTGGAGATGGCATTGCACCCCAGGGTGGTGGATGCTAGTTGCACTGGAGACAGCCTTGGCCAAGCAATTCCAAACCTCAGCCTTATACTGAGACCCGGTATAATCTTCCTGCAGCAGTCTCCATCTGTACTGCTTCATAATGAGTGCCAGAAAAATACTGGACTTCTCAATATCCCATCCTTTACGGAACACCATTCCAAACATTCTCAGCAATGTCTGCTGCATTCAAGGTAAAAGTATGTGTCTAAATTGATGCCCAGTTCAGATCTCACATGTAAAATGTGTGCTAAAAATGCACAGCTTTGCCAGCTACAGTCATACAATGGAAAGCACAGCAAAGGATTGACAGTCTCATTGGCACTGAGTACATCAAAAAGCACTTAGGGTGTGAAATATGGCAGTGAAATGTTGCCAAGTGTAATGCTCAAACTATTAATACATGTCCCAATGTTAAGCACAGAAAGGCTTTATGGTGTTTATTATAATCATGGTTGTTTGGAGGAAAAATGGTATGACTTCTGACATATTAGACTGTTGGAACTTACATACCAGTATTATTTTTTATTTATTTTGCATTTGCTGACCGGAAATGTCTGACTAAGCTAAAGCCCTTTTTCAGCGGAGGCCCGGGGAGAAAATCTCCAAGTAGTACAAACAATTTTAAATAGCATAGAAATATCATGGTAGTTTCAAATCAGTTACAGTAGTTACAAAAGTTTAAAATAAAAACAAAAGTCAGATAATATTAGCATAGTAAATAAATCTAAGAGCTGAATAGCTGATAACAACAAGGCTAAGGAAATTACATCAAAAGCATATGGAGTAAGCTGTTTATCCTATTTATTATGTATTATATAAACAGTTACAGTAACTCTAGATGCATTTATAGATATGGAAGTAAGAAAGTAAATTTGAGGTAGTTAGGGGAGAAGGAATAGAGTAGTCAGGTCAGCAGAGATATAATGACTGAGTAGAGGATAGTAAGGAGTAATGGAGATAGATGGTTATTACGTAAGATGGTTGTGGTCAGGGAAGGTGTGAACAGTGGCAGGTCCTATGCCTATTAAAGTACTCTTTTCAGATTGAATAGTACCTCCTGAGAACTGACCCCAATATAAAAAAATGATAAAATGCTAAACTTTGCTTAACTGTCATTGTCCTAGGAAAACTTACTTGTTAAGATGTCAATTAGTGGTATACAAATTTAAAAATTAATGGAGATATACTTCTGGGATGCCTGTATGTCTGAGGCCATGGGACTGCATTTATATGCAAAAGGCAGTATTTGCATTTGTAAATACATTTCAGATGCATGCAACTGCATGACCTGAGTAATACATGGCAAGTAAGGTTACATACATACTTCAGAAGTCATACTGTCATATTCTGCGCATCATACCTATGCATGTGCATTGAACAATAAATATCATCATTGTCATGATTAACATAATTTAGACACATTATATTGGGCTTCTATAGCAAGCAGTAATGATATATGTGTTGCAGTACACAGTTATGATACTCATGTGTATTTACTGTGACCTTCCTAATAAAATTATTGTGACAAATGATATTCTGACCACCTCTATAACATTGTCTGTTAACTGGATTTGAATGCTGCATCAGTTGTTCCCTTTCATTAAGCTCATTTCCTGTACACCTTGTGCCACATAGATAATTACCTGATAGGTGGAATTTATTCCCTGAGTACCATCTAGAGTGCAGAAGGCTGTGTACTGGCACCAGGCTTGTTTGGAATACAGATAGCATCTCAAATTAAAATGTTTCACTTTTTTTCTTAGGAAGTGAAAAGTGTTTGCACACTGCAGAGTGAAGTGCAATTGCAAAAGGCGTTAAAACATAGATGAACATTAAACAAAAATTAGATTAATCAAATGGTATACATAACAATGACTAGAGCAAGAAGTGCATTACAATGAATTATTCCTTGTTCTCACATCTCCTTGCCACATCAGAACTTTAATTTCTGGCACTCATTATCAGCACCACATGTAATGCAAATAATGGGAAATGGGCAGACAACAGCTCGCATATCAATACTGAGTATAGATGAGTTTCCAAAAACAGAATGATATAACAAAATGTATGTAAATATGTATTCAGATCCCCTCTTTAAAAGTAAGACTTAACTGAATTCAAACCCTGGATTACCTGCCTTCTTCCTCTAAACTCACTTCACTTACATCTTGCACTACAGCAAGGCTGCCTAACAGGTATATTTTTTCACTAAGTGCTATCCAGAGTGCTGATGGCTGCCCACTGGCACCATGATAGTTTGTGCTTCAAAAAGGAACCCAAATAAAATTTTACACTTTTACTTAGGAAGTGTACTGTGTTTGTGCTCTGCTGACCAGCAAGCAAATGCAAAACGCATTATGAAAAAATATTAAAAAACTGCCCTGTATTGTAAATTAACACATTTAATTTATATGTGTAGCAAGGAACAAAGCTGTTATAAAACTAGCATGACAGTCATCATCCTTTTTACACCCGCTTGCAACATCACAAGTAGCATTTAGGTTACCCCTAACCAGGATTTCATGTAATTGCAATTGCTAAAAAAGGTGACACACAGACAAAGAAAGGGCTCATACTTGCCACAGTATATGCATTACTCATTATATCAAAGTTTCGACATATTTTATAAGTATCATGATGAAAAATTGTGACATATGGGTAATTATCCAGCATATATGACACGTATGTCCACATTACTCATTTTTTCCTTTTGTGTTAGCACACTCTATGAAATGTCATAGGTTACAACATCCATAACGCATATTTTTATTAATAATGAGAAGATGCGTATTTACATGGACTACAGATACGATTTTTATCATGTATCACAGACTTTAGCCTGTTCATTTCATATACATTTGGTGTCAATGTATAGTCTGAATCCAGTCATAACATAAAAGTACATATGCAAACTGGATTCCAACCCTGCATTGTCTGTCTTATTTTTCTAAACTCACTTCACTTACACATTGTGCCACAGGGATAGTTACCTTTTAAGTGGAATTTATTCACTTAGTACTATCCAGAGTGCTGATAGCTGCACATCAGCATTAGGCTAGTTTGCACTTCAAAAAGCAGCCCACTTTTAAATTTTCACATCTTCCTTAGGAAGTAGAGTGGAATTCACTGCTATGGACCACTGCCAGTCAAGTGTGCACAATGCCAAATGGGGTGCAAACAATGAGTAGAGAAAAAAAATACTTAAAAAGAGGAAACAAGAAGATACAATGTATGGCTCTACTGAACATATGCTACTTAAGCATCATTATGTTCATACAGAGAGCACCCTCTCTGGATTGAAACTGCAGGACAACAGGGCATTCCCAACTCACCCTCAAGATTATTATTAGTATGTACCACAGATATATACTGTGAAGAAAAAAAATGACATTACATATACTCAGGATGTAACATAGAATCAATTGACATTACAAGTGCAAAAGAGCCAAGTTCTAAACTTTCTCCAGTGCAATATGCAATTAAATGTGCAGATACCTGTAATACTGGCAGCAGTTAAGCTTATCATTCATCACACAATACAAAATAAATAATTTCAGCGCTGTAGCTCTTTTATTCTCTTCATTTTGTAAACATCATTCACTTATCTATGCTTTTTTAACAAGAATGCTTTGTGATTTATCTTACAGTTGATATATGTTTCAAAGAATAATGTTCCTTAAAACTGCAGATACAATGTGCTCAGGGGTACAAACTGTGGTCATAAACAATTATATATATATATATATATATATATATATATATATATATATATATATATATATATATATAAATATATATATATATATATATATATATATATATGTATATATATATATATATATATATAGGATCCATTTAGTACATCAAATTTACGTTTCAACGAAACGTAAATTCACGATTGCACTTCCACAAAAGAGCATTTTGTCAAAAATGCACTTTCGTGTGAAAATAAAAATAATAGTAAAAAAGAGAAGAAATAAAAACATGCAGTTTGCATGTAACCTTAGTTGCACATCAGCATTTAGTTCTGATGTACAACTAAGCAAACTAGTGCTGAGATCATGGTACAGTGGGGATAAGGGAATATTCCCTTTTTCCTACTGCAGTGTGATCTCGGAGTGAGAATATTAAAGTAGGGCAGTGTGGGGGCACAGCACATAGATGGATTTTTTTTTTTAGTTAGCTGATCCAGCGAGTATACTTCAGTGAAAGTGCAGTTTCATTGAAGTGCACTTTCACTGAAGTGGGCATCTACTTTTCTTTTTTGAAGAAGTGTAATTTTGATGAAGAAAGGTAGATCCATATATCTATCTATATATATATATATATATATATATATAGGAATGTTGCTGTCTGAAGTCAGTCACTGTACTCACAAACTTTCTCTTTCTGACACACCCTATGTAAGTGCACATCTAAGAGGACTGACTGTAAAACCTGATTGCTACTGCAGTCAGACTAATTATTCCCTCATGCAAGCCCTTAGCAGGTAAGACATCTCAATGATCATCCTTGTACTGCTGGAGCATGTGCATACAATCAAGCAGGTCCTTACACCATGTTTACTTGCCCTGTACTTAGTGCAGATTGTGAAATTCATGAATTGAATGCTAATGGGTTCACACCTCATTTGCATAGTCATAGTGCTTGTAAGGCTATATCTTCACTATATAAAGGTAATCATGTACATAAGGTAATTTTATTGTAGAAAGTGATACTGCTTTGATCCAGAGAGCTCTATACTACTATTTTTTTTGGAAAACTTGTTGCTACTTTAACAACTGACTTGCTGCAAAGATAGGTTGTTGTTTTTTTGTTTGTTTGTTTGTTTTTTTTTACAAATTGATATATTTAAGCTTACTTACAGATTGCATTTTATCATATAACTACTGGATTACTGCCTGCATTATTCTCAGTAGCTGTTGGCATATCTCTGATCTATTTCTAGATCCTTAAGAAGTTTTTAAAATAATGCAGGAATTTAATGAGAATATTAATCTGTGAAGCTGACCAGTTAGTGCAGAACACTGTTTTGCTACATATTAGAAAGGTCCGGTGTTTTTGCATTATTAGCACAGACTTTTGTGTCAACCCTGTGCTGTATACCACAGAAGTGGATATTATGCAAAATTGTTATCCATTTTTTCTTAACAGATGAACATTATTTTTAATAGTGCTGTAATGTATGACAGAGTTACAGAAATGTGTGTCCTCTTATCAATCTTGCATCAGTTTCTTTCCTTGCTGGTTGTGAGGGGGATGTGTATTAAGTTGTGTGTACTCATATAGAGACTTATTTTCTCATGTATTTTGTGTATGATGGACTGATACATTCATAGATATCTGAGGGGGGTTAACAATCAATTTTGTTTTAGTTATGCCTTTTATCCTGTAATGTTTCTTCTCATACAGGCCTATGTTGTCCATGATAACTACTCCCATAAATTGCCATGCACTGATGCTGAGAATGATGTGGTCATTCAGAGACTACTTCACTATTGGTCATTCCTCTCAGAGAGAGAGAGAGGCAGGGGTGACAATTACTTCTGCGACTATATCTTGGAGCATATAGTCAATCATGTGAGTGTGATCAGAGGCTATGGGAATACATATGCTAAAGTAAGACATGGGGTCAATGATATGATCATGGTGGACAGATGTTAGGCAGCTGCGGTTATTCATGAATGTATGGCTATGGAGTGGTCCTACTACCAAGCCACTATTGACTGAAACATAGGAGTTCCTATACACTGCCAAAGATCTAGAAAGCTCAGCACAGGGTTCACATAGAATCATTGATGATTGGGCTGACATGGAAGACAACCCAGGTGTGTTTACTGCAGAACATCCAGGTATGCAATATGATTAAATAACTGTCATTGCATCTCTATACCTCTCTGTATGTATATATATATATATATATATATATATATATATATATATATGGGTTACGTTCAGAATTTCAAAGCTCAACACTTCAAATTTCATTTGATTGAAGATCATATGTTAGAAGTTTTAAAACTTTGAAATCCTGAACAGAGATTGGAATACAGCACAGACTGGGAGATTTCCCTTGTCCTCACTGTAGTGCAATCTTGGAGTTGGTATATTTATGTTGTGGGGAGTATGGGGGTGCAGGGGAGCTTGCCCCCCTGCATACACATGTTTTTACTGAGTTGGGTGATGTTTCGGGGGGGGGTTCACCATTTGAGGTTTTGGGATTTTGAAATTTCGCAGTGAACCTATATATATATATATATATGTATATGTATATATATATATATGTATATATATATATATATATATATATATATATATATATATATATATATTTATCTATATATATATATATATATATATATATATATACACATACACACTCACACACACGCATATATATATATATATATATATATATATATATATATATACACATATACATATGTGTGTGTGTATATATATATATATATATATATATATATATATATATATATATATATATATATATATAAATATGTATATAGTTTACTATCAAAATGATGAATGAAGGTTCAGCGAACATGGGTATGACGAATGGCAGTTGGTTGATTCTTGTATTGCCAACCTTCAACTGAGTGAGTGTCCTTTGCAGTGAATGCCACTGTGCATTTGCTTATATGTGGTCAATGATATGACTAGAGATTGAGGTACTGTGCAGACTGGGGAATCTCTCCTTTTCCTCGGTGTAGTGCGAACTTGAAGTTGGAATATAATAGTTTGCAGGGGGTGTGGGGGGTGCAGTCCCCCACAGGGGGGTTGCTCGGGGTTTGGCCCTTGGAAAATGTGAATTCCATCTTAGCAATTACATATACTTTGGTATATATAAATATATAATAATCAACATTCTGTGAAAATGGGGAATCTAACATTTTCACCTACTTTGTATACATGATTTTGATGTTGTCTTTTGGAGTAAAAGCTGTTTTTTTTTAAACATTGACATTTTGATAGTAAACCATATATATATATATATATATATATATATATATATATATAAAAATATATATGTATATGTTTTTATATATATATATATATATATATATATATATATATATATATATATATATATGTATATGTGTCTTATATACTTCCATGGTGGTGCAGTGGTATCATTGTTGCCTCACAGCAAGAGGTTCTCCCATTTGATTCTCGGCTGGAGTGCAGGGAATGCCTTCTGTGTGGAGTCTGCATGTCCTCCCAGTAGTTGGGTGGGCATTCAAAAGACATGCATAAATGGGCGTGCCTTAGTTGAAGGTTAAACGTCGAACTGGTACCTCGGCGTTTGTGAAAATCTATTGCCAGTCATTAGCAGACCGGAGTTCCGCTGTGGTGACCCCTAACTGGGAAAAGCCGAAAGACAACAACATATATATGTATATATCTCATATGTTTTATATATATATATATATATATATATATATAGAGAGAGAGAGAGAGAGAGTGTGTATACAGAGAGAGAGAGCCAGAGAGAAGGGTGGAATAGAAGAGACACTGAGGTAGCTTGGGAAAGATGGAGAAAGGGAGTGGCAAGTCAACTTGACAGGAAAGTTTTGTAAGAGATACAGCTTAGTCTGCAACTGTAAAGACAATTGTTTTCTGTTTCTTGTGTCATTTGCTTTATGATGCTTATCATCCATGTTTCATCTTGCTTTTTTGCATCTAGCCACATCTGGTTCTCATTTTCCATGACTACCTGCACATGGTAAGCACACTTGTATTCTTATTAATGTATAAAACGTGTAACTAAAGCTTATTATTATTCATTGAATTAGCACTTCCTAATCTTGAGTATTTATTTCACATAGCATAGGTTTGATATTGTTTATTCTATGTCTCTCTTTGTTTTTCTGCATGTGGAACTTTGAAACTCCTACCAACTGATGTCAAGAATTTCTGTAGTGTCTGATGTTGAAAATAGCAATGAAGAGGCATAGTCTGGGGGTGAGGAGGGTCAGTCTGATGCTAAGGTTGTGCTTCCAAAATCTCCTGCTCATATTTTGGGCACAGTCAGCATGCTTATGCATACCCATGACACAGAGACCTCAGACACAGGACAGGTTGAGTGGTGACAGTTAATCAGAGAAGTATAATTTCTCTAGTTGGAGAACTCATTGATTTTCTCCGTAGTGATCATGAGGGAATGGTGCCATGCAGGTGGGTTGGCAGATGTGCTTGGAGGAGGGTTAGTTTGTCAGTAGGTGCCACATGATATATGTGTAGGACTGTCATGAATGTACATGCATGTTCCAAAAGGACCTCAGAAGAGATAGTGTGAGTACTAAACTTTGTGCATTCTGACATGTGGGACTGCCTAAACCACATAGGCGAGTCCTTGGACAGTATGAATAACACACTGAGTTGGGCAGTGTCTGTAACAGAATGTCTGCTGAGGAGTCAGCATGTGACTATAGAGCTGCTATATCATCTGATGTTAGCTGATAGTGGCTTTGCAAGCTTTCAGCCCCATAGTGGCACTACTTACACTGCTCCATCAGTGATTGCAGTGTCCACACTCAGATGTAGTAAGCAGCATGGTCATAGTCCAGGACATAGTTATGATGACAGCTCATCCAGCAGACGTCGCGCACATTCAGGTTGTACACATAATTCTAGCTAGGGTCACGGAACTAGCAGTGCAACTCTTGGCAGAGGTAGTTGTCAAGGCCGGGTTAGACGATGCTGAACTTACTAGTCTTCTATGCAGAGCTTGCACCTGTCTGAGATGCCAGGACATAGTGCTAGCACAGTGCTTGACTGCGTTCATGCAGATACACACATTCAGCAAATACTTACCCATACCACCAGACGCACACACTCACACACACACACACACACACACACACACACACACACACACACACACACACACACACACACACACACACACACACACACACACACACACACACACACACACACACACACACATACACACACACAACCAGAATGACAGACAGACACACACACACACACACACACACACACACACACACACACACACACACACACACACACACACACACACACATTACTTAGCTCAGCAGTACTGTTGACTTCTACACATATCTTGTTACTGGCCCTGCAAATTAGATACTTAAGGAATAAATTGGTGTTTTGATTGCGTACACTCACTTATTTTGTGTCATTATTGTCCTTTTCTCTCCCCTAATTGTTCCCTGCTCTTTGCATATTTCTTTATGACATCATGTAGAATATGTGTCTGATGCACAGAGCTGATAGCTAATGCTTGCCTACACAGAACCTGCCTTTAATGTTAATGTATTGCAGAATAAACATTTTTACTCACCCTTCATAATCAATTTTGAATGATTGCTTCTGCTATTATTGACCCTTGATGTATTTCTGTTACTGTTTTTAATAATGTAGTCAAAGTAGGTGTTTAAGAATTAGTTATTGTTATACTTGTGCTAATGATGCCAACATTCACCTGCTTACTGATCTGTATTCAGTGATCAGTTGAAGTGCTTGATACTCAGTACTGGGCATAATGCTACTGCTGACAATACTGTACACCTGGGACATGTTCCACCTTAGAGACATATGAGAATGTGCATATTACATTAATAGGTTATATAATTCTATTGTTTTTTTTTTCTATACAGGTTCCAGACTTGCTTTGTTAATACTGCACCTACTGAATGTATTCTTGAGGGTTGTCTCTGTCTGATGATAACAGCACACAACTATTATATGGTTAATAAAGGTTGTGTAGATTTGCAGGCATCCATTTTAACATTTGTATGTGCTTAGGCTCTTAGTTCTTCATTCAGATAGTCAATGTGTGTGGAATCCTTTGCCTCTTAGCCAGAGTTATGGCATATTGTACACACCTATGTCTGCTGGCAGCACCTGCAGGTGGTTGTCCCTTAGTCTCCTCATCTGTATCTGCTGGAGCCGCTGGCCCTGCCTGTGGTACTGGGAACTGTGGTCCTCCCCTAGTTGTTCTTGTTGAAGCTGTTTCCTGAGAATACTATTGTGCAACATGGAACAGACTGTAAGCATTTCAGCAGAGGTTGCTGGGTTGTACTGCAGGGCACCACCTTGAGTTGTCTAGACATCAGGACCATGATTTAAGCAAGCTGAAAACACATTTTATTGTATTCCTAGTTTGACACGGGCATCATTGTATCCTTGCTCTTTGAGGTTGTATAGGTTTCTCATGGGTGTCATGAGCCAAGGTTCCTGCGCATAGCCTTCATTCCCCACTAAATGCTCTTGTGCAAGGTCACCTCTACCAAACCTTATGTACTGCCCACAAATGCAGCACTTGTGTGAGTCATGAAAACTGTCTGCGTTACCTGCACAGACATTGTAGATGATCCCTTGGGCATTACAATCTGACAGTTATAGAGTGATATACTTTCCTGTTACTATATCTCCTTCCCTTTTCACTGGCTGGGATTTTGATTCTATGTGTGAGCAATCTATAGCCCCAAACCTTCAGGGAAATGTGCTATTGCATAAATTTCCAGCATGGTTCTTGCTTTCTCATCTGGGGTGTATGAGAAACAGATATGCTCTCTTGCATGTTGCAATATTACATTTAAAAACTGATGTATTCTGGAAGCTGAGGACTGTGAAACCTTTAATATATCCCCTGTGTGTCTCTGGTAAGTACCTGTAGCTAGTATCATTAAGCTACATACTTCTGTTTCTACTGGGATGGGTTCTCCATGATTTCCCTGGGGCTTCTGGTGAGGGCAGCAGAGGTTGCATATTTCCTGTAGTATTTCCCTGTCCAGCTAGTATTGCTCTACAATTCTTGTGTCATGTAGTCCATGGTAGGTCAAACAGGGTCTAAACACCAATCTTCTTCGCCTTGGTCAAGATCTGGCAGCAGCAAAACCCTGAATTAAGGCTTGCTACACATGCAGGTTAATGATGGCAGCAGCAACCACTAATATTTGTTTTTCTTCTAAGTGTAATCGTCAATGCAGTCCAAAGAGTTTTGGATTTCAGGGCAAATGGCTACACTGAGGGTGTGCAATTGCTTTATAGGTTCGTGAATAGCTCTGACATAGTGGATTGGTCAATTTTCATGTATTTCAGCTAGTTATGGTTTTATTAGCATAGTCTGCAATTTAACCTTGTTTTGAAGCTCTGCACTAAATGTAGTGCCATTTAATGAACACCAAATAGCACTCTACCTTGTGCACAGCATGCTATACCATATACATGATAGCTGCACTTAGTGTAGCCATTCATGAATCCAGCTAAAAAAAAATAGCTTTGAAAATATGCATAATTATGTTTATAATGGCAATATTTCCTCCTGGTAAATTATAAACATAAAAATAGAGACACTAAGCAAGGTGAAGTGATTACATTCCTGTAGCAGTTGGGAACTATCAGTTGTGATCATACTGTTCCTTATTACTATATTTGTATTCCTAATGATAGATTGAAAAAGTGATGTCATGTTCTCATAAACAATAATTTTAATAACATCTGTCATTTCTAAACATACCAATAACTAGGTTATGAGTTTTAAACTTATTTTTCTCTCAACTAAGAAAATGGTAAATATTTTCAATTACATGTCCTTTATCATCTCTGCTAAAAAGATGGACCCATATAGACATTGCAACCATTTTATTGTTTGTCAGACTTCTAAATTCTAAAGTAAAGCTACTAGATAATGCCAAAAAAAAAAAACACTGCAAGTCTCAGTCCTCCTTATGAAATATTTAATGATTTGGGGGGGGGGGGCTATAAAAAACTTTGCTAGATCCACTGAATATCACTATAAATATATATATATATATATATATATATATATATATATATATATATACAGAGAGAGAGAGAGAGAGATGGATAAATATAGATATAGATAGATTAGACTTTACTGAACTGTAACATAAAGAAAGAAAAGTAACTTTAGAAGACATTTGTTTTGTTTATTGTAGTTTCTAGAATTAACAAATATGTTTGCAATGCCAATTTCTATAAATCTAAATTATTGTTTTACCTAGTATAATAATTATATAATGTTAATAAAAAATCTGTACTGCTTTTCATGTATTTTATATCAAGATGTAATGTTAGCTATCTTCTATGGTGGTAGTTTAAGAGGATTTAATGAAATATACAATTAAAGGTCATAAATTCAGTTTGTTTAAATTTAATTCATAACCCAAAATGCTGCTTTGAAGGGTTACCATCAAAATGTCGCATGTCAGTTATGCGACGATAAAAGTTGAAAGGCAATTTTCTGAGGTGTGGAATTTTATTTTGAAAAATGATGAATCCACAAGAGCAAATACTAGTGTGCATTCACTCTTGCGGACTCGTCATTTTGAATGGAGATTGTACTATAATGGGGATCAGGAAATTTACCCTTTCCTTCACTGTAGTGTGATCTTGGAGTTTGTATATATAAGTAGCAGGGGCTGTGGGGGGCACAGACCCCCACATGGGGGTGCAGGGAGTCTTGCCACCCTGCAAAACATGTATTTCATGGTGCCGGGTGCTGACGTATGGTAAAAAAATATCAACAATTCAATTTAGAATTGTTGACATTTTTTGGGGTGGTTTCTTATTTTGATCGGCGCTATCATAAATTTCGACAATGTTTGTAGAGTAAGTAATTATCTGCAAAAAAAATTTTCAAAATTTCGATAGTAAACCTGCTATGAATATATCTTGCAAGTAAAATTTTACAAATACTCATTGTGGGTAGATTACTAACTGCAGCAGTCTGTGTGTGAATAAATATAATATTAAGATTTAAAATCATGACAATAATAAAGCTAAAAAGAGAAAGAAAATTGCCTATTATAGTGTTTCATTTATCTCATGCACACTGAGTGCTATAAAGTCCCGCATATTAATGAAATTGAATACACAAAATTACAATTAGAATAGACAGGTACTTTACTAAAATTATTGTTTTGTACTGGAAAGCCCTTGTACTCCTATTTTTTAAAATAATCTTCTACATTCACAGTTATTATAAGACAACACACTTGAAATTTGCAGAAAAAATAAAGTAATTTCCCTTCTACCTTCAAAGAAAGGTAGGAGAAAGAGACTTTTTAAAACTGTATTGTTTAAATTTGTTGAATTAAAAACAGGTTCTGTCAGACAAAAATGTATGTTTTAAATGTTTTTGTAAAAAATAACAAATGTGAGACATACGAGTACACAGAATAAACAGATTCAAAAAATGCTAATTTAAGTGGCTGATTCTTTATTCTGTACTGTTGAAATAATTAATGCAAGAAGTCTGAGAAGACATTAGGACATATTAGAAAGGGAATGAGAACGGCTCATATCATAAGAAAATGGCTGTAATACTGCACAAGTGAACCTGTGGCACAAGAGAACAAATAGTCCATTGGGTTACTACTACTGTCCGCAGTCCCATTGAATTATAAAAAGGAGTAAGCCCTATGCTAACATTTCACCTTCCCATTACACTAACAACAATCCCTAAATTGCAAACATACCCTTCCATTCACAGGTTAATACTATGCTAACTGTCCCTTTGGGTCATTTTAAGCCTAACCAATTATCCCATGTGAGAATCAAACCCTGCACCTTGTGTCTGTAAAGTAAACACCTTAATTATGCCAACCTCCCATGAAACAGCATTTCAAAAAAGTGCCATAGAGAAACAGCAGTCCAGTTATGGATTTAGATTAAGAATGATTACTGTGACCATAATATTTTCACGTGCAACATTGTTCCAGCTTTTAGGGGATGACCATAGTGAGATGTAATACATGAAAAGATTATGGTCACAGTAAGCATTCATAATTTAAATCCATAACACAAGGCTAACAATGCTGGCACAGGATGCGTACTGTTCAGAACTTAAACTATCTAGTCTGTTCATTCCCTTGTGAGTGCAAAATAAACATTGCATACTCTGTGGTTATTTGGCATAAGGAATGTTGACTTGCCTTCTGTGATTTAAAGCAGACAGGGATATTACACTCTCAATTGTTTATTAAATCATAGTTTGTGCAGGTTGGAGGAGTTCTCCCTCCTGAGTATGGACATGTATCAAATCAAAGAACACAAGAGAAATAGTTTATGCCAAAGACGTGTTAGACAGGGACACTTGCAATCATGTGTGACAGAATCCTACTGGTTTACATAACAGAGAACGCAACTTGCTTCCTAAAGCAGACCACACATGTACAAACAAAAAGCCTACTTTATGTTCAACAAAGAAAGATGGAAAAGTTAGAAATGGAGATGGGTCATCAGAGGAAGAAAGATGACATAAGACTTTGGTAGCACTTGTGCCAACCACTCTACAAAGCCAAAGTACACATTTGTATCACTTATTGGAATCAGTTGATACAGAAACACTTACACTTATTCTAAACATATGACCAATAAAAGAGTGCACCCAAAAGAAAATGGAATCCATATCCATTCCCACCATAATAAAATTGAATTGTGTAGCCTCCAAAACACTCTTTTCCTGAGAGCTTGTAACTATAGCTTTGAGAAAATTGATATTTTCACCAGCCATGAAGTCTTTCCTAAATCCAGTATTGTCTGTTTTAGAAATGTTTGTGTCTTTCGGCTTTTCCCGGTTAGGGGTTGCCACAGCGAAACTCCGGTCCGCTAATGATTGGTAGTGGATTTTTTACATACCGGGTTACCAGCCCTGATGCACAGCCTTCAATGAAGGCACGCCCCATTCACGTATGCCTCCACACAGAAGACGCTCTAGCTGAGAATCAAACAGGGCAACGTCTTGCTATGAGGCGACAATGCTACCACAGCACCACCACCGCAGTAATTTGTAATATTGTCTGTTTTAGAAATATAGCTTAAAAATCAGGCAGGCAGTGAGGGGTTATTGCAAATATGAATTGTCTTTGTTAAAACTTGGTACAGTCCCAGGTCAGAAGAGTGAATGAAGGTACAGATATACTTATAAATGATAAATGAACTCCATTTGGGTAGTCAAGAAGAACTTATTAAATCAATAAGCACAATTTGATTACTTGCTGAAATTTGTGAAAGATGTTTTCCAGGAGAGGTAATCAAAGTATTTTATACCAGACATCTTCAGGTATATTGAAATTTATTTCCATATTCTCCAACATTTACTTTGGAACACCTAGATAATTGATTTATCCTGATGGGATACTGTGGTTATTATGGAAAAGGTTATATGTAGTGCAATTATCTTATTCATGAGCCCAAAAGAGCATTGTCTATTGATGTAGAATGAAACTTAATCTTTGGAAAAGTGTTGTTTAAAAGTGTGAACATAAGTACTTTTGTACTCTAAAAAAACAGATAAAAGACATAAACTCAAAGGCAAGGTTCATCCAAAAGACTTTATAGGCATTCAAAGTAAGGGCTTTCATCTAAAACAAGTTTAAATAGTCTAGAAAATTATGGCATCACACCCCCTATTACATTTTTAAAGACACATACTCCCTAAGACTAACATTCAATTACTTCTGTTAAAATGACTATTGTAAATATACATATAACAAATTTACAAAACATTCCATTCAATATAAATCATTACACATATTAAAAATAAAATATAAATATAATATAGTATAATATGTAATAAATACATCATCTATCCAGAGATTTCAAATGCAAGATACATTTAAGAGAGCATTGGTCATTTAGACCAGGGTTGACATATGCATTAACCTTAAGCTGCCAATAAAGCTCTCTTTCTTCCAAGCTGAAGGCCCAAGGTAATTCCCTAGAATTTTTGCTAACATTATCAATAATCAGATAGTTGAAGAAATGGCCTGGGTTTTCAATGACACGTTTTGCTAAAGCATTTGTATCACTGAGTTTCCCAATATTGTATTGATGTTTGTAATCCCTCTGCTCAAAATGTCTCTCTGTCTTTGCAATATAAAACCCTGGGCAACATTGGCATAAGGCAATATGAATAATATCAAAACTTTCACAATTATATCTACCTCTGATTCTATAAGTGACATTATTGATAGAAAATTTGTTAGTTACTTTAATGAATTTACAAAAGTTACATCTGCCACATTTAACCATGCCAGAGTTGGAAAAATTCCCATTTGTGTTATTTTTCAAAATGCCCTTCAGGTTATTCCCCCTTTTAAAAATCAAACCAGGTCTATCATTGACTTTGTGTTTAATTAGGGGGTCTTCTAACAAGATGTTCCAATTCTTCAGTAAGATGTCACGCAAATAATTGGCATATGTTCTATAGGTTGTAATGAATTTGAAGACATGAGTATTATCATTATGTATAAGAACTCCAATTTCATTATTAGGGTGGATACTTTCATTCCCTATTACCCCCTCAAGGGTGGGTTCAATAAATATCTCAGAAGTATTATTTAATAGAGGCCACTGTCTCTTTTCTTAAGGACTTCATCTATAATTTCTTCAACTAATGCAAGGGGTAACATCTTTTGAGGAACATTTTCTTTAGGTTGTCACATTCAGACAGGAAATCACTGTTCAATGAGGTCATTCTAGCAGCGCTCACCAGCTGACCTGTAATAACTGTTTTTTTTTTCTGGTGGAATGGGTGGGAACTATTGAAGTGTAAAAATGTGTTAGAGTACATGGGTTTATGAAAAATCTTAGCAGAATATCTCCTATTAGTTGTATCCTTTGATAGTTGCACATCTAAGTAAGAGCTGGTGTCATCCTTGAACTCAATGACGTAAACCCTGAGATTGTTTTAACAAACATTATGGCTTCAGACATATCCCCCTCAGAAAATGATAAAAATATCATCCATGAATCTGGTGTACCAGTAAACCTTGTCCTTATATATGGGGTTCTTAAATAAGAATTCTCCATCCCAGTATGCCATAACACAATTTGCAAAGCTCCCCCCACAAGGGGAATCCATAGCAACACCTGTTCACTGTAAAACGTATTCACCATTGAATATAAGCAGATTGTTAGTTAAAACAATTTCAAATAGGTACTCAATTAGGTCAACTTCAGTGCTTAATGCCCCTTTTTGGAAAAAAAATTCCCTGACCCAACTGATGCCAGATTCATGTGGGATCACAGTATATAGATCCTTGACATCAATGGTCAGGAAATTGAAGTTGCCTTGAAAACTTATTGCATGTAGGGAGCCTAAAAAATCCCAAGAATCCCTACAAATTTGGGATTTTGTCTAAATATTTTTTCAGTTTTAAATCCACAAGTTTGGCGCATCCATATGTGATACAGTTCCTACCATCAACTATGGGTCAGAATAGGGGGTTTGACAAATCTTTGTGAATTTTAGGCAACCTAGAAATTACTGATGTAAAGGGTGCTAGCATGTTTAAATAATTGAGCGTGTTCAAGTCAATTTGGTTATCAGTAAATAGGTCATTAATCAAATACCTTATCTGAGGACAAGCATCATTAAATTTATTCAAAGAAGTTTTGGAATTAAGTATCAGTATTAAGCATATCCAACATTTTGTTTACAAAGTCATGCTCATTCATAAAAAATAAACCTCTACCCTTGTCCAGTTTTAAATTGCAAATTTTCTGAGTCTTTACCGAGTCTGATAGATTTCTTTTTATATCAAACATATTAAATGCTTTACCTTTCAAAGATTGTTTACTTAATAAACATCTAATGTGTAGTTCACAAAGTTTCTCAAAAAACAATAAAGTATTGTTCAAGGGTGGCTTGTAAATACTGGAAATATGCAAATCATTCTGTAAACAAGTGTTCTGCCCCAAAAGAAAAGTAAGATTTAGCTTACATGTAAAGATTTTAAAATCTAGTAAGGTCCTAGCCAAATTTGCACATCTGCTTGGAACAAAGGATAAACCTTTAGACAATAAGTCAACCAATGCCCTGGGGAGATCAACGTTCGAGTAATTATAGATTTTAAAATCTCCAGTTGAGTTCAAATGTATGTGCAAATGTTATTGTGCAGAATATCCAGTCCATTTGCATTAAACCACCCTATTTCTGACATTTGCTGTTCCTCTTGTAGCGTTGGGTATTCCATGAACCCTGACTCAGTTGGCATTTGTTCCCTTTCTCAGCCATCTGAAAACTTTGGTTGTTAGAAGGATTTGAACTCTCCTAATGCTGTTGCAGATGTTCGCTGCGTCTGATTGGTTGATTGGTGTCACAAGACTCATTCCCCCAGGCAGCAAGGGAGGTTTGATTACTGTTTGCAATTTCATGCATATCATTATTTAAATGGGCTGATGGCTGCCTTATTTCATTGACTGGCAGCTTATACATATTAGAAATGGGTGGAGGTGGATAAGCAACCCCATTTAAATAATATTTTCTGTCACGCTCATTTTTTTTAGTTTAATAGATCACAGTTTAGAAAAAGTACCCTCGATAATCATGAAAATACGATCAAAATTGTATTTATAATGAGGGAAATCTATGTCATCCTTGATTTGAGTCTCTAAACCAAGTAGGTCATTTTCTAAGGAAGCCATTAATTCACTGTAGTTTTTAATAAGTAAATGCAGGAATTCACAACCTTGAGTGTCAAAACGTTGAATTAAGTCATGGAAAAAAGAAGAGTTGTAAATAAGGCCAGTCAGATAATGCCACTGGTGTAAACCCTTAGGTATCTGGTGTCTAATAATGCACTCCTGCAGATACACTCAAGATTGCGATGCAGAAACACTCAAGGTTGTGAATTCTTGCATTTACTTATTAAAAACTACAATGAATTAATGACTTATTCTAATCTCATGACAACTTTGGCAGGTTATATTTAGTAAGGATGTTTTTGTAGTCCAGCAGATAAAACAAAATTGAGTCACAGACTCCTGATGTGACAAGTACTACTCCACTCATCATGGTCCAATAGTAATCACATGGAATCATATATTGAAAACACGGTCTCATCAAAGATACATGTAGCATTTCAGAACTGACTCAGGATGCTCCCAGTTGCACACAGAAAGGAAATATTACACAAATGAAGGATAGCTCTGTAGTGCTTTGATGCACACAAAAAGGAAGCACTGCACAAATGAAGGATAGCTATGTAATCTACTGAAGATGATACGCAGAAGATGACTAGATTTCATGCCCTAGGACACAGAATAATAATGCTGCAGTCCAGCAGTATGACAGCCACAGTAGAATCCTGATGCTGCTGATAGTGTTAAATAGTGAAGGACATTTATAACTCATAACACATTCATTTGCATACACTAGGTGCACAACATCTGCAATCTGAATATTTCTAACTGATAGGTATCCTTCCACATACATGTCTGCTAATAACATCTGCATATTAATATACTGCTTCATTGCCAGGTGGTAATCTGCAAGGAGCATGGCTGAGTAGATGGATATTCACTGCAATACATCTACAATGACACACCTGAAGGTCTAGTTCATGCCAAAGTGATGATATCTGATATTCATAATAACCAATAAAAATCAGTTTCATAATCTAACACCATTTTCTGAAGAAAAGCCTCAGTGATCCTGCAGTCCTGGTAAGTCCCTGACCATCTTGAAGAGTCACTAAGTTATTCAACAGTTTATTACCACAATCTTGAATCACACAATCTTGAAAATCATAGTCCTGAGACCATAATATTGAATGACCAAAATGCTGAGGACCACAGTGTCTAAACATATTGAATAATGACTCTTCCTACAAGTGTGTACATAGGAATGTCTGCTAATACAATCGTAACATAATAACAATCACAACCTCAATGGACTGTATAAAAGAAGGAAGAAAATCATGTTAAAATTAGGACTTGTAGCACCCAGCAGGACAAAAGCAGTCTCAACAAGCTAAACAAACAACTCATAGGGTAATTAAAGTTTACCAAAGCCAAATTTAAGGTAATCTGGCCTACCATGCCAAGTACAACCATAAGACATTCTTTAGCTATGTCTGCAACCTCAAATTTAATACTTAATTGTGTGCAGAGTTTATTGTTAATAGAGCCAGTGATACAGAGCCAAAAGATATAGCAACTAACTGGAGGACAAATACAGCACTACCTTTACATCTCTTGCTCCCCAGTCTCCCCTCAGGAAATACCATCACATACAACTTCCCCTACTATCAATAGGGAACAAGTCTTCAGTGATCTCTAAGGCCAAAAACACTGCACTGATGGACCCCAACAATATCCAAGGTTACCTTCTAAATAGCATGAAACATGACCTATCTGGCCATCAAGAATACTATTTAACTGTACCTTCCAAACAGGCTTCATGCCTCATGAATGGACAGCAGCAAACATAATTTCTCTACAAGAAGGTGGGCCATCTACAGACCCTGGAAACTACAGACTCGTAAGTCTCACTAGTCTCATATGGAAAGCCATGGAAAGAATTATTATGGAAATGATCTATAATGACATAGGAGACCTCCAGACACTGGACCCAATCCAGTTTTGTTTCTTCAAGGCCAGATCATGCCTTCTCAGCCTGCTGAACTTCTTTGAGAAGGTCATCAAAGCAATGGATACACTGCCTACCTTGACATGGACAATGCATTTGACTCAATATCCCACTTGGGCATTGTTAAAAAACTTAAGAGGTTAGGTATAAACCCTTATGTCACCCAGGAGATAGTCAGCTGGCTCACAGGACTCAGAAAGTTAGAATTGGGGAGTCCACCTCTACAATGATGCCATTCAATAGCAGAATCCCTCAGGAATTGTTTTTTCACTGCTCCTTTTTGACACCTACTTCTGTGACGTTAAGGCTAACATAAAAGGGCCTCTGGCTGACCAAATTTGCAGATGATTGCAAATTAAGATCAGTCATAGAATATCCAACCAACACTAATGTACTCCAAGAATGGCTGAAACAAACAAATTGTTAGTGTCAGAGATGTGCACTAAAACTAAATGCTAAGATAGGCATAACAGTATCCTTTTGGAAGTCAATCACCCCTGGTAACTATCATATTAATAGCATATCCCTAAGCGTCAACCAAGTAGTCATGGACTTGGGGACACATCCAGACAGCAATGTTTTACCATCATGTGTCTGCTGTAGTGAGAAAATCATTCTATTTTGAGAAACTTATAAACAAAAGTATGGCAACTAGGTCCAAGAAGGTCGTTGCTCCTCTGTATTTGGCATTCATCAGAACTATCATTGAGTACAATGTATCTTTTGTATGTACCTAACCAGGCACATCCAACAACTGGAATGCCCATAGATGCTCCTCACTAAAAGAATATAGGGCATAAATAACATGTCCTGTGCAGACCACCTCAAAGCCCTATCCCTGTATTATGTTTCCTACAGGATGTTGAGGAGATATGTATGCCTGACATCATCAGACATCACTCTTATGGACCTCCTACACATCCACAAAACAAACAGAACAAGAATTACCTGTTCTAAAGACATAAGCATTGCCAATGATATAAATAGGACCTGCTGGAGAGACTATCTCAGAGACTACTCCTTCCCTGGAAGAGACTCCCCTTCCATAAAAAAGCAGAGCTCATCCATGACCTAAGTGAAAAGCAACTTGGACAATTGGCTGTGAATAGGAAACTCATCCATGTTTGGCACCTATGTCTCTAATGGACAAAAACAGCCTGTAAATGGTTCATCTCCCAGACCCCTGTTGTAAATGTTTCATCTCCTAAGCCCATGCTTGCACTTATCAAGTGTAGCAGAACTTGTGAAACATTTTGGATGCATGACTAGACTTAAAAAGGCCCCAGTGTTTGCTTGTCTGTCTAGTACTGACCTATTAAACTATGACTATGGATACTGTGAGGGTGTGGACCCAGGACCCATTGGTTTTAACATTGGTCCTGAGGAGGTTGGGGGATCAAGTCTGAGACTTCAGTATTATGCTCTTCAATGTTTTGGTCTATATGTATAATGGCCTTGGGATTTTGCTTTTCACAATTGTATGGTTCAAGACTGTGATTGTAAACATTATTCTTGCCAGGGTTTTTTAGCAAGATATTTCAATGACAATGATATTTCAGATGCAACATTTCCTTTCTCAGAATGCATTTTCCTATAAAATGTATCCCAATACTTCCACATACAAAAAAAAAGAGTTATGACTTATCAGTTTCTTCCCCCTTATGGCATTATCTTAGGATATTCAGGCCGAATGAAATCTTAAAATACTTTCTTTAAGAATCTGTCTCCATTAGTCTTACATAATTTTGCCTATCATATCTGAAAGATTATGGCCAAGAAAAATACACAACCATTATAGAACAAGCCTATTTAAGGTGTGTTATAGTTGTTGCCATCTCATTATGATGGGGTCCTCTTTCCCCAGTATCTCACACTGCTCATATTTAATGCTAGTGATAGTAACAAGATATAGTTATTGCAGAGGGTATCATCCTTGCAAGGACAGGGATTTATAGCCTAAGTTTCCTCTCCATGGCAGTTGAGGGAGAAAACAATGTAGTCAGGCTTGTGACTGTGGTCTGGTGGTTTTTGTGTATTTTCACACTCTCACAGAAACATCGAAAAATGCTACACAGAGTAGGTTGACGTTCTTATCATCAGACCTGCTTTGCTGCTGCTGTACCACATATGATCAACCAGGTAGCATTTATACAGTAGGATATACACCCTCTTTAACTCTTTCATAGGAGAGCTTCTCAGTTTCTCATTGGATTCATCAGCAGCTAGACTTTTCGACAGCCACATGGACATTGAGGTAACAAAAAAAAGGTAATATTATTTATTTTACAAATTAAATTTGTTATTAAGTTAGACACAGTTAAACTTTATTATTTATTCTACATGTTCACAATATAGTTAAATTATTAGTTAACTGGAGTTTCATAATTTCAGCTCTATTTAAGTTCAGTCCTATGATCAGAATGTTGAAGTACTACTGTGGCAGGGCTAGCCACCCAGCGGTGTAAACCTTCACTCTAGATGATTGTCACTGTTGAAGTGACACCCCAACCCCATGTGCAAAAATGAGAAAAAGGGGTTGTTGATGGATGGATGGATGGATCAGAAAGTTGAAATGTTAAATTCATTGTTTTGCTTTCTACTTTTTTTATTTAATTTTGAAATTCTACAGTACAACTAACTTTTTGTCATTTACTTGTGAGTTTGACACAGATCAGGTGTCATATTTAGACGTAGATCTTAATAAGGACTTGATTAAAAGTTCATATGTAATGAAGATTTACAGAAAACACACATATTCAAACTCTTTCCTTCACTTTAGTAGTTGTCATCCTTGGCGCCAGAAAAAGTCAGTCATCAAAGGACAGTTCGTGAGGGCTGCCCGTATGGTCACACTTGATCTTGACTTTCTGGATGAATGTCACAAATTGAAGGACATGTTCCTCAAGAGAGGTTACCCTGATGTATTGATAGATGCTGTATGTGAGGAAGTTAAAACTAAGAGAAAACAAGGTACATATAGTCCAATTTTAAGCTTAGTACTTGACAAGACTGAAGTAGCCAACCCCAGTTGTTGTCGTAATCTTGAATACACAACTAGCCTGATCACATCCTTTAGTAGTAATGCCAAGGAGATTAAACTAATCTTATATAAAATGTAAGTCACAAAGGAAGCGGAGTACAGCAGAAGTAAGAACAAAACTCCAAATTTAATTCCAAGAATGTGCACTTATAACATACGGATGAGCGCTTTCACCATTACAGCTTCTTCAGATCCTTGTATAAAAGTCACAGTAGACCTCCCCTTATATAAGCAGCTCAATTAATCAATTAAAACAATTTAAACAATTAAAAGCAATGCTGGAGAATTTAAAGAACTCTCCCATATATAAACATGTTAATGTAAAGTAAGACAAAAATATATAAAACTTGCATAGTGACCTAAAAACATGTAAATAAACATTCTGATAAGTTAATATTGATAAAATACATAATCAAGAACATATACAAATAAATGATAGTTCATTTTATGTGCCTGCGTTGTCTCAGCTTAGGTTTTATAGAAGCTCTATCATTCAACCCATGCCCCCTATCAGCATTCAAACGAATGATCCAGTAAGTCTCCTTAGATTCAGTAAGATTCATAGTATTACCACCCCTCTTATTCACAACAATTATCTCTAGGACCCGGAACAAGAAAGTATGATCATTGTCATTGGTGGTTATATGTTTTGCTAAGGCATTGTGTAAAGTGCCCTTTCTCATGTGGTAAATATGCTCTCTCATTCTATCCCTTAACGGCCGGTTAGTTTTACCAACATAGAAACTCGGGCATGCCTGACAAGTAGCTAAATACACCACATTAGGTGTCATACAATCTGCATCTGCCTTGATGGAGAAAATGGTGTGTAAATCCGGGTGTATAAACACCTCACTGCTATCAATAAATGAACAGAAGTTGCAGTGACCACAGGGTTTAGTGTGACCAGTGTTCTTCATAATCCTATCATGTCTGGGGTGACAAAGCAATCGCTTTAGGTTGCTCTTATTCCGAAATAGGAAACTTGGTGTCTCCCCCACAATGCGTTTCAAGTCATCATCAACCAGGAGAATATCCCAATGTTTGCTAATAATTTCCTTTAACTGATATTGATTAGAAGTATACAGAGTAGAAAATTTAATAGATCTATTTAACATATGATCTCCAACGGTTTGATCTTGGACTCTGGGTCCAAAGTATGGTGCACCTGAAGTGGTGCGTGACATGTATGCTTCCTCCATGTATGGTATAATCTCATTATCCTTGTATCTCCGGGTCAGTAATCTATTTCTCAGATTGTCTAATTCTGAGATAAATCCCTGTTCAGTGGGGTTCAATCTCGAGGCTCTAATGGCCTGTCCTTTCATTATATTCTTAAAAACAAATTGTGGGTGCATACTAGACCTTAATAACAAGGAATTGCAGTAACATGCCTTGCGATAGACCCCCGTATTTATCATATCATCTGTTAATCTCTCAATATATAGGTCTACAAAATCAATTCTATGTGTGGAATAGTTCATGGTAAAAGTAAGGAATGTAGTTAAATCATTCATAATGGATAGCATTGATTCCAGCTGTTCTGATGTTCCATTCAAAGAACAAAAGGTCATCAACAAACCTTCTGTAGAACACCACATGTTCACAGAAAAGTGCATTCTTAAATAAAACATGTTCCTCCCAATGTGCAAGGAACATGTTGGCGTAGCTATTTGCACATGGAGTGCCCATAGCTACGCCATCACGCTGTTTATAGATCTGGTCTTGGAACATGAATAAGTTGTTCTCCAAGACCAGTTCTAAAAAATGAACTATGAGGTCTATCAATACTGCAGTGTAAGTACTGTGTGCTTTCAGATAATTTAACGCATAATCAAGTCCTATATCATTAGGTATTACAGTAAATAGGGATTGAATGTCAAAAGTCACAAAAGTACAACTAGAGATTCTATCATGGTGTCCAATACATTCATACAGATCAATCAAAATCTGCTTGGAATCCTTCAAGACTGTAACATTGTCATTCAATACACATCTCAGATGTTTCTCCACAAAAACTGAAAGGTGTTCAGTTACCATCCACGCCAGAAACTATGGGTCTCATGGGTGGGTTCTTCATATTTTGTACCTTGGGAGACCTTGTATAATCGGTATAGTGGGTGTATAAATCATAAGGTATCCATATAGCTCCTTATTTATTAAATTACTTCTAAGAATATCATAAAGCGTGTCATGAATATATCTGACAACAGAGTGAACCTGTTCCATGGAAGTAGGTTCATAGAACCTGTCCTGTAACATGGAGGACATAGCCTCCATATAAAATGACATATCCAATACTACAACTTTCCCACCTTTATCAGCTGGTCTAATTATAATGGTAGGATCATTCTGCAATTTCCTCAGACACTGACGCTCCCGAAAGCTCAAGTTATCCCGCCTCTTCTGTTTTTGAGAGGAGGAATTGTATAGTTACTATAATACTCAACTGGGACCCCAAAAACAGAAGAGGTGGGATAACTTGAGCTTTCGGGAACGTCAGTGTCTGAGGAAATTGCAGAATGATCCTACCATTATAATTAGACCAGCTGATAAAAGTGGGAAAGTTGTAGTATTGGATATGTCATTTTATACGGAGGCTATGTCCTCCATGTTACAGGACAGGTTCTATGAACCTACTTCCATGGAACAGGTTCACTCTGTTGTCAGATATATTCATGACACGCTTTATGATATTCTTAGAAGTAATTTAATAAATAAGGAGCTATATGGATACCTTATGATTTATACACCCACTATACCGATTATACAAGGTCTCCCAAGGTACACAAAATATGAAGAACCCACCCATGAGACCCATAGTTTCTGGCCGTGGATGGGTAACTGAACACCTTTCAGTTTTGTGGAGAAACATCTGAGATGTGTATTGAATGACAATGTTACAGTCTTGAAGGATTCCAAGCAATTTTGATTGATCTGTATGAATGTATTGGACACCATGATAGAATCTCTAGTTGTACTTTTGTGACTTTTGACATTCAATCCCTATTTACTGTAATACCTAATGATAAAGGACTTGATTATGTGTTAAATTATCTGAAAGCACACAGTACTTACACTGCAGTATTGATAGACCTCATAGTTCATTTTTTAGAACTGGTCTTGGAGAACAACTTATTCATGTTCCAAGACCAGATCTATAAACAGCGTGATGGCGTAGCTATGGGCACTCCATGTGCAAATAGCTACGCCAACATGTTCCTTGCACATTGGGAGGAACATGTTTTATTTAAGAATGCACTTTTCTGTGAACATGTGGTGTTCTACAGAAGGTTTGTTGATGACCTTTTTGTTCTTTGGAATGGAACATCAGAACAGCTGGAATCAATGCTATCCATTATGAATGATTTAACTACATTCCTTACTTTTACCATGAACTATTCCACACATAGAATTGATTTTTTAGACCTATATATTGAGAGATTAACAGATGATATGATAAATACGGGGGTCTATCGTAAGGCATGTTACTGCAATTCCTTGTTATTAAGGTCTAGTATGCACCCACAATTTGTTTTTAAGAATATAATGAAAGGACAGGCCATTAGAGCCTCGAGATTGAACCCCACTGAACAGGGATTTATCTCAGAATTAGACAATCTGAGAAATAGATTACTGACCTGGGGATACAAGGATAATGAGATTATACCATACATGGAGGAAGCATACATGTCACGCACCACTTCAGGTGCATCATACTTTGGACCCAGAGTCCAAGATCAAACCGTTGGAGATCATATGTTAAATAGATCTATTAAATTTTCTACTCTGTATACTTCTAATCAATATCAGTTAAAGGAAATTATTAGCAAACATTGGGATATTCTCCTGGTTGATGATGACTTGAAACGCATTGTGGGGGAGACACCAAGTTTCCTATTTCGGAATAAGAGCAACCTAAAGCGATTGCTTTGTCAGCCCAGACATGATAGGATTATGAAGAACACTGGTCACACTAAACCCTGTGGTCACTGCAACTTCTGTTCATTTATTGATAGCAGTGAGGTGTTTATACACCCGGATTTACACACCATTTTCTCCATCAAGGCAGATACAGATTGTATGACACCTAATGTGGTGTATTTAGCTACTTGTCAGGCATGACCGAGTTTCTATGTTGGTAAAACTAACCGGCCGTTAAGGGATAGAATGAGAGAGCATATTTACCACATGAGAAAGGGCACTTTACACAATGCCTTAACAAAACATATAACCACCAATGACAATGATCATACTTTCTTGTTCCGGGTCCTAGAGATAATTGTTGTGAATAAGAAGGGTGGTATTACTATGAATCTTACTGAATCTAAGGAGACTGACTGGATCATTCGTTTGAAAGCTGATAGGGGGCATGGGTTGAATGATAGAGCTTCTATAAAACCTAAGCTGAGACAACGCAGGCACATAAAATGAACTATCATTTATTTGTATATGTTCTTGATTATGTATTTTATCAATATTAACTTATCAGAATGTTTATTTACATGTTTTTAGGTCACTATGCAAGTTTTATATATTTTTTCTTACTTTACATTAACATGTTTATATATGGGAGAGTTCTTTAAATTCTCCAGCATTGCTTTTAATTGTTTAAATTGTTTTAATTGATTAATTGAGCTGCTTATATAAGGGGAGGTCTACTGTGACTTTTATACAAGGATCTGAAGAAGTTGTAATGGTGAAAGCGCTCATCCGTATGTTATAAGTGCACATTCTTGGAATTAAATTTGGAGTTTTGTTCTTACTTCTGCTGTACTCCGCTTCCTTTGTGACTTACATTATATCTACCTCACGGAACTACAGCGTTTGCTTGCTGAGCAGTGGATTTTATTTTACTTTAATCTTATATAAAAATTGGGAAGTAATCAGGAGAGACTTTCGTATTGCAGACCAGTTTGAGAATGGTCCCCGTATTACATACATGAAAGGAACAAATTTGAAAAACTTGTTGGAAGCTAGAAAGCCTGTATTAAACTGGAAGTGTGGGATGCATAGTTGTCAGATGTGTAATTATTGAAAACACATGAGCACAGGTAAAGATGTGATGATCAGGAACATTGCCTACAGGACCAACTCAAAATACACCTGTCAGTCTAAATTGGTAGTATATGTGGCACAATGTCAAAGTTGTGTCGCCTTTTACATCGATAAAACTGACCATAGGTTGAGAGAACATGTGTATGAGCACCTTTATAAAATAAGAAATAAAAATGTGGATAATGCCCTGGCTCCACATATATCCTTGCATCCCCACCACTCTTTTTTGTTTAGCGCCATTGATTCAATAACTGATGACACATGTGGTGGCCCCCTTTCATTATTATTAGAACAACTTGAACTATGTTGGCAACTCCGTACAGGGTCATGTTTTAGCCCAGGTTTAAATGAAGTTGTATCACTTGTTTGTATTCTCAAACTAAGGAATTTGAGACGGTAAAAACCGTATTGAACAGTTTTGTAGGTGATGAAGTCATGTTGTTAATAACACGGTTAGTGTTTTGAACTATGGGTCAATGTATATATATCGGCGATCTGAAGAAGGCTAAATAGCCAAAAGCACTTATCATGTTATCACTATGGCATTTTAATGCTGTTTTTACTTTTTCATTAAATTTGTTTGCTGTTTGACACAGGACTCTATCGTGGTGAATTTTTGCTGTGTTGGAATACCAGAGGTCTACTTTTTGGATTCAGTTAATATAGGAGTGTGACAACTTACCGTACATGTTTATTATATTGCTTTTATTACAGCGTTTTTATGCTAAAATCTGATTGCAACGATCATTGTTATTGTTGTTAATTTGTTACCTTTTGTGATTTAGTATGTTTTATGTAAAGGGGATATATACATTTTATAGTTAACTTAAGTATGGAATAAGAGAACATTACTCCTTTTAGATGGTTAATTGATGATTGATTTAACCAAAATGCCCATTCATTATTTAACAATGCAGTCTGCTTGTATTTTTTATCTGATGAAGTCCTGCCAGTGAGCAGGACGAAAAGCTCTTCAGAATAAAGATTGT